>NC_135329.1:30462598-30773185 GCF_023851605.1 Tamandua tetradactyla | reverse complement strand
CTTAAAGATGGTTGCGTAACTATATAGCTTTTTTTTGCTTCTACAAAGGGGATTTATTAAGTTACAAATTTACAGTTCTAAGGCCATGAACATGTCCAAACTAAGACATCAACATGATGATAACAAAACTCTGAAGAAAGACTGCCAACATCTTGAACACCTCTGTCAGCTGGGAAGGCATGTGGCTTGCATTTGGCTGGTCCTTGCTCCCTGTTTGTTGCTTTTAGCTTCTGATTCCAGTGGCTTTCTCTCTTGGGTCCTTTGGGTCTTCTCTTAGCATTTTCAGGTGTTTTTCTCTCTCAAAGCATATGTGGGTCTTCTCTTAGCTTCTCCAAGGCAAACTCTGGGTTTCATCTCTTATTTTAGTATCTCCCATGGCATTTTCTTTTCAAAGTATCTATGGTTTCTCCAAAATGTCTCCCTCTTAAAGGATTCCAGTAAATGGATTAATATCCACCTCCAAGGATGTGATCACATCTCCATGGAAACAACCTAATCAAAAGGCCCCACCCAATAATATGTCTGCCCCCACAAGATTGGATTAAAAAAACATGGCTTTTCCGGTATGTATCATACCAGAAAACTGTTTTCTGTATAGTGGTTTCAAACCTGCACAGATGGTAGTACTTTGATTTGTTTCTATTAGTCAGACCCCTTCTTTAAAGTGAGGGCTGGGTCAACTTTTCCTATGTCACTCAGGTTTTAGAGCGGAAAAGTAGGTAGACCAATTGAAATTAGGTTCTGCTGGTGAAGAAGAGAAGGATGTGCATGAAAATGTCTCCCACAAGCTGAATACACTTGATTACCAGATGTGGTATCTATGATGATTTAGTCCATTTTTTCCATAGTCAATTTTACAATTGATTAATTATTGGTAAAGAAATATTTTGCAAAGTATACCCTCATAGTTTTACTCTGAGGCAATGAGGCAGCACGTACAATTTGTTTTCAAACAATAAAATAGCAAACACAATGTAAGAACCTTGTGTTGTCCTTGGTGACTACAATAAATTATGGAAATGTTTCTGTGCTAATTAGAATATCCTATAGGGAAATCTAATATAATTTATTTACCTCAGTAGTTTGATATAGATATTTATATGTCACTCTGATCAGCATCCTTTTGTGGAAACTTCTAACTGAAAAGCCAGAGTTTTGATGATAACTCCATGGAAACCTTTTGCAGGATACAAGGCATCAGAAAACCTCTGTCATCACTGCTTATGGATCTTTTAAATAAATAAAATCTTCTATTTGATTAGCTTCTTTTTTGTATTTGTCTTAATTTTTCAGGTTGAAAACACATGAAAATTAAAAAAAATAAAAGGCTTGCCAGGGAAAAAGCATTTTAGAAGTTCTTGGTTGAAGATGAGATAGTTTACATAGGAAGACTCAGAATAGTTTTTTTTCCTCCATAATAAACTATAGAATAACATTTTTCCTCTAATGTGTATCTTTTTTTTTTTTTTTAAGATTTTACAGTACTATATTAAAATAGTATCGAGGTATAAAAGTCATCCTTCATTTTTTATTAACTTTTTTTATTGTGAGATATAACATATATGCAACAAAGCAGTAAATTTCCAAGTATATTTTAGTAAGTAGTTATAGAATAGATTTTAAAGTTTGGTGTGGGTTATAGTTCCATGAGTTTTCATTTTTTCTTCTCACTGCTCCAAGACACTTGAAACCAACAGAAATATCAATATAATAATACAGCAGTCATGATCATTTGTTAAATCCTATCTCCTCTGTTATACTCTTCCTTCTTCTCTGTTATACTCCTCCTTCTCTTTAAATAACGTACATACATAAAAGCAATAAATTTCAAAGTACTTTGCAGCAATTAGTTGTCGAAAAGATTTCAGAGTTTGGTATGAGTCACATTTCCACAATTTCAGGCTTTTACTTTTAACTGCTCTAAGGTACTGGAAGCGAAAAGAAATAGCAGTATAATGATTCAACACTCATACTCATTTTTAAACCCAACCTTCTCTATGTAACTCTACCATCACCTTTGATCTTTCTCCCATTTGGGTTATTTTCATTCTAACTTTTTCATATTGGAAGGGGCTGCCAATAAGATGGGATAGTAGGATGGAACTAGTTGATGTTCTGGAAAGGCTGGCCCCTCTGCATTTCAGGACTTATCTGGTCCAGGCATCCATTTGGAGGTTGCAGATTTTGAAGAGTTACCCTAGTACATGGAACCTTTGTAGAATTTTAAAAATAATGTCTTAGGTATTCTTTAGGATTGGCAAGAATGTGTTCTAGTTTGCTAGCTGCTGGAATGCAACATATCAGAAACAGAATGACTTTTAAAAAGGGGAATTTAATAAGTTGCTATTTACAGTTCTAAGGCCAAGTAAATGTCCCAATTAAAACAAGTCTATAGAAATGTCCAATCTAAGGCATCCAGGTAAAGATATCTTGGTTCAAGAAGGCCAATGAAGTTCAGGGTTTTTCTTTCAAGTGGAAAGGTATGTGGCAAACACGGTCAAAGTTTCTCTCTCTCTGGAAAGGCACATGGTGAACACAGTCAGGGTTTCTCTCTCAGCTAGACGGGCACATGGCAAATACAACATCATCTACTAGCTTCCTCTGTAGCTCTCCAGGAGACATTTTCCCTCTTTATCTCCAAAAGTTGCTGGATGGTGGACTCTCTGCTTTGTGTTGCTGTGGAATTCTCTACTGTCTCAGGTTCTCAAGCTTTCTCCAAAATGTTTCTTCTTTTATAGGATTCCAGTAAAGTAATCAAGACTCACCTAGAATGGGTGCAGACACGTCTCCACCTAATCCCGTTTGACAACCACTCTTGATTGAGTTACATCTCCAGGGAGATAATCTAATTAAAGTTTTAAACATACACTACTGATAGAGATTAGAAGAAACAGCTGCCTTTACAAAATGGGATTAAGATTAAAACGTGGCTTTTCTAGGGTACATACATGTTTTCAAACCAGGACAGAATGGTTTTGGTTGGAGTTTGGCAAGTTGTGATAGTTAGCAATGTCTAACTGAAGCTATGCAATGTGTAACTGCATAAGAGTGGGCTCCACTGTAGCCTGTCAACTCTATTTGAACTCTCTCAGCACTGATACCTTATTTGTTACACTTCTTTTCCCCCTTTTGGTCAGGAAAGCATTGTCAGTCTCACGGTACCTAGGCCAGGCTAACTATATTGGTTTTACAGTATGACCATATGAATATGAAAACATTATGACTGATTGTCCCTTTATCCAGGCTATGGACAGATGAGCAGAAAAATAAGGACAAAAAGTAAATAAATAAATAAATAAATAAATGGAGTGGGGGTGGATAAGGCATAAAAAAAATATTGGGTAGACTGCAACCTCAGTGGTCAATGGGAAGGAGGGAAAGGGTATGAGATATATGTTTTTTTTCTCTGTATCTTTTTTTCTGGAGTGATGAAGATGTTCTAAAAATGATCATGGTGATTAATAAACAACTGTGTTTTTATATTGTGATCCATTGATTATATACTTTGGTATGGCATATGAAGATGATATCTCAACAAAAATATTTAATAAAAAATAAAGTTGGCTTCCCTCTCTTGTGTAAGATTTTGTTGCTTGGTTTTATATCGAACATCTCCTTTGACATCTGGTTTGTCAGTATTTCCCAGCCAAATCAGGGGTAGTGTTTCATGCAGGGGTGCAACCCCTTTTGGAAGGATCTTAGACAGAGGGCAGGAAAGCAGCTTTTGAGACAGTACTTTCCCAGCCTATTACAGCAGCCTGCTGGGCAGGGTCCAGACAGGTTCAAAGTCCTGAGACCCAGGGGGTCATGCTCATCATCCAGTTTCTAGTTTAGGACTGTTCTGCATTTTGCTCTTTGCTTGAGAGTAGGGCCTCCCTGTCTCTCCCAGATTCAGGCACCCTGAAGCTGCAGGCCTTTGAGGTGGGGACTGGGCATCAGGAACCGCAGTGGCGATGCTCTTTGTTAATACAGTGGAGCTGTTGGTTCTCAGCCTCCTGTATGGAAAGAGTCTAGGCTACTGGATCAAGAGTGTTAACTTTATCAACCAACCACTGACCCAGGACTGTGCTGCATTTTCCCTACTGGCAAGAATCAGGCTGCTGCACAGCTGCCGGCCCCACAGGGGTGGAGGATGTATGGTTTGAGTTCACTCACCCCTATTTCTCAGTCAGTTTATCTGCTTTTCATTCAGCTCTTCTTTGTATGTCAAAGTACTCCTTCCCTGGTTTCTTTGAGCTACAGTATTGCTGGTTTTGACAGTTGTTGCCTGTTCTGTAGGTGTTTTTGATGGAGGTCTTTTGCCTGTCCATTTCCACCATCTTCCTAGAAGTTCCATGTAGTTTAATTTTTTTTTTTTTTTTTTTTTGCATGGGCAGGCACTGGAAATCGAACCCAGGTTTCTGGCATGGCAGGCGAGAACTCTGCCACTGTGCCACCATTGCCCTGTAGTTTAATTTTTAAGGTTGTACTTTTTGTGTTTCATCTCCAGGAGAGAGCTTCGTTTCCTCTATCGTTCTCTGGGAATCTGAATCTGTTCTGTTTGTTTTTGTGCAGAGTTTTCTGCCCAGCTCTTGTGAGTTGTTTACATTTTCTCCCTCACTCATGCCCTGTTTTCCTTATACTCTTAAGTGGTGGGAGCTGTCTTGTCTAACTTGTCTAACAGTTACCCCCCTTTTTGTTTTTTTCCCGTGAGGCTTTTCTGCCTCTGGTTTCTTCCCCATTAGGGTTTTCCTCCTCAGGGAGCCAGTTCGTCAATCCAGAAAGGTGGAAAAGTCCATTTCGTGTTTGTGTGATCCAGCCAACTAAAACTGAATTCAGTGAGGGCATAACAGTTCTTGACAGCATTTCTATCATGGTCTCTCTCTGTTGTTGTTTTTTTTTGCGCTCTTCCCTGGGGCCCTTTTATATATAGCACTCCCCAGCTCCTGGTCTCTGAGGACTTAAATCTGCATACCTGCATATGAGTTCTCACTTTCCTGCTGCGAGTTGCTGTATAGTTTCTGTCTGCTATAGAAGGGGCCCAGGCGTGCTGTCTTGTGCCACTTCCAAGTTACATGATACCCAGTGGTGGGGAGGAGAATGTGTCTGGGTCTGGATCTGGAATGGAATTGTCCTACCTGATATTTTTCTGTTTCTTCAATTCAGTATTTATGGAGCCCTTCTCCAGTCTCTCTTGTTCTCCGGAATTTTAAGCAAGCGGGATTTGTCCTTTTATTTGCTAAATCTCTAGGGAGGCTTTTTTAGTTGATCTCTTATGTCACCATGTTGATGACATCACTATATACTTCTCATTTTGTCACGTGAAATATTAAAAATGAGGTGAATTCTGTAATTTTTAGTGCTACATCAAAGATATTCTTAATTGAAAATTTTTTCCCCTGCTTTTTTGTAATTTGAGTACATGGCTGTAAAAAATCCAGTGACTATTAGTAATGTTTGGTGTCTTTGCATTGATTTGTACTAAGCACCCACAGTTTGACTTACCATTCTTCTGCATCATCAGTACAAATGTCAGCGTAGTGAAAAGAGCCAAGTGACATGTTAGCATTTTTATGAAAATGCTTTTTATCTTGGGGACCTTACTTAGATCATCTTTTGAGAAATGTTTTTATTTGCTAATTACAGCTTAGTGTCTGTGGCTTTTAGAAATAAATGTTTCTATGTTTTTACCTTTACTACTTGTATTATTTTTAAGAAATTTGTGATCATAAAGTCTAAAATCTGCTAATTTTAGTTGTTCCCTTTTATCAGCAAATTTATCATTACCATACATTTTGAGTGTGTTCTTTGGATAATCAGATTATAGGAAAATAAAGATTATTTAGTTTTAGTGTTTAAAAACCCACATGGTGAGTGAATTTTAGAAAGGGAGTGAGATTTTGCGTGTCTGCATATACATAAAAAATAATGAATCTTGAAAAAGCCAGGTAAGTGCATAGGAGTTTAAATAAAGTAAGATAATGTGGTCTGCAGTGATCAGCAAGTTTTACAGAGGAAACTTCTCAAACTGGGTTTTGAGATTTAGGTTAAAGGGATAGAGAAGAAGGAGAACCTTATTCCAGGTTACAGGACTGTATGAGCCTGGGTTTGGAGAAATAGCCCATCATATTTAGTGTACAGAAAAGAAACCTTTTTTTTTTTTTTTGTAGGAGATAAGAGTTGGCTAGAGTTGGCAAGGGAGATAAAGAAGGATTCCTTGTATAAGGCCTTTAACATCAAGTTAAGGAATTTGAACTTTATCCTATGTCTTAAAGAATGAGTAATTCATCAGGAGAAAGGCATGTTGACACTGGTATTCAGGAATATTAGTCATATAGTGGTATGCATAAATTTCTATTTATTTCCTTTTCATTCAAATTCTTCCCTTTCTTTATGCCGTTCTACCTATTATTTCTGCTACTATATATCATTGTGAAGATGAGCAGACAGTTACAACTATATATCTTCTATAGTGATAGGATCAGGATATTTTTGTGTTGTATAGGAAGCTGTAGGAAGAATTTAATGTAGGCCTCATTTCTCATTACTGATGATCTGTAGATATTTCTGGAGTTTTGTTGGTTGATTGGCTTTTATTCATTTAAATTGGGAATGCTTGTTTTACATGAAATATATACTGCTTCCTTCTCTTTATTGTTTTCATAATGGTTCAATAACTCTCTAATTTGTTATATATAACAAACTTAGAATTTTGAAAAATGGGGTATATTGATGTCTAACGCGTAATACTATACACGTTGTTATATAACATTTTGAACTTTGAAAAATGGATGATACTCTATTATATTTAGTACTGTAAGCATTTGAAGCAAGTTAGCAAAGAACTAAGTGTAAGTTATAAAATTCAACAAGGTCAGGTTTTAATTTGGGGAGTTGATCATTTTTATTATCTTTGTAACTTAATTTCAATAATATTGGATAATCAAAGCATAAGGCATGATAATCATTATTCATATGTATTTGACCTCTTTTCCCTACAGAACATTTGTAAATGGCTCTTCTGTCTCCAGTCCTGTACAACTATACCATGGGGACAGGATATTATGGGGAAACAACCACTTCTTCAGGTATGGCATTGTTCATGGCTCCTAAAAAGGGAGATTATTTAAAATAATAATCTGAAATAAGAAGATAGTATATTACAAACTAAACATAACTCCACATAGAAATTTTGAATTATTTTGTATATATGTTTATTTACTATATGTGTATGTATGTATTATATGTTTATTCATAAATATACATATTATATGTATATAGATATGGTTTGAACTCTTGAGGCATATGAACAGTAGTACATTCAGGAAAAACACTGAATTCACTTACTTGTTTACTTTCTTATTGCCCAATGGAAGATGCTTGTTTTGCCATCTGAAACAAGAACTTTTCTTTTTTTTTTTCTGAGGTGCTAATCTTTTATTTGTTTAATTTTACTGAAAAACAGTTTTAGATTCTTCATCCATAAAGTAAGGTTGTATTTCATTTAGAAATGCTTTCAGCTGCAAGTAGTGGAAAACTTGACTGTAATGACTGAAATGATTAATTTGTTTTCCCATAAAAGAAATCAGAAGGAAGTCAGTTTTTGGCATCTGTTAAGCCTCTCAAAAATATCCTATTCGGATGTCTTGTGATTGTTATGGCTATTTTCCTTTTGGTGTAAAATAGCCACTCTGATATAGTTAGTTATCAAAGCAACATTTAGGCAGATAAGAAAAGAAAAGGAGGGAGAAAGGTGATAGTACTAGCCCTGACTTTCCTTTTGATTAGAAAAGGCAAAAGTCTTTCCAGAGTCCCCACTAGACTTATTTATCTCATTTGCCAAATGCTCAATTTGCCTCTTAAGCTTCAAGGGAGATTGAGGAAGAATATATTACTGGGGCTGCACACTTTGTTTCCCAAACAAGATTGTGTTGTATAGGCAAAAAATGGGAGCTGGATACTGTATAAAATTAAAATCTTTATTCCTCTTCTCATTACTGGACATTGTACTTCAGATATCTTAATAGACTTTTCTTATAGCTAATGGAGAGCCTTTGCTTGTAGGCCAGTTGATATTTTAACTATTGATAAAAGAATAGAAGGATACAAAGTATGTGGAAATTGTTTTTTTTTTTCTTTCCTTTTTCTCTTTCTCAAACCAACTTAAGTATAAGTTACTTGACTTTTTATTTTTCGAACATTCATAGTTTGGGTTAAATTGACCTCTCAAGGTTTTGATGTACTGATTTTGAGTACTCCCTATTTGTTGCACTCATAATTTCTCTAGACAGACCCTGAGCTTTTCCATCTCCATGTCTTTTCTCTTGCTATTCCCTCTCTCCTAATTGCCCTAATATCTGCTTTTTTTGTTTTTTAAGGTTGGTTCAAATGCTTTCCTACTCTATCATATCTTCCCTTATTACTCTGGTCAGAAGTGGATCTCAACTTTTCTTTAGCACCTAGCCTGTAAGAGTCTGTGTCCTTATGTTACACTTTCTGTTGTGTTGTGTGTGTGTATATGTATTTTATTTCTACTAGAACATAAACTCCCTCAGTTCAATAATTGCCTTGTATACTTGCATGGTATCCCCCTTGGTATCTAGCAAATACCAATATTTTGTTAATCGAATGAATTAATGTGAATCTTTATTTTAAAAATCATATATTTTCTCTTTTTTTTTTTTCGAAGACTCAATTTGCCAAAGAAAAAAAAGAAGATAGAAGGGGAAGATGAGGGACAGGACAACTCCATGAAGAATGATAACAATTCTGAGCAGCTGGATGTAGATGGTGATTCCTCCAGTGAGGTGTCCAGTGAAATTAACTTCAATTACGAATATGCACAGATGGAAGTTACCATGAAAGCTCTTGGAAATAATGGTGAGCAACTCTGTTGTGCGTTTTAGAGTCTTTTCAAATTGGTGGAGTGTTAAAAATATTTAAGAAGGAACCTTTTCAGTGTTCAAAAGAAAGGAAGTCTTGTTTTGATGTTTTCTATATTATATATTTTTTATCTTTGTCTTTAATAATTTATTATATTTGTAAAATCCCTCTGCCTTGATATATGATCAAATCACTGTGAAGCTTGTTCTGTTGATACAATTTCACAAGTTTGAAACTTGGCAGCCACTGACTTACTATTATTATAATGTAGTTCTAGAGCATTAGCCAGTCTTAGATTATCTTTAGACCATTAAATAGATATGCTTTTTCTGTGTGCAAGATGGTTTAGAATGTATCCAACTGAGACTAGATGACAACATAAGAAATTAGGAGTATGGAAAGCTTAAAAAATTATTCCAAATTGTCTTTAAGAGGGCGGGCCATGGTGGCTCAGCAGGCAGACTTCTCACCTGCCCATGCCGGAGACCTGGGTTCAATTCCTGGTGCCTCCCCGTGCAAAAAAAAAAAAAAAAAAAAAAAAAATTGCCTTAAGAATCTTGTGGGATTACTTAAAATGATGCTTTAATAGGCAGCTCTGTGTTTAACTCTATTTGACTATTTTGACAGATTTTATAGGCTTTGAACTAGATATTCTGTTTTGTACTCATATAAATATCTTCACCTTTTTTTTTCGAGTTGTGAGTAGGGCAACATTTTTATATTTTTATCTCATTTGAGATAAAATTGAGAAAACGCAGGTTTTCCAAAGTAAAATGTTTTGAAATCAGATATGGACAACAAGACAAAAGCTTGCCTCCATGTTCACCCTGATTTTGCAAAAACATTTCATCCATGTGTGTTTTTGCACTAGCTAAGTAATTTTCTTAGAAGTGGACAAGTAAGGCTGACTTATGTTTTTTACTACAGTGAACTCCTTTGATATATTAAGGAATTTTTCTCTATTTTATTCTAATTTTAATATGAAAAATTTTAAACATACCCTTTAATACCTAGATGCTTACCACCTAGATTCAAAAGTTGTCGACATTTCTCTATTTGTTTTATTTCTTTCTTTATCTGGATCTTTGTTTAGTTTATTTGCTGAATGATTTGAAAATAAATTACAGATGTAATACACTTCACTTCTATTCAGATAAGGCCATTCTTCTATCTAAGCATATTAGCATTATTACAACTAATAAAATTAATAATTTCATAAAATTATCTGATATTCAGTTTATATTCAAATTTCTTGAATACCATATTAAAGTTTTAGAATTCAGAAATATTTTTTCAGTTTTTAACCTGCTTAACAATATGGAATAACCTTTGAAATATGTTGTGTTGTGTGTTAACCTTTTGTTCACTGTTTACCTTCTTTAAAAAAAAAAACCTGTTTAGATCCAATGCAGTCAATATTGAACAGCCTGGAGCAACAGCATGAGGAGGAAAAGCGGTCTGCATTAGAACGCCAGAGGCTTATGTATGAACATGAATTGGAGCAGCTAAGAAGAAGGCTGTCTCCTGAGAAACAAAACTACCGTAGTATGGACAGGTTTTCTTTCCATTCACCTAGTGCTCAGCAGCGCTTGAGACAGTGGGCTGAGGAAAGGTAGGTAGTACATAGGGATTTCATTACATTTTTGAAATATCTTTGTCATCATCAATCCACCTAGATAAGATATGGAATAGAAACATTTAGACACCATTTTGAAAAGAAATTATTTTTAAATGGTGTGTTTGTAGCCAAGAAGCACTTGGCACTATGTTCCCCACCCCCCATTTTTGAGAAAATGTTATTTGCCAATTGTTCAAAACATATTTGAAAATGCAGTTTTTAGTTTGTATAGCTTTTCAGTTTGAATAAACAAAAAGTTGTACTTAAAAGTTGTATTTTACCATTGTACCGTACTTTAGGTTCTGAAGCTTGGGTAGATGCTTTTTTAAAAAAGGTAAAAAGAAAGTTGATTATTTGAACTGATTAGCTCAGATAGGTAAAAGGAGAGTGTTATTGAGTTTCATATTGCAAGTTTGATCTCTATATAGACTAATTAGCACTGCACTAAATGTCGTATACCATAGCTACAGACTATACTTAATTAACATCTTGCTAATTTAGTGTGCAGATAGACAGCCTCTGTGTCATGTGGATGTTGATAGAAATGCAGAATCTCAGGCACCACCCCAGATCTGTTAAGTTAGGATCTTTAGATTAATGAGATCTCTGAATGATTTGTATGCACAGTCAAGTTTAAGAAACACTGTCCTGATCTAAGCCAGTTTGTTGCACAAATGTACATGACTGCTTGTTAATGTAACTTTGTACTTGTGTATACACGGGTCCCTGTTAGTAATACATTCTCTGTATATAAAAAATAATTTTAAGTTTTGGTTTTCATTTTGTCATTGACATATTACATACTGTATAATATTCTGATATTCTGCTTTACATGTTATTTCCCCCCATTCCCATCTCACTTTTTTAAAAAGAGAAGCAACATTGAGTAACAGCTTGATGAGGTTGAGGGAACAAATTGTTAAAGCCAATTTGTTGGTGAGAGAAGCTAGCTACATTGCAGAAGAACTGGATAAAAAAACAGAATATAAAGTTACCCTACAGATTCCGGCGTCCAGCCTTGATGCCAACAGGAAGGTGAGATTACCATTAATTAAAAAAAAAAATCACTGGATAAAATTGCTTCATATTGCATGGTATTATTTAAACATTTGTGGGTTTGCCTAAAGCCCTATCGATATCCTCCTCTTCCTAGGCTCTTTTGTGCTTATCCTCCTTTCTGGAGTAGTAGTTAGTTCATTTTAATTCTCTGCCTTTGTGTGTATACAATGTTTATTAGCTAGGAATATGCGCTTCACCTTCCTTCTGCTCTGCCATTTCATTTCATTCAACTCTCTTCTCTCAAATTTCTTTAAATTAGTTTTGAGAGGTCTTTCCTGATTAATCACCACAAAGTGGATTTTTTCCCCCTTTATTTTGTAACCACTTTGTAACTTTGCCCTTCCCCAACACATACACAATTAGGTGCTCATTTTGAATGTATCTGTTATTTTCTACTTGATAACAGATTGCTTTGTAAACTGTTCAACATTTGTTTCTTGTGGGTATTCAAGACCTTAGATCTCTTTTTTGTGTAAGGGAATAGGCATAATAAAATATAGGGGGAAGGCCCCATCAAAATTTTACTGTTCTTACCATTCAGTTTTAATTTCTTTTGAGGCTCATTTCTAGCTATCATTCACATTCTTATGTAAGTTTTTGATGGTGTAGGTAGACTTTTGTGGTCAAATGACAACTTTTTTGAGAATCCATGTGTTTTGTTTCTCCTGTGGTATTGGACACAAGCTGTGTGTGCTGCTTTAATTTTAGAGCAGGGATCACATCTTTTCTATCTCTTATGACCTTATAGTATCTAGCTCAAAGTTTGTATAGAATAGATATTTGGCAAATATGATGACTAATAAAGATATCGTGAACATGATACAATCATTACTTTAAGAAAAATTATTTTTTAGTTTATATTCTGTGTGTGCCTGAAAGATTTTTTCCACTTACAACTTTACTTTTTTGCTTGTTGTTATTTGTAAGGCAAATTCTGGGTGCAGTGGGGCTTGCGAGTAAAAAACAGTGGAGGAAACACAATTGTAGGCAAAAGGTACAGGGCTCACCTTTTAGGAGATTGAGAAGAGCTAAGTCTTCTTTCATTCTTTTTTTTTTAATTGTGAAAAATAACATATATACATAAAAGCATTAATTTCCAAGTACATTTTAACACATAGTTATATAACAGATTTCTTTTTTCAGAAAAAAAAAAAACAACTCACACCCAGGTCCTTTTTATTGATAATATAAACTTCTATAATCTCTTGATATTGAAGTAGTTTTTAACAGTTAAATTTCACACTAAAGACAAACACTGTTTGGCTTATGGGGCAGAAAGCTGAGTAACTTAAACTTACATCCTTCATATCAGACATTGTATTTCAACATTTTGAGGAAAGCTGTTACACATTCTGGATTCCACATCAAAATAAAAGTTATTTCTTTTTCAGGAAATTGAAATTAATGAGAATTAAATTAATATATTGACCCATGATGTGGTTCATTTAGGAACACGGCACCTTCCGCAAAACCAAGCCTCCATAATCCATAAATTTAAAGGCAAAACACTCCTTATTCTTCATTATCAAACCAGCACTTGCTACTTCTGGCTTATCTCCCACCACCAAACTACGTCCTAATTAAAATCAACATGGTTAAAGATTAAGTGGTGAATAAAAAGCTATTGAAGTTGTCCTGAACTTCAGTCTCAAAGTTTCTTAAAATGTAAATATGCTTTTCACAGGATTCCATTTTGGCTGTCTCAAGCCTCAGCAGCACATGCGTTCTATGAAGCAAGTCTATACAATAGATTTTAAAGTTTGGTATGGGTTACAAACACAATTTTTCATTTTTTCTTCTAGTTGCTCCAAGACTAGAGACCAAAAGAAATACCAGTGTACTGATTCAGCAGCCATATTCATTTGTTAAATCCTATCTTTTTTATTATACTCTTCCTTCTCTTTTTTGTTCAAAAATAACATTTATAAATAAAAAATCAATAAAGCTCAAAGCAACAATGAGTCGTAGAACAGATCTCACAATTTTAGTTTTTGTATTTCTAGCTGCTCTAAGGTACTGGAGACTAAAAGAGATGTATCAGTATAATGATTCAGCATGCGTGGTCATTTGTTAAACCCAACCTTCTCTGTATAACTCCTCCATCACCTTTGATCTTTCTCTTCTTTCATTCTTTTAGTGTTTGAGATGGGAAACAAAAGCAGACTTGAACATTTTCCCCCATAAAACATGACGAAACCCTTTTCTCTATATCCTGTTTGGGCTTTGTTCAGAAGGACTGTCTCTGCCTCAGTACCGCAAAGCCAACACTTAGAAGCTAACATTATCCATAACTCAAGTCACTTTGGGCATGTCTTTCTTCGTATACACCTGAAAGTGTGTGTAATGGGGGCTGTACCTATTGCTGCTAGAAATGACTAATATTGCTGAAAGTGTAGCAGCCATTTTTACTAGACAGCTTTTAATCCACTTCACTTTCATTGCTTTAAATGGATACCATTTTCAGGTTTCTACCAGAGAGAGGCACTTAACAAAGAAGAATTTCCTAATCTAATTTACTAACTTTTTCATGGATCATGCTTTTAGCGTTTATCTTTGTCTCTCACGTGTTGAACAAATACCATATAATGGGTTGGCTTAAATGATGGGAAATTTTGGCTCTTAGTTTTGAGGCTAGGAGAAAGAAGTCCACATTCTTTCTCCCTCTGTTCTGGGGCTGACTGCCAACAGTTGTGGTCCTTGGCTTTTCTGTAATTTCTCCACCTCCTCCTCCCCTTCTTCCCCCTCCTTCTCCTGTAGAAATGATAGAAAGACTATCATCCTTTCTCCATTGAATAGCCTTTGTTCCTTGTCAAAGATAAGTTAACTCTATTTGTGTGGGTCTTTTTCTAACTCTCTATTTTGTTCCTTGATCTATTTGTTCTTTTGCCACTATCACACTGTCTTGACAACCTAACTTTATAGTGTATCTTGAAGTAGAGTAGTGCCAGCCCTCTGATTTTGTTCTTCAGTATTGTACTGTCTATTCTGGCTCTTTTGCCTTTCCATATGAACTTTAGAATTTAGTTAGCAATATCCCAAAGTAGCTTGCTGGGATTTTCATTGGGGTTGCATTGCCTCTGTAGAGGTAGTATTGAACTATTGACATTTTAATAACATTGAGTTTTCCTATCCAAGACCATAAAATATCTCTATTTAGATGTTCTTTGATTTCTTTCATCAGAATTTTGTCATTTTCCTCATATAGATTATATATATGTTAATAGATTTATACCTAAGCGTTTAATTTTTTTTAGATACTAATATATTTCTGATTTCAAATTCTAGTTGTTCATCATGGGTATGAGCAATTAGGGAACAATTGATTTTTTTTTCTTTTCTTTTTTTTTTATGGTTTTTTAAAAATTTTTTTATTAATTAAAAAAATTACAAGAAACACAACCATTCCCAACACATACACTCAGCATTTCACAATATCATCACATAGTTGCATATTCATCATCATGATCATTTCCCAGAACATGAGCATCAATTCAGAAAGAGAAATAAAAAGACAACAGAAAAATATAACAAACAGAAAAAAAAATTTTGCAGCCATACCCCTTACTTATCCCTTTCACTGATCACTAGCATTTCAAACTAAATCTATTTTAACATTTGTTCCCCCTATTATTTATTTTTATTCCATATGTTCCTCTCATTTGTTGACAAGGTAGATAAAAGGAGCATCAGACACAAGGTTTTCACAATCACACAGTCACATTGTGAAAGCTATATCATTATACAGTCATCATCAAGAAACATGGCTACTGGAACAAAGCTCTACATTTTCAGGCACTTCCCTCCAGCCTCTCCATTACATCTTGGATAACAAGGTGATATCTACTTAATGCATAAGAATAACCTCCAGGATAACCTCTTGACTCTGTTTGGAATCTCTCAGCCATTGACACTTTGTCTCATTTCCCTCTTCCCCCTTTTGGTCGAGAAGGTTTTCTCAATCCCTTGATGCTGGGTTTCAGCTCATTCTAGAGTTTTTCTCAGTCCCTTGATGCTGAATCTCAGCTCATTCTGGGGTTTCTGTCCCATGCTGCCAGGAAGATTCACACCCCTGGTAGTCATGTCCCACGTAAACAGGGGGAGGGTGGTGAGTCTGCTTGCTGTGTTGGCTGGAGAGAGAGGCCACATCTGAGCAACAAAGGAGGTTCTCTTGGGGGTGACTCTTAGGCTTAATTTTAAGTAAGCTTGACCTGTCCCCTGTGGGGTTAAGTTTCATATGAACAAACCCCAAGACTGGGGGCTCAGCCTGTAGCTTTGATTGTCCACACTGCTTATGAGAATATCAAGAATTCAACTTGGGGAAGTTGAGTTTTCCCCCGTTCTCACCATTCCCCGAAGGGGACTTTGCAAATACTTTTCCACTCACTGATCGAATCACTCTGGGATTCATCAGGGCATCACCTGGACAAACCAACAAAATCTCATGTCCTATACAAAGTTCCATGTACTTAAGGTGTTCAATCAACTATCTATGTAAGTTATATTAGGAGATGCACTAGTCAAAGTATAGATTTGTACCAAATAAACATTTTTTGCTTTAGTCTCACACATTAGTTGAAATTTTAAAATACCAAGTGCCATCTATTTTCAGCACACTGCAGTAATGACATTTTGCTCTTCCTCATGCAAAAACATTTTTTAAATTTGTACATTTAGTCACTATCATTATACACTCTAGGCATTCCTAGATTACACCATCTCAATCTTTATCATCTATCTTTCTTTGTGATTTCATTTATGCCCCCAGCCCTCCTCCCTCTATCATTCTCATATGCAGCTTCATTCAGTGTTTTAACATAATTGTATTACAGTTAGGTAATATTGTGCTGTCCATTTCTGAGTTTTTATATTCAGTCCTGTTGCACAATCTGTATCCCTTCAGCTCCTATTACCCAATATCTTACCCTATTTCTATCTCCTGATGGTCTCTGTTACCAAGGAAATATTCCAAGTTTATTCACTAATGTCAGTTCATATCAGTGAGACCATACAGTATTTGTCCTTTTGTTTCTGGCTAATCACACTCAGCATAATGTCCTTAAGGTCCGTTCATGTTGTTACATACTTCATAACTTTATTCTGTCTTACAGCTGCATAATATCCCATCTTATGTAAATGTCACAGTTTGTTTAGCCGACTCTCTGTTGATGGACATTTTGGCTGTTTCCATCTCTTGGTAATTGTTAATAATGCTGCTATAAACATTGGTGTGTAAATGTCCATTAGTGTGCTTGGCCTCGTGTCCTTTGAGTAGAGACAGCATATAGATGGGTCCTGTTTTTTAATCCATTCTGCCAGACTATGTCTTTTGATTGGAGAGTTTAATCCATTAACACTCAGTGTTATTACTGCATGGGTAGTACTTTCTTCTATATTTTGCCTTCTGGATTTTATATGTCATATCTAATTTTCCTTCTTTTTACCTTTACTCATAGTCCTCCTTTCTACACTCTTCTCCACACCTTCTGCCTTCGTATCTGTCTCTAGTGTTCCCTTTAGTATTTCTTGCAGAGCTGGTCTCTTGGTCACAAATTCTCTCAGTGATTTTTTGTCTGAAAATATTTTAATTTCTCCCTCATTTTTGAAGGACAATTTTGCTGGATATAGAATTCTTGGTTGGCAGTTTTTCTCTTTTAATAATTTAAATATATTATCCCACTGTCTTCTCGCCTCAATGGTTTCTGCTGAGAGATCTGTGCATAGTCTTATTGGGCTTCCCTTGTATGTGATGGATTGCTTTTCTCTTGCTGCTTTCAAGATCCTCTCTTTCTCTTTGACCTCTGACATTCTGATTATTAAATGTCTTGGAGTATGTCTATTTGGATCTATTCTCTTTGGGGTACGCTGCACTTCTTGGATCTGTAATTTTAAGTCCTTCATAAGAGTTGGGAAATTTTCAGTGATAATTTCCTCCATTAGTTTTTCTCCTCCTTTTCCCTTCTCTTCTCCTTCTGGGACACCCACAACACATATATTCGTGTGCTTCTTGTCTTTCAATTCCTTGAGTCCCTGCTCATATTTTTCCATTTTTTCCCCTATATTTTCTGTTTCTTGTTGGATTTCAGATGTTCTGTCCTCCAGTTCAGAAATCCTATGTTCTGTCTCTCGAAATCTACCATTGTAGGTTTCCATTTTTTTTTCATCTCTTCTACCTTGCCTTTCATTCCCATAAGTTCTGTGATTTGTTTTTTCAGACTTTCAGTTTCTTCTTTTTGTTCTTTCCTTACCTTTTTTCTATCCTCCCTCAATTCATTGATTTGGTTTTTGATGAGGTTTTCCATGTCTGTTCGTACATTCTGAATTAATTGTTTCAGCTCCTGTATGTCGTTTGAATTGTTGGTTTGTTCCTTTGACTGGGTCATATCTTCAATTTTCCTAGTGTGATTTGTTATTTTTTGCTGGTGTCTAGGCATTTAATTACCTTAATTAGTTTATTCTGGAGATTGCTTTCACTTCTTTTATCTAGGGTTTTCTTGCTGGATGAATTTGTTGTCTGTTCTTTGACATTCTGTTCAGCTTTATCTGGACCTTTAGCTTAAGTTTTGTTTAACAGAGGAGAATTTTTCAGTTCTTGTTTTCTTGTTTCTTGCCGTGCTTGTGTGGTGCCTTCCCCCCACCACACACACTTAGGAGGGTCTACTTAGATATTATAGACCCCAGCCAGATTTTCCCAGACCAAACTGGCCTCCTCTCAGGAGGAAAGAGTCACCTGCATTGGTTTTCCCTGAGGGTGAAACCCAGCAGGTTGAAAGACTTTCCTGTGTAGTCTGTGGACTCTGTTTTTCTTATCCTGCCCAGTATGTGGCGCTTGTCTGACTGCAGGTCCCACCAGCATAAGATGATGCGGTACCTTTAACTTTGGCAGACTCTCTCTGCTGGGGGCGTGGTGGAGACAGAAGAGAGGTTGTAGGCTGATTTTAATGGCTTCAAATTACCAAGCCCTGGTGTCTGAATTCCTTGATGGAGGGATTCCACCTGGATGGGGCTTCACCCCTCCCCTGGGGAAGGCACAAGCTCAAGATAAGCCCCCAAAAGAGCTCACTTCTGCCTATTACTGGGGCAGTTGTAGCCTGAAAAGTCCTGCCGCTGTATCCAGAGGCAGTCAAGCCTTAGTAGATACACAGCCACAAAAACCTGTGTTTCCTTCTTTTTTCCCCCTTTTTCTGTCAGTCCTGCCCCCTTGGCGTTGGGCAAAAATGAGCAACCTCGGGTTTATCAGGTTCACCTAAGCTGGGGGCCTATTTTTAGTAGTCAGAATTTGTTAATTAGTTCCACAATTGGCCTTTGATTGTGCCCAGTCCCTGCTGCTGGTAAAGTCCTTTCCTTTCCCCTCTGGGAAGCGGCCTGTGGGGGAGGGGTGCTGGCCACTGCAGCTTTGGGAACTCATGGTTCTGGGGGGTGCTAGCAGCCGGTTCGGCTGGTTCAGACTGGGGTACGCTGTGTGTCCAGTCACTATCATGGCTCCAGGAGCTGTTCTGTACTGTTTCTGGTTATGTAGTAGTTGTTCTGGAGGTCGAAATAAAATGTGCATGTTGTTAAGCTGCCATCTTGACCCGGAACGGAACAATTGATTTTTGTATATTAACCTTGTATCCTATAACCTTACTGTAATCATTTATTATAGGAGTTTTTTGTTGATTCTCTGGGATTTTCTATCTAGACAGTCATCATCTAGACAAAAAATAGTTTTATTTCTTCCTTTATAATCTATATACTTTTTATAGTTTTGTTGTTTTATTGCATTAGTTAGGACTTATAGTACAATGTAGAGTAGGAGTGGTAAGAGAAAACATCATGTTCTTGTTCCTGATCTTAGAAAGGATAGCATCTAGTTTTTTACCATTGAGTATGATGTTGACATAATTTTTTTGTGGATGTTTGTTATCAAATTGAGGAAATTCCCCTCTATTTTTGGTTTCCTGAGATAGGTGGGACATTTTTTGTTTTCTATTTTGTGGTTTAAAATTAAAAAAAAAATTCTATATTAAATGCACATTCATTTTATAAACTGGAGGAATGTCAGTGAATACTATTTTAATTATAAATCCAAACTCTGTATATGTATAAACTATCTGTACAAACTGGTATTATTTATTACCTCCAAATGGATTAGTGAGAGACTTTTAAGTTCATTATTTTAAATATTTTGTGTTTCGAACCATATTTAGACTACCCATTTCAAGAAAGTTAAAAATTCAAAGTTTTGAAAGGTAAAAGATGATTTCTTAACCATCCATATTAGTTTCCTAGGGCCACCATAACAAATTACCACAAAGCAGGTGGCTTCAAAAGAAATTTCTTTACTCATAGTTCTGGAGGCTGCAAGTCTGAAAACAAGGTGTTGACAGGACAAGGCTTCCTCCTAAACTTCTAGTGGAGGTTCCTTCCTTGCTTCTTTCAGTTTCTGGTAGCCTCAATGTTCTTTGGTTTGTGGCACCATAATTCCAATCTCTGCTTCTGTCTTTACATGACCTGTTCTAGTTTGCTAGCTGCTGGAATGCAACACACCAGAGATGGATTAGCTTTTAATAAAAGGGGATTTATTTTGCTGGTTCTTCAGAGGAAAGGCAGCTAACTTTCCACTGAGGTTCTTTCTTACGTGGAAGGCACAAGATGGTCTCTGCTGGTCTTCTCTCCAGGCCCCTGGGTTCCAACAACTTTCCCCAGGGTGACTTCTTTCTGCATCTCCAAAGGCCTGGGCTGAGCTGCTAGTGCTGAGATGAGGAATGCCGAGCTGCTTGGCTGTGCAACATTGCGCTCTCTCATTTAAGCACCAGCCAATTAAGTCAAACGTCACTCATTGCAGCAGACACGCCTCCTAGCTGACTGCAGATGTAATTGGCAACAGATGAGGTTCACGTACCGTTGTCTTATGTCCACAGCAACAAGACTAAGTATGCTCACCTGGCCAAGTTGACAACTGAATCTAACTAACACATGACCTGTCTTTTCTGTGTTTCTTCTCCTCGTCTTATAAAGACACCAGTCTTATTGGATTAAGACCAACCTTAATTCAATATGCCCTCTTCTTCACTTGATTATATCTGCAAAGACCCTATTTCCAAATAAGATCATGTTCATAGCTATGGAGATAAGGATTTAAGCATATCTTTTGGGTGGACACAGTTCAACCCATAACCACATCCATCACAGCCAATTTACCTTTGCCATATAATGCTAATGACTCTTTTTTCCGATCCACTGATATTCTGTGGTCGTGTGGGGCCCCCAATAAAACATTTTCATTTTGACTTCCCATTAAACATGGTCTGGTCTTTTGTATTTTAAATTTAAATTTTTATTCAACTGTAATTTAAACTTAAATTTAAGCCTATACTTAAACTTTATGCCTAAGCTCATAGGTTTATACTTATATGTAAATTTTGACTGCAGTTGAATGTAAAGTCATTCTATTTAGTTTGTCAGAATTTTGGTAAGCTTTGTAATGAACAAATTAAAGAATGTTGGCAGTTTCTCTTTTCTTGTGATGACATCTGACTGGTGGATATAAGAGTGTTCAGGTTTGATTTCCATGATGGATTTCTTTGCTGTTTTACCCACTTACTTTTACTGTCTTTGCAGAGAGTCTCTCTTCTTAGTGAACCTGCCATCCAGGTGAGAAGGAAAGGAAAAGGCAAGCAGATTTGGTCTTTGGAAAAACTGGACAACAGGTTGTTGGATATGAGGGACCTTTACCAAGAATGGAAGGAATGTGAAGAAGATACCCCAGTAAGTTGAGAGAAATTGCTTACTTGATGGTCATAGAAGGAGCCAAGCAGGAATGAGCCTGTGTATTTCAGGAAAAATTGTTATTGGAAGCCTCTAAATTTTACTAACCTATTTTTCTGGCATCCTTCTCCTAATTTTGAGTTCTTTGCATTTCTAGAAGAATTTTCCACTTTAATTTTTTTAACATTTTTTTTATTGTGAAATATATATTCAAAAAAACTATAAATTTCCAAGTATATTTTAAGTGTAGTTATAGAATAGATTTTAATGTTTTTTTTTTATTTTTTTTTATTTTTTTTATTTTATTTTATTTTTTATTAATTAAAAAAAGAATTAACAAAACAATTAGAAATCATTCCAATCTACATGTACAATCAGTAATTCTTAATAACATCACATAGTTGCATATTCATCATTTCTTAGTACATTTGCATCGATTCAGAAAAAGAAACAAAAAGACAACAGAATAAGAATTAAAACAATAATAGAAAGAAAAAAAAACAAAAAAAACAAAAACAAAAAACCTATACCTCACATGCAGCTTCATTCAGTGTTCCAACATAATTGCCTTACAATTGGGTAGTATTGTGCTGTCCATTTCTGAGTCTCCACATCCAGTCCCGTTGCACAGTCTGTATCCCTTCATCTCCAATTATCCCTTCTCTTTTTTTTTTTTTTTAATTAACGGAAAAAAAGAAATTAACCCAACATTTAGAGATCATACCATTCTACACATGCAATCATTAATTCTTAAGATCATCACATAGCTGCATGATCATCATTTCTTAGTACATTTGCATTGGTTTAGAAGAACTAGCAACATAACCGAAAAAGATATAGAATGTTAATATAGAGAAAAAAATAAAAGTAATAATAGTAAAATCAAAACAAAACAGCACAAAACAAAACAAAAACCTATAGCTCAGATGCAGCTTCATTCAGTGTTTTAACATGATTACTTTACAATTAGGTATTATTGTGCTGTCCATTTTTGAGTTTTTGTATCTAGTCCTGTTGCACAGTCTGTATCCCTTCAGCTTCAATTACCCATTGTCTTACCCTGTTTCTAACTCCTGCTGAACTCTGTTACCAATGACATATTTCAAGTTTATTCTCGAATGTCCGTTCACATCAGTGGGACCATACAGTATTTGTCCTTTAGTTTTTGGCTGGATTCACTCAGCATAATATTCTCTAGGTCCATCCATGTTATTACATGGTTCATAAGTTTATCTTGTCTTAAAGCTGCATAATATTCCATCGTATGTATATACCACAGTTTGTTTAGCCACTCTTCTGTTGATGGAGATTTTGGCTGTTTCCATCTCTTTGCAATTATAAATAGTGCTGCTATAAACATTGGTGTGCAAATGTCCATTTGTGTCTTTGCCCTTAAGTCCTTTGAGTAGATACCTAGCAATGGTATTGCTGGGTCGTATGGCAGTTCTATATTCAGCTTTTTGAGGAACCGCCAAACTGCCTTCCACAGTGGTTGCACCCTTTGACATTCCCACCAACAGTGGATAAGTGTGCCTCTTTCTCCGCATCCTCTCCAGCACTTGTCATTTTCTGTTTTGTTGATAATGGCCATTCTGGTGGGTGTGAGATGATATCTCATTGTGGTTTTGATTTGCATTTCTCTAATGGCCAGGGACATTGAGCATCTCTTCATGTGCCTCTTGGCCATCCGTATTTCCTCTTCTGAGAGGTGTCTGTTCAAGTCTTTTTCCCATTTTGTAATTGGGTTGGCTGTCTTTTTGTTGTTGAGTTGAACAATCTCTTTATAAATTCTGGATACTAGACCTTTATCTGATATATCATTTCCAAATATTGTCTCCCATTGTGAAGGCTGTCTTTCTACTTTCTTGATGAAGTTCTTTGATGCACAAAAGTGTTTAATTTTGAGGAGTTCCCATTTATTTATTTCCTTCTTCAGTGCTCTTGCTTTAGGTTTAAGGTCCATAAAACCGCCTCCAGTTGTAAGATCCATAAGATATCTCCCTACATTTTCCTCTAACTGTTTTATGGTCTTAGACCTAATGTTTAGATCTTTGATCCATTTTGAGTTAACTTTTGTATAGGGTGTGAGAGATGGGTGTTCTTTCATTCTTTTGCATATGGATATCCAGTTCTCTAGGCACCATTTATTGAAGAGACTGCTCTGTCCCAGGTGAGTTGGCTTGACTGCCTTATCAAAGATCAAATGTCCATAGATGAGAGGGTCTATATCTGAGCACTCTATTCGATTCCATTGGTCGATATATCTATCTTTATGCCAATACCATGCTGTTTTGACCACTGTGGCTTCATAATATGCCTTAAAGTCAGGCAGCGCGAGACCTCCAGCTTCGTTTTTTTTCCTCAAGATGTTTTTAGCAATTCGGGGCACCCTGCCCTTCCAGATAAATTTGCTTATTGGTTTTTCTATTTCTGAAAAATAAGTTGTTGGGATTTTGATTGGTATTGCATTGAATCTGTAAATCAATTTAGGTAGGATTGACATCTTAACTATATTTAGTCTTCCAATCCATGAACACGGTATGCCCTTCCATCTATTTAGGTCTTCTGTGATTTCTTTTAGCAGTTTTTTGTAGTTTTCTTTATATAGGTTTTTTGTCTCTTTAGTTAAATTTATTCCTAGGTATTTTATTCTTTTAGTTGCAATTGTGAATGGGATTCGTTTCTTGATTTCCCCCTCAGCTTGTTCCTTACTAGTGTATAGAAATGCTACAGATTTTTGAATGTTGATCTTGTAACCTGCTACTTTGCTGTACTCATTTATTAGCTCTAGTAGTTTTGTTGTGGATTTTTCCGGGTTTTCGACGTATAGTATCATATCGTCTGCAAACAGTGATAGTTTTACTTCTTCCTTTCCAATTTTGATGCCTTGTGTTTCTTTTTCTTGTCTAATTGCTCTGGCTAGAACCTCCAACACAATGTTGAATAATAGTGGTGATAGTGGACATCCTTGTCTTGTTCCTGATCTTAGGGGGAAAGTTTTCAATTTTTCCCCATTGAGGATGATATTAGCTGTGGGTTTTTCATATATTCCCTCTATCATTTTAAGGAAGTTCCCTTGTATTCCTATCTTTTGAAGTGTTTTCAACAGGAAAGGATGTTGAATCTTGTCGAATGCCTTCTCTGCATCAATTGAGATGATCATGTGATTTTTCTGCTTTGATTTGTTGATATGGTGTATTACATTAATTGATTTTCTTATGTTGAACCATCCTTGCATACCTGGGATGAATCCTACTTGGTCATGATGTATAATTCTTTTAATGTGCTGTTGGATACGATTTGCTAGAATTTTATTGAGGATTTTTGCATCTGTATTCATTAGAGAGATTGGTCTGTAGTTTTCTTTTTTTGTAATATCTTTGCCTGGTTTTGGTATGAGGGTGATGTTGGCTTCATAGAATGAATTAGGTAGTTTTCCCTCCACTTCGATTTTTTTGAAGAGTTTGAAGAGAATTGGTACTAATTCTTTCTGGAACGTTTGGTAGAATTCACATGTGAAGCCATCTGGTCCTGGACTTTTCTTTTTAGGAAGCTTTTGAATGACTAATTCAATTTCTTTACTTGTGATTGGTTTGTTGAGGTCATCTATGTCTTCTTGAGTCAAAGTTGGTTGTTCATGTCTTTCCAGGAACCCGTCCATTTCCTCTAAATTGTTGTATTTATTAGCGTAAAGTTGTTCATAGTATCCTGTTATTACCTCCTTTATTTCTGTGAGGTCAGTAGTTATGTCTCCTCTTCCATTTCTGATCTTATTTATTTGCATCCTCTCTCTTCTTCTTTTTGTCAATCTTGCTAAGGGCCCATCAATCTTATTGATTTTCTCATAGAACCAACTTCTGGCCTTATTGATATTCTCTATTGTTTTCATGTTTTCAATTTCATTTATTTGTGCTCTAATCTTTGTTATTTCTTTCCTTTTGCTTGCTTTGGGGTTAGCTTGCTGTTCTTTCTCCAGTTCTTCCAAATGGATAGTTAATTCCTGCATTTTTGCCTTTTCTTCTTTTCTGATATAGGCATTTAGAGCAATAAATTTCCCTCTTAGCACTGCCTTTGCTGCGTCCCATAAGTTTTGATATGTTGTGTTTTCATTTTCATTTGCCTCGAGGTATTTGCTAATTTCCCTTGCAATTTCTTCTTTGACCCAGTCGTTGTTTAGGAGTGTGTTGTTGAGCCTCCACGTATTTGTGAATTTTCTGGCACTCTGCCTATTATTGATTTCCAACATCATTCCTTTATGGTCCGAGAAAGTGTTGTGTAAGATTTCAATCTTTTTAAATTTGTTAAGACTTGGTTTGTGACCCAGCATATGGTCTATCTTTGAGAATGATCCATGAGCACTTGAGAAAAAGGTGTATCCTGCTGTTGTGGGATGTAATGTCCTATAAATGTCTATTAAGTCTAGTTCATTTATAGTACTATTCAGATTCTCTATTTCTTTGTTGATCCTCTGTCTAGATGTTCTGTCCCTTGATGAGAGTGGTGAGTTGAAGTCTCCAACTATTATGGTATATGAGTCTATTTCCCTTTTCAATGT
Source organism: Tamandua tetradactyla (assembly GCF_023851605.1). Classification (NCBI taxonomy): domain Eukaryota; kingdom Metazoa; phylum Chordata; class Mammalia; order Pilosa; family Myrmecophagidae; genus Tamandua; species Tamandua tetradactyla. The sequence continues at coordinate 30,747,344 of NC_135329.1, read as the reverse complement.
TTGCAGTATATTCCTCACGTATTTTGGGGCATTCTGATTCGGTGCGTAAATATTTATGATTGTTATGTCTTCTTGTTTAATTGTTCCTTTTATTACTATATAGTGTCCTTCTTTGTCTCTTTTAACTGTTTTACATTTGAAGTCTAATTTGTTGGATATTAGTATAGCCACTCCTGCTCTTTTCTGGTTGTTATTTGCATGAAATATCTTTTCCCAACCTTTCACTTTCAACCTATGTTTATCTTTGGGTCTAAGATGTGTTTCCTGTAGACAGCATATAGAAGGATCCTGTTTTTTAATCCATTCTGCCAATCTATGTCTTTTGATTGGGGAATTCAGTCCATTGACATTTAGTGTTATTACTGTTTGGATAATATTTTCCTCTAACATTTTGCCTTTTGTATTATATATATCATATCTGATTTTCCTTCTTTCTACACTCTTTTCCATATCTCTCTCTTCTGTCTTTTTGTATCTGACTCTAGTGCTCCCTTTAGTATTTCTTGCAGAGCTGGTCTCTTGGTCACAAATTCTTTCAGTGACTTTTTGTCTGAGAATGTTTTAATTTCTCCCTCATTTTTGAAGGATAATTTTGCTGGATATAGGAGTCTTGGTTGGCAGTTTTTCTCTTTTAGTATTTTAAATATATCATCCCACTGTCTTCTAGCTTCCATGGTTTCTGCTGAGAAATCTACACAAAATCTTATTGGGTTTCCCTTGTATGTAATGGATTGTTTTTCTCTTGCTGCTTTCAAGATCTTCTCTTTCTCTTTGACCTCTGACATTCTAACTAGTAAGTGTCTTGGAGAACGCCTATTTGGGTCTAATCTCTTTGGGGTGCGCTGCACTTCTTGGATCTGTAATTTTAGGTCTTTCATAAGAGTTGGGAAATTTTCAGTGATAATTTCTTCCATTAGTTTTTCTCCTTCTTTTCCCTTCTCTTCTCCTTCTGGGACACCCACAACACGTATATTTGTGCGGTTCATATTGTCCTTGAGTTCCCTGATACCCTGTTCAAATTTTTCCATTCTTTTCCCTATAGTTTCTGTTTCTTTTTGGAATTCAGATGTTCCATCCTCCAAATCACTAATTCTATCTTCTGTCTCTTTAAATCTATCATTGTAGCTATCCATTATTTTTTCTATGTTTGCTACTTTATCCTTCACTTCCATAAGTTCTGCGATTTGTTTTTTCAGTTTTTCTATTTCTTCTTTATGTTCAGCCCATGTCCTCTTCATGTCCTCCCTCAATTTATCGATTTCATTTTTGAAGAGGTTTTCCATTTCTGTTCGTATATTCAGCATTAGTTGTCTCAGCTCTTGTGTCTCATTTGAGCTATTGGTTTGTTCCTTTGACTGTGCCATATTCTCAATCTTTTGAGCGTGGACAGTTATCTTCTGCTGCTGGCGTCTGGGCATTTATTCAGATTTCTCTTGGTGTTGGACCCAGCAAGGTTGTAATATTTTTCTGTGAAATCTCTGGGTTCTGTTTTTCTTATCCTGCCCAGTAGGTGACGCTCGTGGCACCCGTTTGTCTGCGGGTCCCACCAGTAAAAGGTGCTGTGGGACCTTAAACTTTGGAAAACTCTCGCCGTCCTGGGGGTTCGCTAGCCGAAACGGCTTGAGCCGGCCCGGGGTCCGAACGCAGGGAGGGTTGCTGGTCGCCACAGCCAGGGAAAGAGCCCGTCCGAATTTCCTAGTCGGCCCTGGGCAACAAGCGTGGCGGGAGGGCGCCAGTGGCAGCGGCCCGCCCGAGAGAGTGCACGTTCCCCGGGAGTCACGGGTTTGGAAGGGGCCTCCCCCACCCGTCACCGTTCTCCGCGGCCTGGGGGTTTCCGATCCAATTCTCTCAGTTGGTCCGGGGGCTGCGCGTGGTGTGGGCGCCAGCCGTCTTTGTTTCAGGAGACCTCCTCTCCAATTCTCCCAGCCGGCCCGGGAAGGGGGAAGGGAGTAACTCCGGCCGCTTGCCACCCCGCCCGGTAAGGCCCGCGCGCCTCGGTGATCTCACCCGAGCTGCTTCTCTCAGCCAGCCAGCCGTTCCAGGATGGGGTACGCTGTCTTTTTTATCTCTGTTGTGGCTTTGGGCGCTTTCTGTATCGTTTCTACTCCCCTAGTAGGTGTCCTGCAGAAGAAACTAAGATCCGCGCGTCTTACTAAGCCGCCATCTTCCAGGAAGTCTGAGATGGTATCTTTAATCCATTTTGAATTAATTCTTGTATAGGGTATAAGGTAGGGGTCCTCTTTCATTCTTTTGATTATTGATATCCAATTCTCCCATGCCCATTTATTGAAAAGTCTATTCTATCCCAGTTCAGAAGATTTGGGTGCCTTATCAAAGATCAGTGGTCCATAGATTTAGTGGTCTCTCTCTGCACTTTTGATTTGGTTCCATTGGTCAATACTTCTGTCTTTGTGCCAGTACCATGCTATTTTGACCATTGTGGTTTTATAGTAAGCTTTAAAGTCAGGAAATATAAGTCCTCCCACTTTGCTTTTCTTTTTTAGGATATATTTAGCTGTTTGGGGTCTGTTTCCCTTCCAAATAAATTTGATAACTACCTTTTCCAAGTCTTTTTGAAGGAATTTTTTATCTTAAGCAATTATTCTTTCCTTAAGGAGCATGTTTCCTTATTTAAATCAGGCATGTACTTGTGCATATTTAAAATAGAAATACGTATTATGCAATTTTTACATATTTTCAGTGCTACTTGTTCTGCTGCCAGATTGTTGTTTACTTCCTTAGCCTCTTGTTTTATAAAAATGTTTATTTTTGCAGGTTATCATGAATAAAAATGACTTCCTATGGCCAGATAACATTTTTGCTAATTTTTTTTTCCATTCTCAGCTGTATTTCTCTCCTATTTTTTCAGTTTAGAAATAGAACCACAATAAAAACCAGTGTACAAAGGCAAACAGAGCACTCTTCTGTAAGGGGGTCTCCTTTTATCGACAGCAGCATATCTAATGATTTGGTAAGAATAAATGAGACAGATATTAACAGTCTTCTTTCCTGGTAGGTAAATGAAGAGTACTTGTACACTCTACTTTTTTGTCTAGTTAATATGTGTTATTTCTTGGCCAGATTTCCATGTAAAGGAGAATAAATGATAAAAGTAAATAACATATTATTTAGATTGCTTTCTCATAGGCTGAAGGATGCCAGTTAAGTGAGAATGAAGGAGAGAAAGAGTGTCTGTGTGAATAAAATAGTGCTATGCTTCAGCATGAACTTTCTTTTAAAGAATACAGGGGTCATGATATGGTTATAAAAAATTGAGTTTAATGACTTAAATTACAGTAACCAAAAATGTTTGAACCCATTTCATTTAAGTGATTTTCTGGTTATCTGTTCTGAACTTCATTAAAGGTAATACGGTCTTACTTCAAGCGTGCTGATCCATTCTATGATGAACAGGAAAACCACAGTCTTATTGGTGTTGCCAATGTCTTCCTTGAGTCCCTTTTCTATGATGTGAAATTACAGTATGCTGTCCCGATCATCAACCAGAAAGGAGAGGTTGGTTTTCTTTTCATCACTTGTTTTTGTGCAGAGAAAAGTTCCAGAAATAGTAGAGTTGTGATGGTATTATTAGTATCAGTATCGATGAATGATATTTATGTGCATTATTAATATGCAGTGTTTACATAGTTCTTTATAGTGATTATTCCAAGAACTTTGAGGGAAAGTATGTGTTAGAACCTAGTCTTTCAAAGTCTAAAATACTACCCAGTTGTCTTTAAAACAGTAGGGAAATAATCTCATGGAACAAAGAACAAAATTTCAGAAAAAAGTTTCTGCTTTTCCACCATTACTGTAGGTGGCAGGTCGGCTACATGTAGAGGTGATGCGAATCAGTGGTGAAATTGGGGAAAGAATTGCAGGAGGTGATGATGCTGCAGAAATCTCCTTTGATAAGGAAACCCAGGAGAGCAAACTTGTGTGCATGGTAAGTCCCAGTTTCATTTTAAAAGTAGAAATGTGGCTATTGAAGATTGTGGGTATTTAGTTAACAAATACTGTGTTCTTTTTTTTGAATTTTGAAAATATCTATCTTTACATAAATATTTTGTACTTTAAAGACCATATTTCATATAAATTCTGAGATATAGATCAATTAGGTCTTATCCTAGCAATTCTGGTCACTTATATTGTGAAGCCTTAGATAAGCAACCTGTTTTCTCTGGGCAATTTGTCTTCAAAATTGTTTGAATATTTATCTGGAGTCCTCTAAAGAGAAACCAAGTTTTTTTCACATGCGTTTCATCCTTGGGGCTGTTTTTTTTTGGGGGGGGGGGAAGCTTTTTAATGACTGATTCAATTTCTTTACTTGTGATTGGTTTGTTGAGGTCATCTATTTCTTCTTGAGTCAAAGTTGGTTGTTGGTGCCTTTCTAGGAAGTTGTCCATTTCATCTACATTGTTGTATTTATTAGCATAAAGTTGTTCATAGTATCCTGTTATTACCTCCTTTATTTCTGTGGGGTCAGTGGTTATGTCTCCTCTTCCATTTCTGATCTTATTTATTTGCATCCTTTCTCTTCTTCTTTTTGTCAATCTTGCTAAGGGCCCATCAATCTTATTGATTTTCTCATAGAACCAGCTTCTGGTTTTATTGATTTTCTCAATTGTTTTCATGTTCTCAATTTCATTTATTTCTGCTCTAATCTTCATTATTTCTTTCCTTTTGCTTGCCTTGGGGTTAGTTTGCTGTTCTTTCTCCAGTTCTTCCAAGTGGACAGTTAATTCTTGAATTTTTGCCCTTTCTTCTTTTTTGATATAGGCATTTAAGGCAAAGGCAGTACTAAGAGGGAAATTTATCATCCTTGGGGCTCTTAATAGCTGCTGATAGTGGATCTTTATCCCAGCCCTCTTCCTGGGTTTCTCACATTCTTCATACTATTTTTCACATGTTCTGTGTTCCTCTTCACCCATATGTCTTTGCTTCTGTATTCTTCAAGATCAAATGCTCTTCTTTCCACTCTTCCCGTGCATTCCATTCATCAGATATATATTTTTACTGTTTTCTGTCAGATACTCTGCCTGCTGGTGAGAATATAATGGCGGGTAAGAGAAGATTCTTAGTCTCAAAGAACTTCCTCTATAGTGTGTGTGTATATATGTTTGTGTAGGAGGGACACACAAGTGAACAGAAGACCGCAATATTGCATGACCCAGTGCTTTGATTGAGGTAGGCAAAAGGATGCTTTGGGACAGAGGAAAAAGGTCATTGATTCAGGAAGTAGGGTCTGAGGAACATTTCTGGAAAGTAAGACTTAGGCTGAACCTTGAAGGATTGGGTATTATTTAAAGATATTTCTCCATAGACATTATTGGTGTTTTCACAGGTAATTGCTAGGTAGATATTAGGGAGGTCATCACATTTTTAGACTCCTGCTCAATAAACATAGGTAGTATCTACCTCTCTCACATATTGTGACAATGAAAAATATGTTCTTATACATTTCTGAACACTCCCTAGTGGGTCCATACTGCCTCTGGTTGAGAATTGCTATAGGAACCAGTTACAAAGAAGGATTTTGAGGAAGAGAAAGCTGTAAGGGGCTAAGGACAATAATACCAGTGAGAAGAAGGTCAGTGAAAGATGAAATAATGGAAGGCCAAATTTAAATTTTATTTTATAGCCCATCTTAAATCCGGTCCTTTTTCTTAGGAAATATTTCTAGAAATGGAGTTGATATTGAAGAAGTAGATTATGCATGGGCCCTAAAGTAAGGGGAAGCTGTTAAGAGTTTGGTTATTTCTTGTAGATCTTTGCATATAGTAAGAAGGTCTCAGATATTTAAGCCAGTTATTCCAGTTTGTGGAGAAAAAAATCTTAATTCACTGAAGGTTACTCTTTATTGTATTTTATTTGACCTTAGAACATTCCTTTGAGAGGTTATATTGTTATCAAAGATGAACACAAAAGCTTAATAACTTTATAATGGTCCGGTTTAAAGTTGATTGACTAGTAAATGTAGCTTTGTGAAAGATAAACTTTACAGTTAAAGTTCAAATAACTTAGACTTCAAATAACTCTCAGATTTAGGAAATTATCTTTGATTATGTTATCCAGGATATTGTAATCTTTAAAAAAAAGAAACTAACTAAAATTTTCCTTTTTTTTTTTTTACATGGGCAGGCACCAGGAATCAAACCCCGGTCTCTGGCATGGCAGGTGAGAACTCTGCCACTGAGCCATTTTTGCCTGCCCACTATTTTTTTAATGGAAGAAAGTAGTGACAGTGGTATAATTGATTCACATTCACCTAGCCTCAACAATTATTATTATCTCATGGTCAATCTTATCTCATTCATATACCCAGGCCACTTCTGTGGATTATTTTGGAACAAATCTCAGACCTCAGACCTCATACTATTTCATCTATAAATATTCTAGTATGTGTCTCTATACGAGGAGTATGTTTATAAAAAGTATAACCATAATATCATTGTCATACCTAAAAATTCTTTAATTCATGAAATTTCTAGTCAGTTCCCCTAAATGTCGTGGTTGATATGTCTCAAGTCTCTTTTAATCTGTAAGAGTGCTTTCTTTCTCTCTTATTCTCTCTCATCCTCTCTTACCTTAAAATCTATTTATTGTAGAAACCAAGCTGTTATCCTTTAGTCTTTCATATTCTGGATTTTGCTGATTGTGTTGCTAAATGTGTTTTACATGTATTTAGCAGCTGGATATAGAGGCCATAAATGGGAGGAGGGAAAGTAGCAGTGATACTTCATAGGTTGTGGTGTATTCTTCCATCAGGAGGTACATTATTTCTGCCTGTTTATCTTTTGAGATTGTTAATAGCTGTTTATGATTATTACTTAGATTCATTATTTCATTAGGATTTACAAAACAGTGATAAAAGTTTTATCATCCTTTTGCTTATTAGCTAGAATACTTCTGTAGAGTGACTCTTCCCCTTATCAGCTATATGGTTATTCAGAAATACACTTTGTATAGGAAAGGCAGAATAAATGCTTGACTTTCTCCTTTTTTTTTGTTGTTACTAGTTTTCAAAATAATGAATTGGTTTTCCTACTGATATCCGAAGGCAGCCAGGGAGATTTTTTATTGGTTGTTATAATTTTATTATGAACTCTTGGATTTAAACAGATTGGATGTGTTTGAATCCATTGTATTTATTACCTACGTTGCAGCTTAAATGATCCCATCTGTGGTCAGTGTTAGCCTCTTCAGTTGGTTCTCGAGACCTCTTACCATAAACCTAACCTTAATATAGAGTTTGATCACTTTCTTGCTTTGTGGTGTGATGAGATAGTCTATGCTCATCTGTTCATTTCCTGCCCCAGATCTGGAATCAGCCATTTCTCTAAGGAACTCTGGTTGCTGATAGTGGGAAATGACACCAAAGCATGTGATGGCCTTCTGAGTAAAAAATCAAAAGTTAAATAAATTATATGTCAATAAACAAAATATTAGTGGAAAAATAAAAGAAACCATTCTGGACACAATTACGATATCATTAGTGTTGAGTATCATCGGGCTTTTTAGTAATGAAATAATATGCTTATTAAAGCATATTATTATGCTATTATAATATAACTATTAATATAAATAGTTTCAATTATATTAAGTATAGTTAGTGTATTTTTAAATCCCAAAAGACATCAATGTCTACTGACATTTCTAGGCTCTTCTGTCTTGAGCAGCTCTAAATTGAAGTCCTGGTGGTATTCTGACATCTTGTGGTGATTTTAGTTCCTATATACAAAACCTTTAAAACCAAACAAAACTTTTCATCACAAAGAAGTATGCATTGAACATCTGCTCTGTGCCTGGTACTGTTTTCATTCTTTTAATTTCACTGGGGTGATCAGTCCTCACACCAATGCCATGAGGTAGCTATTAATATTCCCAGTTCTCCTAAGAAAAAACTAAGCTTCGCAGACTTTAAGTAATTTGCTTGAAAACACAAGCTAATAAGTGGTAGAGATTTTAATTTAGCGCTATGTAATGCAAAGATCATCTTACCTTCCTAAATGGCGCAGTGCCTCATTATGTTAAAGAATATAAACACTTTCAACATTTAATGAAAGCTTTTAAAATACTGATTCCTCTATTTAATAAAATGGACAACCAGTCCGTCTTTCATAGCCTGTCTGGAAATTGCTATCTTGATTCTTCGAATTCTTGTTGACATTAAAGGAAAAAGGAATATTAATGGAAGTTCCCGTTTGTTGCTTATCCATTATGTGCCTGGTATGAAAGAAAAAAAATAAAATAATCTATTCTGCATGATTTTCTGTGTCATTTATTAATACTATCTGAAACTTGTAGACTATCATATTTATCAGTGTATTTCTTATCAATGAGGATTTGTAAACCTGTCTCAGTGTAACAAGACTTCTAATGGTTACTTGTGGTGTTGATCCACGTCAAATTCTGCCACATATTCAAATTTACATCTGTTAAATAAATTAACTGGAGGTGATGTAAATCATACAAAATGCAGGGAGTGACCAGGTAGAGAACATAATACATAATTAAAACTTGTTCATTTCAGTCTGCTTAATCAATTATAAATCAGAATTAAGTTTAACTTAATTAACTTTAGAATTTAGTTTCCTTCTTATTTGGAGAAGTTTTAGAATATTATCACAGCAAAAACTCTAACTTAAAAATTGGCCTGATGCTGCCTGCCAAAAGAAATATTTCTATTGGAGAATCTTGCTCCCCTTTATACTTTAAATTGCCAAAAAATGTTTTGCCGTTTTCTGAATATTAGTTCTTTATTGAAATATACACTGCTTTCATTCTTTATTCCTTGTACTAAATAATTTTGCTCTGTTCTTTTATCCATGGTTAATTAAGTTAGTATCATCTAATGCTGTTGATGTTTAGAATTTTAGTCTTCTGTCTTAGTCATTATATTATGTTTCTGAGAAACTATAATTTAAATGTTCTTCATCAGCCTCTGAATGCTTTAAAGTATCCAACTTTATAGCCAAGATAGTTGTTATCCTATGTAAATATGGCAGGTGTCATCATCATTTAACAAATGAAGAAATATAGTTCTAGAGTGTACGAGATTTCTCTGACATAAACAGTTTGCATAGGTAGGACTACAACCTGTATCACTGAGTCAGATACTTGTTGGAACTTTCCGATTAAAAATAATAATAAAGCCTTCTTTTGCGTTTAGGTTAAAATACTGCAAGCTACTGGGTTGCCCCAACATCTTTCCCTCTTTGTATTCTGCAAATACAACTTCTGGGATCAACAGGAGCCAGTAACTGTTGCCCCTGAGGTAGATACATCATCTTCTCCTGTCAGCAAGGAACCCCAGTGCATGGTTGTCTTTGATCATTGCAATGTAAGTCTGCTTTTCAGATTTGGTAAAATCTTAAATTACTCATATAGAAACAAAGCAAAGAAAAAGAATCTTATTTTTTTGAATTTAATACCAATGTATGTTTAGGAGGAGACTTTCTTAAAGTGGGATTGGAGTCAGTAACTAAAGTGTTGATGCATTTAACGCCTTCAAAATTAAAAGTGTACTTTTTGTGTGAATATATAGATATGTATTTATGTGTACTTTCCTCCAAGAGAATCCATGTTTTGTATTAGATTCCTAGAGAAAGTGTCATCTAAGAAAGTTAAGGAAGTAGTGTTTTAGAGAAACTGAAGATAGAAAACGGATGTAACTTTATTGAGCACCTAGTGCTCTGTGAAGCACTGTTAGTCTTTTATTTGCTCTTTACCACAGATATATTTGATGATAGTTTTCCTTTTCAAAAAAAAAAGAAATTTTTGCCCAACGTTAATATGGCTTGTTACTAGCGCAGCCAGGCTGTCACTTTCCAAAATCTTTTTTTCCTACTTTACCACACTTGATTCATCTCTCTCTTTTTTTTTCACATAAGAGACCCCTTTCTAATTAGTTTCAAACAAGAAAATACCATTAGTGTGCTGAAGTTCCTCTGAGGAAAAGTCCATGACTTTCATTAACAAGCTTTTGGAGCTTAATCCTTATTGCAAAATGCTGCCTTATAGTCTGTTTAAATACATAAGTGCCAGTTCATTTCCCCTAATTTTTTCTTGTAAAGGTGGACAGTTTGGGAGAATTATTTATAATTAGGTGATTTTTTTGCGGTGATGATCATTATTTCCTTATCTATTATTGGAAGGAGTTTCCTAAAAACTGGAAAGTACTGCTATTTTATTGCATGTGACAACTTTTATATGAAGATATTAGATAATTAATATAATTATTTTTCAAATAGGACCCCAAATATTGCTAACAAAATAGAATATAATGTTGTCCTTACATAATAGAGTTTCAAGTAGAAGGTTTTAAAAACTTAAAGTTATAATGTAGTTATTTTTCAAGTCAAGAACCTCAGGCCATCTGAGTGTTCATTACGGGTGTTAGATAGTGGTTTTTTCCTATAACTAAAATGTTCTGTTTTCTACTTCTTTTCTCCATGAATAAGTAAGAACCTTATGTCAGATGCAAGTAATCGTAATGTTTCCAAAGAGTGTTTCTTTTTTTATAATTAACTGTTTTCTTTCAGGAGTTTTCTGTTAACATCACTGAAGACTTTATTGAGCATCTTTCAGAAGGGGCATTGGCAATTGAAGTGTATGGCCATAAGATGAATGATCCTCGGAAAAACCCAGCCCTGTGGGATTTGGGAATTATCCAAGCAAAAACACGTAGTCTTAGAGACAGGTGACTTTTAGATATCTATCTAATTCCATCTGTAATTTAAAAAATTGTTAAAAGATAAAAACTGCCATTTATAAAGGTTGCTATTTCCTGAGGATTACCAGTATTCCAGAAATAATATACAGTGTATTAATGGTTTGGTTAAGCTTCCTTAGGGGAGTGAATTTTGAAGTGTGATGGAAGAATAATCACTGTCATTGCTTCTGTACATCTGATGGAAATGTTTAGATTTTTGAATATCTGCTTTGAGATAGATTTGTAATTAATATATCTTTTTGAAAAAATGAAGGAGCCATGTTAAGCTTTTATAACTTTGCTTTTAATTAAATATATCAGTATGTACTTGTATGCTATTCATTGACCATTCTACTGAGTTACTCTCGCGGTCAGTCTCATTATTAAGTATAGGGTCCTAGGCTGCCTGTATTGTGTTATTTAGAGAAATTTTATTCTCTGAACTATGGTTATTTGCAAATATGATACTCTAATAATTGCTTGCCTAAATATAGCAAATTATCAGATAGCAATGTGTGATATATATGATTTTCCAAGAACTTCAACTGTTTCCTAGATGGAGCGAGGTCACCAGGAAAGTGGAATTCTGGGTTCAAATTCTGGAACAGAATGAGAATGGTGACTACTGCCCTGTAGAAGTGATTCCTGCAAAGGATGTATCAACAGGAGGTATCTTCCAACTCCGTCAGGTAACAAAGTTGCAAATGCTATTATTGTAAATGTCAATATTAAATTATTTTGTACTATAATGCTTAGTATTTCATTCTTTTTAGCAGAAATGTTAATAATAATGAAATCTAGACTGGTTAAGTCCATTTTTGTGTTAAAATTGTCTCCTATTTCAGGTGTATCTTCTTTCATTTTCACAAATATTGCTGTTTATAATATTTTAAAATCAGTTTCTATTAGAGTTAAGTGAGAAAAGATTGCTTAAAAAAACAAAATTGAATTGTAGGAAATAAAAAATGCATATCAAACAATATTAGAACATTTATAAAAACCAGAAGAAGCAATATTACATGTTAGTAAAAATAAGCACTTAAGAGTGCAGCATGCTTAGGTTCAATTCTGGCTTTGCCTCTGCCTAGCTGTATATCCATGAGCTAGTTAAATAATATCTCAGAACCTTTTCCTTCACCTATAAAGTGGAGATGATGATAATACCTACATCATAGGGTTAGTGTGAAGATGAAGAGAGATACTTACTGTCTAGCAGCCTCTCTGAAGGGCAGTATGGTGATTCCACAGAAGCCTATGTATAGAATTACCACATGATCCTGCAAATACATTATTGCACAAAGACTTGGAAGAACTAAAAGCAGGGTCATGAATAGGCATTTGCACACTGGCATTTATAGTAGCATTATTCATGATTTTCAGTGGAGGTGGTCTATGGGTACTTCAGATGATGATTGGAAGGGCCAAACCATAGTGTATACATATGACAGAATTTTGAGTGGCTGCAGGAGGGAATGAAATCATGTGGCATACACCTAGGTGAATAAACTTTGAGGACATAATATTGAGTGAAATAAGCCAGAAACGAAAGGACAAGTAATGTATGGTCTCACTAATATAAACTACTATGGTGAGCAAACTCTGAGAATGGAATTCGAATTCATGAGTTATCAGGGGATAGAAAGTGGGCAATTGATGATTGAGGAGAACAGAATGTTCAAATAAGGCTGATTGTAAGCTCTTATAGCAGTCATATCTATGCTGTTTTAACTGGTATTTCTAAATTTTGAGATGCTGTGCTCTTTGGTAGTTCCCTGGAACATTGGTTATCTGTGTTACACCTGAGACTTAGAGTTCTGCAGCTCTGAAAGTCAGCATTACTCCACCCAGGAACTGTTAAAGATATTAAAAAAAGAGATCACATTCCAATTAGAGATATGAATGAAATGGACCTGGTTAGGACTAAGGTAAATTAGAATACAGGGTAAAGGATGATATTGTCTGCATTTTAAAACTTTAACTAATATACTGAAGTTTATTTTGTCCAAAATTTTTATTTTTTGTAGCATTCTATCTAATTTATCTGGTCTTGTCAGTTTATTTAAACAACCTAATTACATGGAACCTGGAATAGGGAATGAAATCTTATTATTCTGTTAATGTTAATGTAATATATGGATACATTCCAGAGTATTGTGGACAGAAAATAGGAAAGTATTTGCTAGGTCCCCTTGAGGGATTGGGGAAAAATTTGGAACTTTTAAAACTTCTCCACCTGGGGAATTCCTGATACTGTCTCAAGCATTAGGGACTCCCAATTTAATAAGCGAAGTCCTTGATCTTGAGGCTTGCCCTTTTCAAACTTACTTCTCTAATGGTGAAGCTATGCCTGCTTGTAATTATATGTAAGGGTCACCCCCAGAGACCCTCTTTTGTTGCTCAGATGTGGCTTCTTTTTTTAAGCCAGCTCTGCAAATAAAGTCACTACCCACCCCCTGGGATGTGGGAGATGACTACCAGGGATGAGCCTGGCGCGGGCATCGTGGGATTGAGAAAGACTTCTTGACCCAAAGGGGGAAAAGAAATGGAACAAAATAAAGTTTCAGTGGCTAAGAGATTTCAAATAGAGTAAAGAAGTCATTCTGGAGGTTACTCTTATACAGCCTTTAGCCATATATTGTATTTTATTATTTTTTAAATAATTTTTTATTAATTAAAAAAAATTACAAGAAAAAAGCAAACACCCTTAATATATGCTCATTCCGTTCTACATATATAATCAGTAATTCACAATATCATCACATAGTTGCATATTCATCCTCATGATCATTTCTTAGAACATTTGCATCAATTGAGAAAAAGAAATAAAAAAACAGAACAATAGAACAAAAACAGAAAAAGAAAAAAAAATTTACATACCATACCCCTTACCCCTCCCTTTCATTGATCACTAGCATTTCAAACTGAATTTATTTTAACATTTGTTCCCCCTATTGTTTATTTTTATTCCATATGTTCTTCTCATCTGTTGACAAGATAGAGAAAAGGAGCATCAGATACAAGGTTTTCACAATCACACAGTCACATTGTGAAAGCTATATCATTATATAATCATCTTCAAGAAACATGTCTACTAGAACACAGCTCTACATTTTCAGGCAGTTCCCTCCAGCCTCTCCATTACATCTTGGATAACAAGGTGATATTTACTTAATGCATAAGAATAACCTCCAGGATAATCTCTTGACTCTGTTTGGAATCTCACAGCCATTGATACTTTGTCTCATTTCACTCTTCCCCCTTTTGGTCAAGAAGGTTTTCTCAATCCCTTGATGCTGAGTTTCAGCTCATTCTAGAGTTTTTCTCAATCCCTTGATGCTGAGTCTCGGCTCGTTCTAGGATTTCTGTCCCACGTTGCCAGGAAGGTCCACACCCCTGGGAGTCATGTCCCACGTAGACAGGGGGAGAGTGGTGAGTTTGCTTGTTGTATTGGCTGGAGACAGAGGCCACATCTGAGCAACAAAAGAGGTTCTCTTGGGGGTGACTCTTAGGCCTAACTTTAAGTAGGCTTGACCTATCCTTTGTGGGGTTAGGTTTCATGTGAACAAACCCCAAGACTGGGGGCTCAGCCTATATCTTTTGTTGTCTGCACTGCTTGTGAGAATATCAATAATTCAACATGGGAAGGTTGAATTTTCCCCGATTCTCACCATTCCCTGAAGGGGACTTTGCAAATACTTTTCCACTCACTGATCAAATCACTCTGGGATTCATCGGGGCATCACTCTGGACAAACCAATAAAATCTAATGTCCTACCCAAGGTTCCTCCTTTTGTTGTTCAACCAACTCTCTACATAAGTTATATTAGGAGATGCTCTAGTCAAAATATAAATTTTGTACCAAATAAACATTTTTTTTTTAATGCTTTAATTTTTTATTGCAAAATATATTCCCAAAAGAATACATATAATGCTTTAGGGTAAGTTTGATAATAGCAACCATATAAACTTTCTTGGAATTATCATCAAGGTTGATAAGTGGATCTTAGGCAATTGTTCAAGTGTCCATTTGTTCCGCTCCCTGACCTTATCTCATTTTTGCCCCACAGAAGCCCATTGTCCTGATTTTTTTATTAATTAACGGAAAAAAAGAAATTAACCCAACATTTAGAAATCATACCATTCTACATATGCAATCAGTAATTCTTAACATCATCACATAGATGCATGATCATCGTTTCTTAGTACATTTGCATCGGTTTAGAAGAACTAGTAACACAACAGAAAAAGATATAGAATGTTAATATAGAGAAAAAAATGAAAGTAATAATAGTAAAAACAAAACAAAACAAAACAAAATAAAACAAAAACCTATAGCTTGGATGCAGCTTCATTCAGTGTTTTAACATGATTACTTTACAATTAGGTATTATTGTGCTGTCCATTTTTGAGTTTTTGTATCTAGTCCTGTTGTACAATCTGTATCCCTTCAGCTCCAATTACCCATTATATTACCCTGTTTCTAACTCCTGCTGGATTCTGTTACCAATGACATATTCCAAGTTTATTCTCGAATGTCAATTCACATCATTGGGACCATACAGTATTTGTCTTTTAGTTTTTGGCTAGACTCACTCAGCATAATGTTCTCTAGGTCCATCCATGTTATTACATGCTTCATAAGTTTATTCTGTCTTAAAGCTGCATAATATTCCATCGTATGTATATACCACAGTTTGTTTAGCCACTCGTCTGTTGATGGACATTTTGGCTGTTTCCATCTCTTTGCAATTGTAAATAACGCTGCTATAAACATTGGTGTGCAAATGTCCGTTTGTGTCTTTGCCCTTAAGTCCTTTGAGTAGATTCCCAGCAGTGGTATTGCTGGGTCGTATGGCAATTCTATATTCAGCTTTTTGAGGAACCACCAAACTGCCTTCCACAGTGGTTGCACCATTTGACATTCCCACCAACAGTGGATAAGTGTGCCTCTTTCACTGCATTCTCTCCAGCACTTGTCATTTTCTGTTTTGTTGATAATGGCCATTCTGGTGGGTGTGAGATGATATCTCATTGTGGTTTTGATTTGCATTTCTCTAATGGCCAGGGACATTGAGCATCTCTTCATCTACCTTTTGGCCATTTGTATTTCCTCTTCTGAGAGGTGTCTGTTCAAGTCTTTTTCCCATTTTGTAATCGGGTTGGCAGTCTTTTTGTTGTTGAGTTGAACAATCTCTTTATAAATTCTGGATACTAGACCTTTATCTGATATGTCATTTCCAAACACTGTCTCCCATTGTGTAGGCTGTCTTTCTACTTTCTTGATGAAGTTCTTTGATGCACAAAAGTGTTTAATTTTTTTTTTTTAAACTTTTTTATTATGTAATATAACATATATACAAAGGAAAGAGAGGGAAAAAAACAATAGTTTTCAAAGCACTCTTCAACAAGTAGTTACAGGACAGATCCCAGAGTAAGTGTTTAATTTTGAGGAGTTCCCATTTATTTATTTCCTTCTTCAGTGCTCTTGCTTTAGGTTTAAGGTCCATAAAACCGCCTCCAATTGTAAGTTTCAAAAGATATCTCCCTACATTTTCCTCTAACTGTTTTATGGTCTTAGACCTAATGTTTAGATCTTTAATCCATTTTGAGTTAACTTTTGTATAGGGTGTGAGATATGGGTCGTCTTTCATTCTTTTGCATATGGATATCCAGTTCTCTAGGCACCATTTATTGAAGAGACTGCTCTGTCCCAGGTGAGTTGGCTTGACTGCCTTATCAAAGATCAAATGTCCATAGATGAGAGGGTCTATATCTGAGCACTCTATTCGATTCCATTGGTCGATATATCTATCTTTATGCCAATACCATGCTGTTTTGACCACTGTGGCTTCATAATATGCCTTAAAGTCAGGCAGTGCAAGACCTCCAGCTTCGTTTTTTTTCCTCAAGATGTTTTTAGCAATTCGGGGCACCCTGCCCTTCCAGATAAATTTGCTTATTGGTTTTTCTATTTCTGAAAAATAAGTTGTTGGGATTTTGATTGGTATTGCATTGAATCTGTAGATCAATTTAGGTAGGATTGACATCTTAACTATATTTAGTCTTCCAATCCATGAACACGATATGCCCTTCCATCTATTTAGGTCTTCTGTGATTTCTTTTAACAGTTTTTTGTAGTTTTCTTTATATATGTTTTTTGTCTCTTTAGTTAAATTTATTCCTAGGTATTTCATTCTTTTAGTTGCAATTGTAAATGGGATTCGTTTCTTGATTTCCCCCTCAGCTTGTTCATTACTAGTGTATAGAAATGCTACAGATTTTTGAATGTTGATCTTGTAACCTGCTACTTTGCTGTACTCATTTATTAGCTCTAGTAGTTTTGTTGTGGATTTTTCCGGGTTTTCGACGTATAGTATCATATCGTCTGCAAACAGTGATAGTTTTACTTCTTCCTTTCCAATTTTGATGCCTTGTATTTCTTTTTCTTGTCTAATTGCTCTGGCTAGAATCTCCAACACAATGCTGAATAATAGTGGTGATAGTGGACATCCTTGTCTTGTTCCTGATCTTAGGGGGAAAGTTTTCAATTTTTCCCCATTGAGGATGATATTAGCTGTGGGTTTTTCATATATTCCCTCTATCATTTTAAGGAAGTTCCCTTGTATTCCTATCTTTTGAAGTGTTTTCAACAGGAGAGGATGTTGAATCTTGTCGAATGCCTTCTCTGCATCAATTGAGATGATCATGTGATTTTTCTGCTTTGATTTGTTGATATGGTGTATTACATTAATTGATTTTCCTATGTTGAACCATCCTTGCATAGCTGGGGTGAGTCCTACTTGGTCATGATATATAATTCTTTTAATGTGTTGTTGGATACGATTTGCTAGAATTTTATTGAGGATTTTTGCATCTATATTCATTAGAGAGATTGGTCTGTAGTTTTCTTTTTTTGTAATATCTTTGCCTGGTTTTGGTATGAGAGTGATGTTGGCTTCATAGAATGAATTAGGTAGTTTTCCCTCCACTTTGATTTTTTTGAAGAGTTTGAGGAGAGTTGGTAGTAATTCTTTCTGGAATGTTTGATAGAATTCACATGTGAAGCCGTCTGGTCCTGGACTTTTCTTTTTAGGAAGATTTTGAATGACTGATTCAATTTCTTTACTTGTGATTGGTTTGTTGAGGTCATCTATTTCTTCTTGAGTCAAAGTTGGTTGTTCATGCCTTTCCAGGAACCTGTCCATTTCATCTAAATTGTTGTATTTATTAGCGTAAAGTTATTCATAGTATCCTGTTATTACCTCCTTTATTTCTGTGACGTCAGTGGTTATGTCTCCTCTTCCATTTCTGATCTTATATATTTGCATCCTCTCTCTTCTTCTTTTTGTCAATCTTGCTAAGGGCCCATCAATCTTATTGATTTTCTCATAGAACCAACTTCTGGTCTTATTGATTTTCTCTATTGTTTTCATGTTTTCAATTTCATTTATTTCTGCTCTGATCTTTGTTATTTCTTTCCTTTTGCTTGCTTTGGGATTAGTTTGCTGTTCTTTCTCCAGTTCTTCCAAGTGAACAGTTAATTCCTGCATTTTTGCCTTTTCTTCTTTTCTGATATAGGCATTTAGGGCAATAAATTTCCCTCTTAGCACTGCCTTTGCTGCGTCCCATAAGTTTTGATATGTTGTGTTTTCATTTTCATTCGCCTCGAGGTATTTGCTAATTTCTCTTGCAATTTCTTCTTTGACCCACTCGTTGTTTAAGAGTGTGTTGTTGAGCCTCCACGTATTTGTGAATTTTCTGGCACTCCGCCTATTATTGATTTCCAACTTCATTCCTTTTTGATCCGAGGAAGTGTTGTGTATGATTTCAATTTTTTAAAATTTGTTAAGACTTGCTTTGTGACCCAGCATATGGTCTATCTTTGAGAATGATCCATGAGCACTTGAGAAAAAGGTGTATCCTGCTGTTGTGGGATGTAATGTCCTATAAATGTCTGTTAAGTCTAGCTCATTTATAGTAATATTCAGATTCTCTTTTTCTTTATTGATCCTCTGTCTAGATGTTCTGTCCATTGATGAGAGTGGTGAATTGAAGTCTCCAACTATTATGGTATATAAGTCTATTTCCCTTTTCAGTATTTGCAGTGTATTCCTCACGTATTTTGGGGCATTCTGGTTCGGTGCGTAAATATTTATGATTTTTATGTCTTCTTGTTTAATTGTTCCTTTTATTAGTATATAGTGTCCTTCTTTGTCTCTTTTAACTGTTTTACATTTGAAGTCTAATTTTTTGGATATTAGTATAGCCACTCCTGCTCTTTTCTGGTTGTTATTTGCATGAAATATCTTTTCCCAACCTTTCACTTTCAACCTATGTTTATCTTTGGGTCTAAGATGTGTTTCCTGTAGACAGCATATAGAAGGATCCTGTTTTTTAATCCATTCTGCCATTCTATGTCTTTTGATTGGGGAATTCAGTCCATTAACATTTAGTGTTATTACTGTTTGGATAATATTTTCCTCTAACATTTTGCCTTTAGTATTATATAAATCATATCTGATTTTCCTTCTTTCTACACTCTTCTCCATACCTCTCTCTTCTGTCTTTTTTATCTGACTCTAGTGCTCCCTTTAGTATTTCTTGCAGAGCTGGTCTCTTGGTCATAAATTCTCTCAGTGACTTTTTGTCTGAGAATGTTTTAATTTCTCCCTCATTTTTGAAGGGCAATTTTGCTGGATATAGGAGTCTTGTTTGGCAGTTTTTCTCTTTTAGTAATTTAAATATATCATCCCACTGTCTTCTAGCTCCCATGGTTTCTGCTGAGAAATCTACACATATTCTTATTGGGTTTCCCTTGTATGTGATGGATTGTTTTTCTTTTGCTGCTTTCAAGATCCTCTCTTTCTCTTTGACCTCTGACATTCTAACTAGTAAGTGTCTTGGAGAACGCCTATTTGGGTCTAATCTCTTTGGGGTGCGCTGCACTTCTTGGATCTGTAATTTTAGGTCTTTCATAAGAGTTGGGAAATTTTCAGTGATAATTTCTTCCATTAGTTTTTCTTCTCCTTTTCCCTTCTCTTCTCCTTCTGGGACACCCACAACACGTATATTTGTGTGGTTCATATTGTCCTTGAGTTCCCTGATACCCTGTTCAAATTTTTCCATTCTTTTCTCGATAGTTTCTGTTTCTTTTTGGAATTCAGAT
This sequence comes from Tamandua tetradactyla, assembly GCF_023851605.1. NCBI lineage: Eukaryota > Metazoa > Chordata > Mammalia > Pilosa > Myrmecophagidae > Tamandua > Tamandua tetradactyla. The sequence continues at coordinate 30,727,464 of NC_135329.1, read as the reverse complement.
GTTCCGTCCTCCAAATCACTAATTCTATCTTCAGTCTCTTTAAATCTATCATTGTAGGTATCCATTGTTTTTTTCCATCTTTTCTACTTTATCCTTCACTTCCATAAGCTCTGTGATTTGTTTTTTCAGTTTTTCTATTTCTTCTTTTTGTTCAGCCCATGTCTTCTTCATGTCCTCCCTCAATTTATCGATTTCATTTTTGTAGAGGTTTTCCATTTCTGTTCGTATATTCAGCATTAGTTATCTCAGCTCTTGTATCTCATTTGTACTATTGGTTTGTTCTTTTGACTTGGCCATATTCTCAGTCTTCTGAGTGTGGACCGTTATCTTCTGCTGGTGTCTGGGCATTTATTCAGCTTTCCCTGAGTGTCGGATCCAACAAGATTGTAAGATTTTTCTGTGAAATCGCTGGGTTTTGTTTTTCTTATCCTGCCCAGTAGGTGGCGCTCATGGCACACGTTTGTCTCACATGTGTGGAAGGGATTTCCCCAGTCACCGTTCTCTGCGGCCTGCGGATTTCCGATCCAATTCTCTCAGTTGTTCCGGGGGGGCCGCGCGTGGTGGGGGCATCAGCCGCCACGGCTTGAGGGGACCCTGTGGCTCCTTTATTAATTTCCCTATTGGTGTTTGTTGGAGCTGGTCCCTGCCACTGTCGGAAATTCCCTCCTCCCCCTGGAGGGGTGTTGGTCGCCGGCCGAAGTGGCCCGGAGAATTTGCCACCGGACCAGGAAGCCACCCGCGGGGGATGGGCATCGGTCGCCGGCCGCCACGGCCTGGGGAACTCGCCACTGGACCAGGAAGCTGCCCGCGGGGGAGGGGCGACGGTCCCCAGCTGCCGCGGCCTGGAGAATTCGCCACCGGACCAGGAAGCCGCCCGCGGGGGAGGGGCACCAGTCGCCGGCCACCACGGCTTGGGTAGCCCTCTGATCTGAGACTTGTAGCCGGTCCAGGAAGCCCCCCGCAAAAGAGGGGCGCCGGCCGCCATGGCTTGGGAAATTTGCCTGTCCGAGACTCTCCTCCGGCCCGGGAAGGAGGAAGGGAGGTGCTCTGGCCGCCAGCTGCCGCTGCTCGGGGAATCGCGCGCCACTCGGGGATCTCACCACAGCAGAGTCTCGCAGTCAGACTAGCCAGTCCAGACTGGGGCACGCTGTGTGTTCATTCCCTGCCGTGGCCCCGGGAACTGTTCTGCACTGTTTCTGTTCACCTAGTAATTGCTCTGGAGGAGGAACTAAGACGCACGTACCTTACTAAGCTGCCATTTGGCCCCTCCCAAATAAACTTTTTTTTCATTTAGTCTCACACACAAGTTGAAATTTTAAAATATTAATTACCATCTATTTTCAGCACCCTTCAGTAATGATATTCCTTTGTTCTTCCTCATGCAAAAACATTTTTAATTTCGTATATTTAGTCATTATCATTACACACTCTAGGCATTCCTAGATTATACCATCTCAATCTTTATTGTCTATCTTTCTTTGTGATTTCATTTATGCCCCTAGCCCTCGTCCTGCTATCATTCTCACATTCAGCTTCATTCAGTGTTTTAACATAATTGTATTACAGTTAGGTAGTGTTGTGCTGTCCATTTCTGAGTTTTTATATTCAGTCCTGCTGCACAATCTGTATCCCTTCAGTTCCAATTACCCAATATCTTACCCTGTTTCTATCTCATAATGTGATGATCTCTGTTACCAGTGAAATATTCCAATTTTATTCAGTAATGTCAGTTCATATCAGTGAGACCATACAGTATTTGTCCTTTTGTTTCTGGCTAATCACACTCAGCATAATGTCCTTAAGGTCCATCCATGTTGTTACATACTTCAAAACTTTAATCTGTTTTACAGCTGCATAATATTCCATCGTATGTATATGCTACAGTTTGTTTATCCACCTGTCTGTTGATGGACATTTTGGCTGTTTCCACCTCTTGGTAATTGTAAATAATGCTGCTATAAACATTGGTCTGCAAATGTCCATTTGTGTCCTTGCTCTCATGTCCTTTGTGTAGAGGCAGCATATAGATGGGTCTTGTTTTTTAATCCATTCTGCCAGACTTTGTCTTTTGATTGGGGAGTTTAATCCATTAATATTTAGTGTTATTGCTGCACGGGTAGTACTTTCTTCTGCTATTTTGCTTTCTGAATTTTATATGTCATATCTAATTTTCCTTCTTTTTACCTTTACTCATAGTCTTCCTTTCTACACTCTTCTGCACACCTTCTGTCTTCGTATCTATCTCTAGTGTTCCCTTTAGTATTTCTTGCAGAGCTGGTCTCTTAGTCACAAATTCTCTCAGTGATTTTTTGTCTGAAAATGTTTTAATTTCTCCCTCGTTTTTGAAGGACAGTTTTGCTGGATATAGAATTCTTGGTTGGCAGTTTTTCTCTTTTAATAATTTAAATATATCATCCCACTGTCTTCTCACCTCCATGGTTTCTGCTGAGAGATCTACACATAGTCTTATTAGGCTTTCCTTGTACTTGATGGTTTGCTTTTCTCTTGCTGCTTTCAAGATTCTCTCTTTCTCTTTGACCTCTGACGTTCTGATTGGTAAATGTCTTGGAGTACATCTATTTGGATCTATTCTCTTTGGGGTACGCTGCACTTCTTGGATCTGTAATTTTAAATCCTTCATAAGAGTTGGGAAATTTTCGGTGATCATTTCCTCCATTAGTTTTTCTCTTCCTTTTCCCTTCTGTTCTCCTTCTGGGACACCCACAACACATATATTCGTGTGCTTCATATTGTCTTTCAATTCCCTGAGTTCCTCCTCATATTTTTCCATTTTTTTTCCTATATTTTCTTTTTCTTGTTGGATTTCAGATATCCCATCCTCCAGTTCAGAAATCCTATGTTCTGTCTCTTGAAATCTACCATTGTAGGTTTCCATTGTTTTTTTCATCTCTTCTACCTTGCCTTTCATTCCCATAAGTTCTGTGATTTGTTTTTTCAGGCTTTCGATTTCTTCTTTTTGTTCATTCCTTGCCTTCTTTATATCCTCCCTCAATTCATTGATTTGGTTTTTGATGAGGTTTTCCATGTCTGTTCATATATTCTGAATTAAATGTTTCAGCTGCTGTACGTCATTTGAATTGTTGGTTTGTTCCTTTGATTGGGCCATATCTTCAGTTTTCCTAGTGTGATTTGTTGTTTTTTTGCTAGCATCTAGGCATTTAATTACCTTAATTAGTTTATTGTGGAGATTGCTTGCACTTCTTTTACCTAGGGTTTTTTGCTGGATGAATTTGTTTTCTATCTGTTCTTTGACATTCAATTCAGCTTTATCTGGACCTCTAGCTTAAGTTTTGTTTAACGGAGGATAACTTTTCAGTTCTTGTTTTCTTGTCTCTGGCCCTGCTTGTATGGTGCTTTTTTCCCCCTACACTTAGGAGTGTCTGCTTAGGTATTATAGACTGCAGCTGAATTTTCCCAGACCAGACTGACCTCCTATCAGGAGGAAAGAGTCACCTGTATCGGTTTTCCCTGAGGGTGAGACCCAGCAGGTTGAAAGACTTTCCTGTGTAGTCTGTGGACTCTGTTTTTCTTATCCTGCCCAGTATGTGGTGCTTGTCTGCCTGCAGGTCCCACCAGCATAAGATGATGTGGTACCTTTAACTTTGGCTGGGGGCGTGGTGGAGACAGAGGAGAGGTTGTAGGCTGGTTTTAATGGCTTCAAATTACCAAGCCCTGGTGTCTGAATTCCTTGATGGAGGGATTCCACCTGGGTGGGGCTTCACCACCCCCGGGGAAAGCACAGGTTCCAGACAAGCCCTCAAAATGAGTTCGTTTCTGCCAATGCCTGGGGCAGTTGCAGCTTGAGGAGCCCTGCTGCTATATCCAAAGCAGTCAAGCCTTTGTAGAAACACAGCCACAAAAACTTCTGTTTCCTTCTCTTTTTTTCCTTTTTCCGTCAGCCCTGCCCCCTTGGCGCCAGGGCAAAAATGAGCGACTTCCACTTTGACCAGGTTCACCTGATCTGGAGGCCTATTTTTTAGTAGTCAGAATTTGTTAATTAATTCCACAATTGGTGTTTGGTTGGGCTCAGACCCAGCTGCGGTAAAGTCTCTTTCCTTTCCTCTCTGGGAAGCAGCCTGTGGGGGAGGGGCATCGGCCGCTGCGGCTTGGGGAACTCACTGTTCTGGGGGTGCTCACAGCCAGTCCAGCTGGTCCAGATTGGGGTATGCTGTGTGTCCAGTCACTGACGTAGCCCCAGGAGCTGTTCTGTACTGTGTCTGGTTATTTAGTAGTTGTTCTGGAGGACGAATTAAAATGCACACATTGTTAAGCCACCATCTTGGCTCGGCTAGGCATATATTTTAAACTACAACAGTATACCAAACCTCAACCAACAGTATTACTGAAAACCCTAGGGAGAGCCCTAGGCTCTATAAAAGTTTTTCTTAGCCTATTTATTTTTTCAGAAACCAAAGGCCTCCACATTGATACAATGCCAGATAGATGCTAAAGCCCAGAGGTACTGGTCTCTCTAAGAACATCAACCAATTTCATTCCTCTACCCTATAATGTCAGTACACCTTTCCAGCATGAAGTTAAAATGGTCATTGCCCACATAACCCTGAAGGTTGAGAGAAAGATAAAATAAGCAGGAAGAGGTGTAACTGAGAAATTAAGACTTAACAAATGACTGTGACTACTGACTCATTATATAGGTATTTCTTTTTGTTTAGTGTTTTAGAATAGCTAGAAGGAAATAACTGAAGTTGTTGAACTGTAATCCAGTGGCTGTGTTCTTTGATATTGATTATAAAACTGTATTTCTTAAAAAAAAATGTGGTTTCCTCAGGTTTGCGCGGATCTACTTTTGGTGTTTTGTTCTGTTCCACTGTTATATATACCTATATCCAATATATCTAACTCTGACAATACTATATTGTATTAGTTAACCTACATCTGTTCTAAGTCTTAAAATTGGGTGCATTGCAGTACTAGTGGTCAATAAGAGGGTGGGATAAATGTTATGGAATGTTTGGGTTTTCTTTTTATTTCTTTTTCTGGAGTAATGTAAATTTTCTAAAAACTATTATGATGATGAATGCAGAACTATGTGATGATACGGTGAACCAGTGATTGTATACTTTGGATGGATTGTATGGTGTGTGAATATACTCAATAGAAGTACATTAACAAAACAAGTCCTACCTGTTAAAAAAAAAGAGAGAGATACTATATATAAAGCACAGTGTTTGATCCACTTTGAGGTGTTAAATGATCTTGTTAAATATGAATACATGCCAGAGGTTACTGCAGAAAAATGATCTGGAAGTCATAACTGGAGGGTTGTGATTTGTCAGTTTCTGCGTTGTCAACTAACACTAAAGAGATAAATCTTGCTTAGTACTGTTAAAAGGAATTTGCATATGTGATTTGGAAATACACTTTCAGCTTTGTATCTGTCTTTGGATTGTTTTCCTGCTTTAAAACAATAGTAAAATAATAGATCTAGAACAAGAATGTTAAAATAATTACAAACAAAAACTAAGGGTTAAGGCAAGAGTAAGTTTGCTAATTATTTATATTTCTGAATGCTTTCTGAGGCAGATGATGAGTACTTGTTTATTGACCACAGAAAATGAAAAATAATTTTAACACATTCGTTCATGTATTTTGGCAAGGAACTAAAGGTAAAATAGGATTCTTAAGGTGTGTTTGAGAACATCTTTTTCTGAACCATTTTAGAGTAAAGTAGGCATCTTTTCTGGATATCTATTATATATCTTGGATGACTCAAACTCATCTACTACAATGCAAGAACAGATAATCTCTGTGTATTAAGTAAATTGAATAAGTATCTGTCATACTTTTTACAACCTTTATTGAAAATGTTCAGATATGTGTTGGGCTTGTCAGGAAAGGCTTTCTTGAAGATGTATCTTGACCTGGTACTGAAAGAATTATTGAAGGGACTGGAAAGGCATTTCATATATAAATGGCAAGTATTCAGAATTAGGTTAGTTTGGGTGGAAATTAACGTGAAAGATCCAGAAAGCAGTAAGAGAAGAGCTTGGAGAAGTATGTGGTAACTAGTTAATGCAGAGTCTTGAATGCTAGACTCATTTGGATTTAATATGTTTCAAAATTGGAACCTACTCTTGAGCAGCAATGTGGGAGGAAAAACCTGATTTATCTATTCCACAAGTACTTATTGAGTCATGTGTGATAGGCAGTGGGAAAGGGTTAGATCTGCAATAGCAAGATTTACAATTTTTTTTAATCTCAGATTTTAGAAACCTTGGCAAATATTAAGTTTAATTAAATAATCCATAAATAAATGGTAGAAGTACAGCTATGATAACTTCTAAGTGCAATAGATAATGAGCTTTTACAATGGGGGATTTGGCTGATCCCAGGGTAAACTGGAAAGCTTTCCTGAGGGAGTGACAGTGAGCTGACAAATCTGAGCTCACCTCTCAGATGAATGGGAGTTAACTGGACAAATTGGGGAGTGACAAAGCAAGCCATACAGAGAGAAGACTATAAATGAAAGGCAGCCAGACCCAAAACATTTTACTGGGAATGAGGGGTGGGGGAGTATCAGAAAAATGAATTATTTAAAAAGAGACAATGCAGGAATGAATGTCATGAGAACTCAGAGAAAAGGTGAGAAAATTATTAGATAATACTAAGCGTAGAAAAACATACTATTATCTTAAATGTACAGCGTACATATAGCAATGTGGGTTGCAGCAATGAAATATGAGAAAGCATTATGATAAAACATACCTTTTATAGTTATAAAAATATTACTCATTAAAAATCCATTCTTCTTCAAGCATAAGAAGTAAAACCCATGGGATTAGTGATGAATTGGAAATGTAGGAAGAAGGGAGGAGGTGATACCATTCAATGAGATAGCATAACAGGAAGACCAGATTTGAGAAGAATGTGAGTTCCACTTAGAGCATCTTACATTTCAGGAGCCTTTGAGACATTCCAGAAGAGATATTGTGAAGTCCAGACTTCAAGGCAAGGTCTGGGTTAGAATGAAATGGTATAAGTCATGCATATAACCAAAGTTGCATCTAGGGTAAAGATGAGGTTATCTAGAGGGAAAGAGCATAGGGGAGAAGAAAAGTGGGCCTATAACTGATTCCTGAGGAACCCCTGCACTCAATAACCAAGTAGAGATAGCTGAACCTGCAAAAGATATTTGAGAATAAGCAGCTAGACAGGATAGAGGTAAGCCAGGTATGGCCTTATGTCAAGGAAACCAGAGTAACTTTTTGAATTCTGAGAAGCTGTACATGAAATTTTAGAAACACTGGATATACTGGGATATAATATACTTCAGAGAGCTACAAGGTACTTTGAGATTTCTTCTAGACCTGTAACCTTGAGATGATAATTATAGTTTAAATAATTTGCCAAAGGTCACATAGATTATTAGTAACAAAACTGCGATTAGAATCCATGACCCATGGCAATTAATTGCTATTAGGTTTAGCAATATTAAATTGCTATTTCTGTACATAAAAAATGGTCAAATATCAGTAGTTACTAGAGATTCAATCTAATAGTTTCAGTATACTTTTCAAAGCTTTTCTATGCACCAGTAAACCAGTTCAGAATCCATTTTCTCCTTTTCTTTCCTGTCCTTCTCTTGAATCCTCCTCCAAATCCATACTTTGGCACACATTCAAAATAATAGGTCACTTTCTGTATTACGCAAAATAAGCAAGCAAAAGGTAGCTAATTGAAATGACTAAGCTATTGTAGACAATTAAAATGCTTTCTGAGGGCCTCCCCCCCCACACAAAATTTTTCATGCATAGTAGTTGGAAAAAATAAAAAAGATATCTATGTCCCATCTATTCAAATCTAACTTGATAGGATCAGTCATTGCCTAAGTTGATTTTCCTGATATTGCAAAGCTCTTAGGAACTAAAGATCAGTGGAAGAAGGGAAGAAATTGTAGATTCAAATTTCATTTTTCAAACTCTGTTTTAAGTTCTCAAAATTTATGAACCAATTTTGAAGTCAGTAATGTAGGAATACTGGGGATATTTAAAAAATATATTATTTCATAGTAAATATGTAAAAGCCATGTAATATTTGTTCTGAAAGTGTATTTAAGAAGGGATATCTTCTCTCTGATAAGTTCTTTAATTTGCATTTTAGCTTAAAATATTTTTTGGAAAAAAATATTTTTATTTGGGAATAGGAGAATGATTACAAGGCAGTCTTTCTTATTTCTAACTTTTATATTTTATTTTTAATTTTTATTTATTCATTTATTTTTACACGGGCAGGCATCGGGAAATGAACCTGGTTCTCCGGCATGGCAGGCGAGAACTCTGCCTGCTGAGCCACCTTGGCCCTATATTTTATTTTTTAAAGTAGATTATACTATATATTTTGTGTTTGGTAATGTCTTTAGCTTACATATCATATTTCTTTCTTTAGCAGTACTTTTTTTCTTTTTTTTTTTGCGCATGGTCCGGGAATCGAATCTGGGTCTCCCACATAGAAGGCAAGCATTCTACCACTGAACCACCCATGCACCCTCTACAACAGTATTTTAACAGCTATATAGTATTTTAATTATGTGTTACTCAGTTTATTTAAGCAGTTATGAATATTATGCATTCAATTTGTATCTAATTTTTTAATTCTTTTTTCCAAACACAGTTTTATTCACACACCATAATTTTTTTGTTATTCTTTACAGCATTTTTAAATTTCTCAGAGGTGTATCTTTATGAATATGTACAATTATTTACTTAGAACAGAGTCCTAGAAGTTGAATTGTTGGGTCAAAGGATTCTTATTTACATTAAGGCAAATAACCAGAAAGGTTGTACCAAATTATGTAAAATGGCCTGTTTCCTAAAGTTCAGAAAATATTAGAAATTGCCTTTTTAAAAGGTAATTGCTGGGGTGCAAGGGTAGTTCAGAGAATTCTCACCTGCAATGCTGGAGACTCGGATTTGATTCCAGGTCTCTGTACTTCCCCCAAAAACAAACAAGCAAGCAAAACAAACAAACAAACAAACAAACAAACACAAAATTCAACAAATGGTGCTGTAACAACGAATATTCACATGGAAAAATAATGAAATGTGACCCCACCATATAGCAGGCAAAAAAATAAAAGATGATTGCTAATTTGGCAAGTGAAAATTAAGTTGTAGCATGACTATTTTAATTTGTATTTATTTGGTTACCAGTAAGTTGAACATTTTTTGTTGACTACTTTTTGTAGTTCCTTTGTTATAATGTTTTCTTTTAAAATCTCCTTTTATTGGAAAAAATATTTAAACCACATGTTAGTTGTGTCTTGACAACTTTCTTAAAAGGTAAACGTTCTTCCTAAATAATTCTTCTATTGGTGTTTTCATACTTAATGTTTAAGCCTCCAAAGTTGAATGTTTTTTCAACGTCAGCCTAAAGGGGTCTCTCTTGACTAAGCTTTTGGAAATCAAGAAACTGATTTTAGAAAAACTCTTAAATTGTCCACAAAAGGACAGATATTTTAAGATTTCACTTGCATGTACTAACTAGAATATGCAAATTCATAGAAACAAAAAGTAGATTATAGATGAACCATGGGCAAGGAGTAGGGTGGGGAATGAGGAATTAATGCTCAGTGGGCTCAGAGTTTCTCTTTGAGGTGTTAGAAAATTTTTGGTAATGGTGGAGAGGGTATCACAACACTGTAAATATAATTAATGGCATGAAATTGTATATTTAAAAATGATTAAAATGGGAAATTTTATGTTGTGTATTTATTATTACAATTAAAAATACTGTGATACAGGGACAATCTCGGCGGATTCAAGTTGAAGTGAAGTCTGTACAGGAATCTGGGACTTTACCGTTAATGGAAGAATGTATATTGTCTGTTGGCGTGGGATGTATAAAAATTAGGCCGCTCAGATCCCCCAGAACTCATGAGACTTGCCAGGTAAACTTTCATGTTAACTATGTTTTGTTGAAAAACAAATCCAGGTTAGGGGATCTTTTGGAACCGTAAGAAAATTGCCTTTCATGAATAATTCTTTCAGTATATCTTTTTATTTTCCTTTGATGTCTTTTTTTAGTATTTTTTATTCACATGAAATCACTGCACCAGATTATTAATTTTGCCCTGTACATGGCAAACTGAGAGTTAAAAATATCTCAGCCTCCAGGAATTCCACAATGTCTAATAGTGATTAACGTCCTCATATTATCCCACCCCTCTGCATAAACCCCCTACTGGCTTGTAAAGACTATTTGCCAGCAGGGGTTTGATTTTCCCTGGTGAGTAGGACTATAAACCCAGCAGGGATAGTATTGTACTGGTTCCTGAAAAGGTCAAATGAATGTTCTTCACTTTCTATGAGAAGCTCAAGGTTTTACTCCAAGTTACTGAAAACTATAGAACCCAGATTGAGGGTGATGATAGGTGGGAGATAAAATAGTATATTAATTAAAATTTAAAATATACAGTAATGGGCAAGACTCAAATGTTTAGTATAGCATGGTTATTTTGATTCTATGTAATTTGTGGTTTTTTTTTTTAGGAGGAAGGGGAAGACATGGATAGCTACCAGGTAATATAGCACTGTTTGCCTTATCAAATAAACTTGATTAAAGAATAAATTATACATTCCCGGATCTTGCTGTTTTTTTACTTTTATAATTTATAATTAATTTTTATTCAATTATTATAGCTTTTTCTTATATTAAAACAGTTCAGGAAAATGAATATTTCTTCTTAGTCTATAAAGTGAAATCTCTTAGGCATAGGAATTTTCATGGGTCTATCCCAAATAAATCATATGTGACTGTTGACCTTTCTCCAAACCTGGAGCTCTTCTATTCAAGTTCCTATAAAGACCCATTTCTCCAGATCTTCTTCCTTGTGGTTTTTTTCTCCTATAAGTGGGGTCACCCACCTCTCTCCTGTACTGTGGCTAGTTCACGCTTAGCTTTCTTTAGTCAAGCCAAGCCCTGTATGTATTTCCCATATTCCCCACTTTCTGGAATCATGCAGTCCCCTTCTCCCCGTTTCCCTTCTTCATCTCCTGCTTTTATCTTGTAGGTCTTGATTCTTTCTGTAGTACTATAAGAGCTCTTTGAGTCCTGATGGTGTCATCCAGTGTAGTCAAATTAATGATACAAATTAGAATTCTTGTAAGTCACTGATAAAAAATATTGTTTCAGGGTTAAATACACAGTCCTATGGCACAACAATAGAGACTTCTTTGTAAGTTGTTATTATTCCATTACACTGGTTGGATGTGATATTTCAGTCATTGATGATATCACTTAAGATGGATATTTATCCATCTGTACACAAGAATATCATAAGCAATCTGGTCACATGCCTTAGTGAAATCCAGATAGACTGTATCTGTAGTACCACTGATCAACCCAGTCTTGTAACTATTATGAAAAATGAGGTAAGATTGGCATGCATTCAGGTGTGGGCTGGTAGAGTTATTAGTCTGTGAGTAACTCCCTACCCTGTCCCCAATAAAACAAAGTAAAACAAACTAAAAGAAGGGAAAAAAGCATTTACTTGACATTTGGAGAGACTAATGAAACATGTTGAAGGCAGTAGAATGTTTATGATGGGTCTAAGGGATGTAAGTTGAAAGAATATTGAGTACCATTTATGATTTTATCCAGCAAAGAGATCTCTTAGGAGGTCTTATTTGCAAGTAGTTGGAGTTCTACCCCTTGAGTCATTAGCAATAAAACTGGTCAGGAAAGTAAAGGATGTCTTTTCAGAAGTAATCTTCTTATAAAATAATGCTTTACATTCTGAGAATTTCAATTCTGAAGTTATGGTTGGCATCAACTGGTGGTGGTAATGAAGAAATGATTATTGTAAAGTATGTCATATTTTCATAGCATATTACCATAAGGTAAGAAACCACATCAATTTCAGATATTTAGTTTTCACATTATATTTATGATTTTACCTTTTTTCCTTACAGGATCGTGATTTAGAGAGACTACGTAGAAAATGGCTGAATGCATTAACAAAACGTCAGGAATATTTGGATCAACAACTACAAAAGCTTGTCAGTAAACATGGTAAGGAAAGCAAGTTGAATCTTTCCCTCTCCCCAAGTTTGTGGATAATTAATTCCCCTTTGCAGCCAAATAAGTTGAGTCGGTAATGGACAAGACAAGAGTATATGACTATTAGGCACTCTTTTGTTCACGTCATGTCCTTTCCAATGAACATTTATCCAACTGTTAAAATCACGTTGTGTAAGTAGTCCACTCCCCAAATAAAGAGAAAATACAGTACATCCCGCAAACTTTGTTCCTCAAAAATGACTTAAGATGGATGCTAACATTTTCTTGTCCAAAGCACTTATGTCCTTTGACTCTGGAACTAGTCATTCTTGTACTTTACCATTTTAGGCCTTCTGTGCTCTGAAGATGGCCTCTCTGGAGAAACCCTCACCTCTCTAGCTTATAGTTAGCTGGAGTTTTTTTCTTAGAGATTGCAAAAAATCTGTATTATGATTTTTTTAACTTTTTAACTTTTTTTTTTTTTTAATTGGCGAAAAATAACGTAGGGCAGTGTGACGGTGGCTCAGTGTCAGAATTCTTGCCTGCTATGCTGGAGACCCAGGTTTGATTCCTGGTGCTGCCCATGCAAAAATAACTAACTAAATAAATAAAATAAAAACAAAACAGCAAAAAAAGTTATATACAAAAAAGCAATAAATTTCCAAATATATTTTAGCAAGTAGTTATACAACAGATTTTAAAGTTTGGTATGGGTTACAGTTCTCTGATTTTTCATTTTTTCTTCTAGCTGTTCTAAAACACTGGAGACCAAAAGAAATATCAATATGTTGATTCAGTAGTCACATTCATTTGTTTTATCCTATCTTTTCTATTATACTCTTCCTTCTCTTTTCTTTTTTGTGAAAAATGGCATATATACAAAAAAGCAATAAGTTTCAAAGTGCATTGCACTAGTTAGTTGTGAACAGATTTCAGAGTTTGGTATGGGTTACAAGTCCTCAATCTAAATTTTTATTTCTAGCTGCTCAAAGGTATTGGAGACTAAAAGAAATATCAATATAATGATTCAGAGGCCATACTCACTTGTTAAACCCTACCTTCTCTGTATAACTCCACCATCACCTTTGATCTTTGTCCTACTCTTTAGGGGTATTTAAGCTATTCCCATTCTAACTTTTTCATGTTGCGAGGGGCTGTTGATGTCCTGGGAAGGCTGGCCCCTCTGCATTTCAGGAAATATCTGGTCCAGGGACCTATCTGGTGGTTGTAGGGTTCTGGAAAGTTACCCTAGTGCATGGAACATTTGTAGAATCTTATATAAGCCCTAGGTATTCTTTAATATTGGCAGGAATAGTTTTGATTGGGTTTGGCAAATTATGATCATAGCAATGTCTGACTTAAGTTGTGGAAGAGTGACCTCTAGAGTAGCCTCTCAACTCTATTTGAGCTCTCTCAGCCACTGATACCTTATTTATTATGCTTCTTTTCCCCCTTTTGGTCAGGATGGTATCACTGATTCCATGGTGCCAGACCCAGACTTATCCCTGAGAGCCATCTCCCATGCAGCCAGGGAGACTTACATGTAGGGGGCAGGGCAATGGTTTCACTTGTAGAGATTGCAAATAATCTGTGTTATTACTGAATAGAGAAGTAATGCTTCCAGTAAACCCTCATCAACCAGTAACTGTTTTGCAATATAGGCAAACTCATTTTACTTAGGAAAATAAATAGCAAGTATGATTTCTGTGTTTGATTCTCATTCTTGATGTTTTAGATAAAACAGAGGATGATGCTGACCGTGAAGCTCAACTTCTAGAGATGAGGTTGACTCTAACTGAGGAAAGGAATGCCGTAATGGTCCCCTCTGCTGGCAGTGGGATTCCAGGGGCTCCAGCAGAATGGTATGAAAACCTCAATATGTCTATTGAAATTCTAAATACTAATAAGCTGCCTGCTTTCAATATGAATTTTGTCTGTGGTTTAATTAATGGAAGATACACAGTAGCATCAGGGGAAGAAGTTGTTTGAATTAGAAGAATTGTTAAATTATTTTTAGGTGTTGAAAAACTGTGACCTAAAACTGCATCTTATTAAATAATATTGCTATGGCCAAAGTAATTAAGATTTCTGAGAATCTAAATCAATATTTAGTACCACTGCATTTAGCATTAAAAAAGTAGTTAATATGTTAATTACTTCAGCGATTCCCTTAAAAGACTACTCTGTCATAATAAAATTGCATCTCCAGGAGTTTTTGGTTTTGCTGCTGGCATAAATTGTACCATCAGCAAATATTCTGTGCCACTTTATAGAACATTAAAAAATAGCAAATTAAGCCCATAAGGTCCGTAAGTATATAATTTTATTAAAAAATAAGTTTAAACAAGGAAGCTTCCATTAAAAAACAGGTATATGTTTCTTAAAAGACTAAGTCCTAGTATTAGAGGATATGGTATTAAATATGAAAGTACTGGTGAAAAGAAACAGTTACAGGTAAGACTTTGTTGCATCTCTGTTGTTAAATTATGGTAAAATCAATACCTAGAGTATTGATTGGCTTGGCTTGTAATCACTATGAATGTGTTTCAGGGTTAGGTTCTGAAGTATATGTTGCTGTGACATCTACTTTATTTGAGATGCCATTGTTCTTAATATTTTAGGACTCCAGTGCCTGGGATGGAAACGCACATTCCTGTTATATTCCTTGATTTAAATGGTAAGTTAGAAGTGTTTTCATAGCATATTCCAGTAAGGTAAGGTATAGCATCAATTTCAGATAGTTTTTTTTTTTTCCAGATAAATAGTTTTGACATTATATTTATGATTTATATTTTTTCCTTGTCGGATCATGATTAACTCCTCTGACAGATTAGCATCCAAATAACCCTTAGATCCTAACAAAGTATATAGTTAGGCAAATCTGTAATCCTAAGGTCTGAATTAACTTATTTGTGCCTAAGTACTCTTATGCTTGAAGAAGAATGGATTTTTAATGAGTAATATTTTTATAACTATAAAAGGTATGTTTTATCATAATGCTTTCTCATATTTCATTGCTGCAACCCACATTGCTATATGTACGCTGTACATTTAAGATAATAGTATGTTTTTCTACACTTAGTATTATCTAATAATTTTCTCACCTTTTCTCTGAGTTCTCATGACATTCATTCCTGCATTGTCTCTTTTTAAATAATTCATTTTTCTGATACTCCCCCACCCCTCATTCCCAGTAAAATGTTTTGGGTCTGGCTGCCTTTCATTTATAGTCTTTGTGGAAGAGAGTAGAAGAAGGAGTAAAGTAAAGTTAAAAGCCAGCAGTTACATTCCTAACACATCTAAAGGAAAACTTTGTATTGATGTTTTAAAATTTGCTATCCTAAATAGACTAGTTTGGATGTCTTAAATATTTTTATTTCAATGAATTATGGGAACTGAGGTTATTAGCATCTTATGCCATTTAGCTTCTTTCAAACGTGGAAGATTTTTTTATACACAGAGTTAGAGAGTAGCTTTAGCTTTTCCCACTGTCTGTCCACTTGATGCGGTTGGAGGTTTCCCCACTCTCCCCATTTATTTCTAGTCTACTTTGTTCTCTTGGATCTTATAGAGTGAAGTTGACTCTCTCTCTTCTTATGTTAGGATTCCTAGATGATGAGCTGCTCCTGGGGGATGTATAAGAAAGTGGAAAAGAATAAACTTAAGAAAGCCTAGGGAGGATGGATATTTGAAGAGATGATCAGGACCTTGTACAGTTTTATGCACATTCTTGGTCCACCCAAACCCACATACTAGGAAAGATATTACTGATACTTACTTACAAGCTTAAGATAGATAAGGAGTTAGGAGGTCTAGGCTTGGCTCTGAATAACCAGAGGGTTCATGGGACAACCCTCTAGTTTCTAGCTCCTGTAGACATTCAATACATTGTTGAAGTTAACTGTCAGATAACAGGAATTATTCTCTTGTATTTCTCATTTCTTCCCCTACATTTTAAATAGAATAACCAAGAACAATGCACTGAAGGTAGGGAATTTGGGTTATAATCATATCATTAACATTTATGTACTATAATCTTGCGTAAACTCTTGGATATCCTGGCTTCACTTGCCTTCCATATAAAAAAAGGCACAAAGGCAGGAGATGGGATAAGATAATTTCGTGAGTTATTTTCTATCTTCAAGATCTGTGAGCTATTTAATGGCTAACATCAGTGTCACTTAAGATTTCATAGCAAAAAGCAAATAAAATAAGAAGCCAAAGATTTTTAATAATAAGTACATTGAAATTTAACTGGTAGGGCTCATCTTTAAAATATTAGTATTTAATGGAGCTTCTTTGCTTTTAGCTGATGATTTCAGCTCTCAGGATAATCTTGATGACCCAGAAGCTGGTGGATGGGATGCTACCCTTGCTGGGGAAGAAGAAGAAGAGTTCTTTGAACTGCAAATTGTAAAACAACATGATGGAGAGGTGAGAAAGCATAACTCTGAAAGATCAGATAAAAAGTAGTTTCATTCACCTTTCCATGAACCTTTTGAAACAACCAGGAAGATAATAATTTCAGTGCTTAGATTTCTCAAAAGATATAAATGAAAACCTTTCATTGTGACTTTTAGAAATAGAACTTCAACATCAAATTATATCCATTCAACTTTTTACTTCTTCTTGGTAAAGGATCATATTAGTATTCATAGTTCAAGTCAGCAGTCGTCCATTCCTTAGGAAATATGCTTGATTCTGTTAGTTAAAGAGTGAAAAATGGAAATAAATGTTACTGAAGCACATAGAGGTAAAGTGACTTGATGTTTTGGGATTTGCTTTGAAATCTTCCAGTAAATAATTTTTAAAAAGTTAAAAAAAAGGGAGAAAATATTTGCAAGTCACATCTAATAAGGTTTTAATATGCAGAATATATAAAGAATTGTTTCAACTCAACGGCAAAAAGACAGCAAACTAATGAAAATAAGGGGCAGAGGGCTTGAACAGCCATTTCTCCAAAGAAGATATACAAGTGGCAAATGAGCTCATGAAAAGATGCTCAGTATCATTAGGGAAATACAAAATGACAGTGAAATACTCATTTACACCTACTAGGATGAACTATAACCCCCCAAATGGCAAATAACAGCTATTAGTGAGAATGTGGGGAAATTGGAATTTTCATATATTGTTGATAAGAATGGAAAATGATGTCACTGCTTTGGAAAAGTTTGGCAGTTCCCTCAAAAAGTTAAAAATAGAATTATCATATGATCCAACAATTCTGCTTTTATGTATATATCCCCCAAAACTGAAAGTGTCCTTGTATCAGACTGATACTTGTATGCCAATATTCATTGCAGCATTGTTTCCAATAGCCAACATTTGGAAACAACCCAACTTTCCATTAACAGATGAATAGATAAACAAAATCTGGTATATACTTACAGTGGAATGTTATCCAGTCATAAAATGGAATGCAATTCTGATGTGCTTCAACATGGATGAATCTGGAAAACTTTATACTAAGACAAATAAGCCAGATACAAAAGGACAAATGTTGTATGATTGTGCTTTATATGAAATATTGAAAGTAGGCAAGGTCATAGAGTCAGAAAGTAGATTAGAGAGTAAATCATAGGACATGGAGGTGGGGAGAGGAAATGGGAAGTTATTGCTTAATGGGTAGAGAATTTCTGTTTGGGATGATGAAAAAGTTTTGGAAATAGTGCTGATGGTTGTACAACATTGTGGATATAACTAATGCCTCTGACTTGTACATTTACAAATGGCAAAATGTGTATTACATATATATTAATTATAATTAAAAAAATTACTAGATGAAAAAGAAATTGCTAGATGAAGCAAATGTAGCAAAATCTTGATAATGGTTGAATCTGAATAATGGGTATACAATGAGGGAGGAGTTCCTTCTCTGTGTAATTTTGAGTATATTTGAAAAATTATCAAAATTTTTAAGGAAGGAAAGCTAATGTAATACACTGAGGATGTATCCTCACTTAGTAGTATGCAAAATTTGAACCTAACAATGAGAAAACAATCAATAAACCCAAATTGAGGTACAGTCTTTAAAATAGCAGGTCAATACCCTCTCAGTAAGCCAATGTCTTCCCTGATAAAAAAAAAAAAGGCTGAGGACTATGCCAGATAAAAGTGAACTTAAGGGCTGGCCATGGTGACTCAGCAGGCAGAATTCTAGCCTCCGTGCCGGAGACCCAGGTTCAATTCCTGGTGCCTGCCCATGTGAAAAAAAACAAAAGTAGACTAAGGGGCATGGTAATCAGTGCAGTTTGTGATCATGCATTGAGACTATTGGAAATATTTTTAAATATTAGATATTTAGGTAGATTAGATAATAGAGTTGTATTAAATTAAATCTCCTGAATACGGTAATTTCTCTATATTGAAGTAAGAGGATGTCCTTGCTCTTAGATGATACTTGCTGAACTGTTTAGAGAAGAAGAGTTAAATGTCTGCAACTTCTTCTAAAGTGGTTCTGTAATAATAGAGTGTTTATGTATGTGTAGTGAGAAAGAAAGAGAAGCATATGTGGCAAAATATGGTCTGTTGGTGAATCTAGCTGAAGGGTATGCAGGATAAATTTACAGCTTTTATTTGTATTTGAAAAAAATTTCAAAATAAAAATATTTAAAGTAAGCAAAGCAAGTAAGAAACACTATGCTATGTACTTCCCATATGAAGATGATTGAGGATACATCCTTATATAATGTAATCTCTTAATGGCTGTTCTCATAGTAGAATTTGCTTATAACTGGCATCTGCCACCTCATCCAATTTGTAGGTGAAAGCAGAAGCCTCCTGGGACTATGCAGTACATAACTGCCCTCAGTTAAGTAAAGGGACACCAGCAGATGAGCGAGTATTCCTGATTGTTCGGGTGACAGTCCAGCTCAGCCATCCAGCTGACATGCAGTTGGTATTACGCAAACGAATTTGTGTCAGTGTTCATGGCCGGCAGGTGAGTCACTAATCCCAGTTGAAGAAATGACTTTAATTATAAGTTCAACACGAGGGCAAGGCCGTGGAATGATTGCTCTAGTCTTCTGTCCAAATAGGGTTTGTGAAACATTGAGTTTTTCTGTTCAAGGTAACCATGCTTGTTTCAGTCTAATGTTCCATTCTGCCCTCCTCCTGTATGATATTTAAGTGTTAGAGTGAATCTCTTATGGCAAATTCACAAATTATGATCATTCTTTTGGATGCATAGCCCTGTTAAGGGGAAGTTCATTGTTTTTATTTTTACCTTTTCATCTGGGTCATACAAGATGAGAAGGTTCACTTATAGATCAGCTGTTTGTCCATTGGTGGTATGCTTGTTATTCTTCCCTTTTCATGTCTCTGTTTTCTTTTAAAAAAAATACAGTGAGAGGGCGGGCCACCATGGCTCAGCCAGCAGAGTTCTCACCTGCCATGCCAGAGACGCGGGCTCGATTCCTAGTGTTTGTCCATGCAAAATAAATAAATAAATAAAAATAAAAATACAGTGAGATTATAGGTTAGAAAAAGATTAATTCAGCCTGAGGAAATCAGGGATGGTTTCAAAAAGGAGGGTAGTATTGGTGCTGGCACTTTAAAGATGAGTGATATTTGACAGACAGAGAAGGATGAGATGGATTTTACATGGAGAGGAAGAAATAACATGTGCAGACATACTGAGGAAGGAAAGGATGTAGTAGGTTTGGGGAACATTGAGAAGCATAGGGTGACAAGAGTGAACTGCATATACCAAGGAACATAGCTGTAAATGTAATTGCAGCCAAATTATGAAGGACCTTGGACAATATGAAAGATTTTTAGTGGAAAACGTCTAGATAATAATTTAAACTGTTTCTTTTATTGGTTTTGCAAATATAAGGATGTGCTGGTTTGAAATGATGTATGTACCCTAAAAAAGCCAGGTTTTAATCCTAATCCTATTTTGTAAAGTCAGCCGTTTCTCCTAATCCGCAGTCAGTGCTGTATGCTTGAAACTGTAATTAGATCATCTCCTTGGAGGTGTGATTTAATCAAGAGTGGTGGTTAAGCTGGATTAGGTAGAGGCATGTCTCCACCCATTTGGGTCGGTCTTGATTAGTTTCTAGAATCGTATAAGAGAGGAAACATTTTGGAGAATGAGAGCAATTCAGAGAGAGCAGAGCAGAATGGCATAGCCATGAGAAGCAGAGCCCACCAGCCAGTGACCTTTGGAGATGAAGAAGGAAAATGCCTCCCGGGGAGCTTCATGAAACAGGAAGCCAGGAGAAGAATCTAGCAGATGATGCCGTGTTCACCATGTGGCCTTCCAGATGAGAGAGGAAGCCTGACTGTGTTTACCATGTATGTGCCTTTCCAAATGAGAGAGAAACTCTGACTGTGTTTGCCATGTGCCCTTCCACTTGAGAGAGAAACCCTGAACTTCATCGGTCTTGTTGAATCATGGTATCTTTACCTGGATGCCTTAGATTGGACATTTCTATAGACTTACTTTAACTGGGACATTTTTTCAGCCTTAGAACTGTAAACTAGCAGCTTATTAAATTCCCCCTTTTAAAGGCCATTCTGTTTCTGGTATATTACATTCTGGCAGCTAGCAAGCTAGAACGGATTTTGATACCACGAGTGGGGTGCTGCTGCAGTTTGCAAATACCAAATATGTTGGAATGGCTTTTTAAATGAAAAAGGGGAAGATTTTGAAGGAGTTGTGAGGAGTTTGATAGAGAAGGCCTAGAATGCTTTGAAAAGACTGTTGGTAGAAATGTGAACTCTAAAGATACCTCTGACCAGGCTCTACACAGAAATGAGAAGTGTGTTATTGCAAATCGGAAGTAAAACGATCCTTGTTTTAAAATAGCAGAGAATCTGGCAAAATTGGCTGATGGCTTTGACTGGAAGGCAGAGTTTAAAAGCCATGAACTTGGATATTTAGTGGAAGAGATCTCTAAATTAAATGTGGAAAGCACAGCCTGGTTTCTCCTCACAGCTTCTAGTGAAATGCAACAGGAAAGAGATAAACTGAGAACTGAACTGTTGGGTACAAAGAAACCTACCAACTGATGTTCTGGAAAATTCTGGGCTTCTAGGAAGGGAGACCCCAGAGAAAAGTGCCTCACATGAGGTCTTGGCCAAATGTGAAACCAGTCAACCATTTCAGAGAAAGCCAGGATTGGACATGGAGTTATCCAGGAAGGATTTTTGGAAACTCCTTCTGTCTGATGGGCATGATCCAACATTACTGCATAGGAAGCCGACGAGAGTGCTTTGGGAACTGTACAAACAGAGCTGCAGTCTGAACTGGGGAGTTCAGAGAAGGGACACATTGGAGGAAAAATAACTTTAGAGGCAAAACC
The DNA here is from genome assembly GCF_023851605.1 of Tamandua tetradactyla. Taxonomy (NCBI): domain Eukaryota; kingdom Metazoa; phylum Chordata; class Mammalia; order Pilosa; family Myrmecophagidae; genus Tamandua; species Tamandua tetradactyla. The sequence goes on along the minus strand of NC_135329.1, from coordinate 30,706,114 downwards.
ATGGAGGCTGAGGTCTGAAGTCAAGAAGCCTCAGGTCAGGAGAACAGACCCACCCAAGCCTGTGGAGAGGGTGAGTTTGCCCCAAAGGCAGAGGATGGGCCTTCCACCTTATTGCCACTTCAGGCCTTGAAGAGGGTGAAGCACATTCCTTGGGGTTTGGGGAGAGCTTGGTTGCACCACATGGAGGGGTTGAGTGTGTGCCCCGGAGATGGTTAGAGAGCCCAGGTATGGCCCCAATGCTTGGAGAGGGTGGAGCTGAGAAAAAGGTGGTCTCCCCAGTGACCCCCAAGGTTGCATTTGGAGAGAGGCAGGCCTCTGCATAGGCCTTTGGAAAGTGTGGGACTGCCACTTTCTAAAGCCCCGAAGATAAATGACTCTCAGATCTTGAAATCTAATGGACTTTCTAATGGACTTTGCCCTGCTGGTTTTCAAAACTGTATGGGTCCAGTGACCCCTCTGTTTCTTCCTCCCTATGGAAATGGGTACATGTATCCTATGAATGTTCCTCTTTTATATGTTGGCAGTAAATAACATGTTCTGGGTTTTACAGGTCCAGAGCCAGATGAAAATTTTGCCTTAGGACTGTCCATGTCTTTAACTAATTTTGATGAGACTGTGTACTGATTTTAATCATGTATTAATTTAGTATTTGAAATGTTACTGGAATGGTTTAATTCTGTTTGGAGTGAGTGTATTTTCTATACTGGAATAACATGTCTTTTTTAGGGTCTAGATGGTGGAATGTGCTGGTTTGAAATGATGTATGTACCCTAAAAAAGCCAAGTTTTAATCCTAATCCTATTTTGTAAAGTCAGCCATTTCTCCTAATCTGCAGTCAGTGTTGTATGCTTGAAACTGTAATTAGATCATCTCCTTGGAGGTGTGATTTAATCAAGAGTGATGGTTAAGCTGGATTAGGTAGAGGCATGTCTCCACCCATTTGGGTCGGTCTTGATTAGTTTCTGGAATCGTATAAGAGAGGAAACATTTTGGAGAATGAGAGCAATTCAGAGAGAGCAGAGCAGAATGGCATAGCCATGAGAAGCAGAGCCCACCAGCCAGTGACCTTTGGAGATGAAGAAGGAAAATGCCTCCCGGGGAGCTTCATGAAACAGGAAGCCAGGAGAAGAATCTAGCAGATGATGCCGTGTTCACCATGTGGCCTTCCAGATGAGAGAGGAAGCCTGACTGTGTTTACCATGTATGTGCCTTTCCAAATGAGAGAGAAACTCTGACTGTGTTTGCCATGTGCCCTTCCACTTGAGAGAGAAACCCTGAACTTCATCGGCCTTGTTGAATCATGGTATCTTTACCTGGATGCCTTAGATTGGACATTTCTATAGACTTGCTTTAACTGGGACATTTTTTCAGCCTTAGAACTGTAAACTAGCAGCTTATTAAATTCCCCTTTTTAAAAGCCATTCTGTTTCTGGTATATTACATTCTGGCCACTAGCAAACTAGAACAAAGGATTTGGGAGGTTGATTTCTTTTTTACTCTTACCTCACTTTTTGGAGAAATTCTGAATACACTACCTAAAACCAGTACAGATAAAAATAAATGTTTTTGTTGAAAAGAACACAGTCCTGGTTGACAGACTCCTAGATGTAATCTTCACCCCTAAGAATTAATCTTTAGTTCTAAATGTCACTTTGATATCAATCTTTGAAATGAAGACTGGCGTTAATGCTGTTAAAATTACGGCTCTTTAGCTTTGCAATCCAAATCAATAAAATCCAGGTCATTGGGTTAGCTATAGATGTATATGGTCTATCTCCCTTCACTGTCTCTGTTTCCCCTTTCTCGTAAGTCTGTAAGGGATTGAAAAGGACATGCCACTTGGGGGGGGGGGGTTTGTGAGTTATTTTCCATTTTAGAATTAGAGACTCTGGTTGCCAGGCTGTAGGACTTATCTGGCACAACTGCTGCCCCAAAAGAGTCATTAGCAGAAAGTCACCAAGTCCCTACTCTTTTTTTTTTTCTTTTTCCATTGCAGGACAAAGTTATTGCCAAATTTTATTCATTATTGAAATGATTTGGAAGTGTTTTACAGCATGCCATATTCCCTCCCAATTTCAGATATTTCATTCCTAAAAATTGCTTCTTTACAGCAAGAAAAGGTTCTTCTTTATGATGCTTCACTAATTCCTTGCATATAGAAAACAACCAAAAAAATAAGATAACAATAACTTCCACATCTCTCTCCACCATCCATTAGAAAAAGAAAAGCTGTAGTTATGCTTCCACCCATGTAACTGGCAGTGGCTCAGCATTGTGGTGTTAAAAGTCAAGAGAGTAAAGGAGTGAAATAAATGGTATCTTTATGTTCTGAGAGTCAAAAATCTTTTAAAATATTAACTAAATATCACTAAATAACAGAAAATGTTGTTACATATGTTTGTGAAATTATGTATTTGTAGAATCAATGATGCTGATTTTTCTTTTCTTTTTTTCCCCTGATTTTTCTTTTGTATTGGGAAAAAGCTTCAGTGTCAGTTAAATATTCTTTCTTCTTATCTTTATTCATCAACTGTATTCTGCCCTCATCCCTGCTCTCTTCAACCTCTACAGGATGTTCAGTCTTAGCAGCATTTTCAAGTGACTCATCTATGCATTAATTCAACAGTTCAATTCTTAACTGTGCAAAGAGCGCAGTCAGCATAAACAATGACCATGCACTCTTAAATCATTTGTCATAACGATCCTGCTTTTGTCGAGATTTTAATGCCTGAACTTGTCAATATTCATGGTACAAGATGTCCATTGTGCTGCAAAAAATGAAAGTGAAGGAGTCACCAGTCCTTGCTTACATCTTAGTTTAGAAGGTCATTTTATTGTGTAGGAGTCAACAGTCTTATATCTGTAGTATTTAAGCAGAGTTTAACTTGATGACTAGTGTCAGTTTTCAGAATTTGGGGTCTGCGTTTTTTTTATTGGGTGTAGGAACTGTCATGCACTGCAGGCATCTCCTAAATTGGTTTTGTATACAGAGATGAACTGGGGAAGCTGTATTTGTTGATTTGAATTTCTCTTACTTATATTGGAAAGATGCTCTTGCTTTCTTTTGGGTAGAATGAATGCAATATCCTTTATGGGTCTCTTTGTGAATGTAAGCATAATTTTTGAGCTAGGAAACTATTTCTCCTATTGTATTTTTTTCCTAGGGTTTTGCGCAGAGTCTCCTAAAAAAGATGTCTCATCGAAGTTCTATTCCTGGCTGTGGAGTCACTTTTGAAATTGTCTCCAATATTCCAGAGGTGAAGGATCATATGAAATTTACTAAAAATAAGCATTTAAAAAGAGCTAATTCTCAAGAAATATTTATTAAATGAAAATGTATATTTAGAAAAATAAATTTTAAAGTTCTGGTTTTCGTATTTTATTAAAGAAAAACATTCTTTTAAAAAGTAAATCACCACCTTTCTTAGAAGAAATAAGATGTGACAGTGTTGTAGCCCGCAAAGTGAGGCAACATAGCACAAAACTTAAATGCTTTATTTGGAGTCAAATAGATATCTTGTTTCTGTCACTTATTAGTGAACCAAAAGGTAACTTACTCTGAGCTTAAATTTTTTCATTAGTCAAAGGGTTTTTAAAATACCTTCCACACAGAGTTGTTTTTAAGGATTAAATGAGACAGTGTATATGAATTGTGCACATATGAAAAGTGCTATTATTACTATTATTATTGTTATTTGAGCTTTGAAGCTTAATAACTAATATTCCCCTCTTTCTGAGTTATTGTGATGTTCACAAAAGTCAGACAAATGGAACTCAAAATATCCCTCATAGAAGCTTCATGGAGGATGTGTCTTAGATGTGCCTCCTATCTTTAACCCCTGGATTAGATACTTATCCACCCAGTCACTGGCACAGCTGGAAAATGGAGGCTTCCCTTGCAGGGGCAGGCTGTTTCTTGCATGGTAAAGGAGAAGTGACAGTCTTAAGGAAAAGGCTCTGAAAATAAAAGAACCAACAGTTTCTTCTTTCATACTCACTATCAAAAAGACGGGATGAGCGAGAAATTAGAGACTGCACTTTCCTGGGGAGTGGAAAAAGGGAAATGTGAGACATGGGTGTGAACACTCCCTCCTAACCATGTCACCATCATCATCAATTCTTTTGGTTTGAGAGCTTGGTATTTGTTGACTGGTTCTGTTGACCATTTGAACAACAGGTGGATAATATATATTTTAATAGAGATGAGTTTCTAGAAAGGTGAAAAACAGATTACACAGTGCTTATTTTCTGTTTCAGTTCTCTTGCATTTTAAAACACTTTTCCCCCTCAATTTCCAATTTAAGTATTTTTTTTTAAATTGAGAAGTCTTCACACACATACATTCTATCCATGGTGTATAATCAGTGGCTCACAATATCATCGTATAGTTGTGTATTCATCACCATGATAATTTTTTAGATTTGTATCACTCTAGCAAAAGAAATAAAAAGAAAAACTCATACATGCCATATACCTTATCCTCTCTCTCATTGACCATAAGTATTTCCATCTACCCAATTTATTTTAGCCTTTGTACCCCCTATTATTTATTTTTTTTAAATCCATATTTTTTTGCTCATCTGTCCATACCCTAGACATAAAGAGCATCCGGCACAAGGTTTTCACAATCACACAATCACATTGTAAACCAAAGCTATTGTAAACCAAAGCTATAGGCTGAGCCCCCAATCTTGCAGTTTGCTTATATGAAACTTAACCCCACGAAGGATAGGTCAAGCCTACTTAAAGTTAGACCTAAGAGTCACCCCCAAGAGAACCTCTTTTGTTGCTCAGATGTGGCCTCTCTCTCCAGCCAACACAACAAGCAAACTCACCACCCTCCCCCTGTCTATGTGGGACATGACTCCCAGGGGTGTGGACCTTCCTGGCAACGTGGGACAGAAATCCTAGTATGAGCTGAGACTGAGCATCAAGGGATTGAGAAAACCCCTAGAATGGGCTGAGACTCAGCATCAAGGGATTGAGAAAACCTTCTCGACCAAAAGGGGGAAGAGCAAAATGAAGCAAAATAAAGTATCAATGGCTGAGAGATTCCAAACAGAGTCGAGAGGTTATCCTGGAGGTTATTCTTATGCATTAAATAGATATCACCTTGTTATTCAAGATGTAATGGAGAGGCTGGAGGGAACTACTTGAAAATGTAGAGCTGTGTTCTAGTAGACATGTTTCTTGAAGATGATTGTATAATGATATAACTTTCACCTTGTGACTGTGTGATTGTGAAAACCTTGTGTCTGATGCTCCTTTTATCTACCTTATCAACAGATGGGTAAAACATATGGAATAAAAATAAATAATAGGGGGAACAAATATTAAAATAAATTTATATTAAATGCTAGTGATCAATGAAGGGGAGAGGTAAGAGGTATGGTATGTATGAATTTTTTTCTGTTTTTTTTTTTTTTTATTTCTTTTTCTGAGTAGATGCAGATGTTCCAAGAAATGATCATGATGATGAATATGCAACTACGTGGTGACATTGTGAATTACTGATTATATATGTAGAATGGAATGATCAAAATTTAAGAATGTTTGTGTTTGTTTGGTGTTTTTTGGTATTTAAAAATTTTTTTTAATTAATTAAAAAATCAATTGGCAAAAAAAGAAGAGAAAGATTCTAGGCTACTGGAATACAGCTCAACATTAAGTACTTTTTTTCCTGGATCTTCAAACTGTTAGATTTTACATAGTAAAAATTAAATATTTGACTATTTAATTTGGAGCCTGCTGAACATTTCAAACATTAAGCTTGTTTTCAGAGTCAGACTAGTTATAAAATACTGGATCTGTAATAGATTACTCTGTATTGTTCATCCATTCTTGTTCCTAAGATGTAAAAAAAGTATACTTCTCTTTTTAGTCAAATTACTGGGTTTTTTTTTTCTGTGTATCAATATTTCTCTATGTTTTTCCACTTTTTTTTAGGATGGTAACACTGTAGAATAAATCATTTAAGTTGCAGTTGAAAAACAGTGACAACTACAGCGAACTCTCATCCTTTTTTTCTTTTCTCTCTTATTTGTTTTCCTTCAACTCCCTCCCTTCCTTCCTATTTGTGGTTTTCTTATCCTCTTTAAAAGTGTTTTTATTCTTCAGGTGATATGCTCTTCAAAGAAAAGGAATGTGGGGAAAACATAGTGTCATGTGATTGGAAAACCTGCTAATAATTAGCTAAGAATCCAAGTTGACAAATAGCATTTTAATATCAGTAAATCCTGCTGATAAAGGAAAAGAAAAGTGAAGCTTAAAGCTTATAGTATAAAGACTACACTTAGATATTTCTAGTTTATTTTTTATCTAAAAAAAAAAAGAACTCTTAATATATAAACTAGGTTTTGTCATGATAAAACCCCAGAAGCTTCTTTATATTCCTTATTACAGAAGATATTTAGAGGGTAATGGCAAAAAATGAAATGGTCATAAGCCAGAGAGCATCAAGAGGCAATTATTTTCCTCTCCTTATAAAATGAGGATATGCCTGTCTCTTCCTGACACCAAAAATATTTTATGTTGGATAATGAAAAGAATACTATACCAGGAGTCAGGAGACTTAAGTTCTCCTCCTGATTCTTGCTAGTTATGTGGCCATCTTCCTTTCCACTCATAAGGTGAGGATCATTTCTTCTTTTCAGGGTTATTACAAGTTTCAAGTATATTACTGTAGATGACAACAGTTTTCTAAACTTTAATCCTTTTTATGAATTTTTCCATATTTAAGACATTAAATTTTTCATTAACATCTTTGAAATTGGGATGTCTTCTAAATGGTGGATTCTTAAAGTTAATTGACAGATTTTTTTTTTATCTTAGTGGTATATAAGATAATATTTTGTCTTATAGTTGATGGCATCTTAAAATACAGTGGAATTGAAAGTATGTTATTTTTGACATTATTGAAACATTCACTAGTAAATAAAATACTTGATTTTCTCCAAGAAAAGTAATTTATTATGAACTAAGTTTGCTTGAGGTAATCAAATACATAAATAAAGATCTTACTTGATGTGTGAATATCCTGTTTATATGCATGGCCAACTCATGCCAGGAGTAGGGATAGGTTCTACCTCAAAGTATAGAGATTTTTCCTAGATGCGTCTCTTTGTTATGCTATGGGTCTTTGGTGATGCCATTCTGGAGGTGATGGCAGTTTTAGAAGCTGTCACATTTTGAATATGTAGTCCAGACTAGGTTACTTATTAGCAGGGGTTGGAACCTAGCCTATATTATCACTACTATTCTCCAAACCTGTACCTACTTTTAAGTAGGAAGGGGCTAGTGTTGTTTGGATCACACCCTTATCTAGCTAGTTGTTCTCCCCAGCTCCTCATTGTCTTTCTTGTCCCTCCAGAGTTCCAGAGTGGAAATATGTTCTTGAGGCATGGTTTTTATGGTGGTTATATTTCCAGTTAGTCTACAGAAGTCTTTCTCAAACAGTAATGTTTTTGTTTTATATTTCTAGTTAGTCTACAGAAGTCTTTCTCAAACAGCAATGTTTTTGTTTGCAGTGGAACTACAGTAGAAAATAGTCTTGTTGAAAATGTGTTGTAGTTCACCTAAGCTACGTTTAACCAGCCTTTTTAAGTAAACCTAGAAACCTAACCACCATTTATACCACCGTTTCTGTGGGAAAACAAATATGAGTTCCAAAGAGCTGAGTTTAAAATGGAATTAAGGAATATGTTTAATTTGTTAGCTCAGAACTGTATATGCATGTGTGTGTTCTTGTATAGACCAAGAAGCTTTTATAATGATTTCTGCTGTAAAGTTCTAAATTTTAATGTATAACATTCCATCCTACAGGATGCCCAGGGAGTAGAGGAACGAGAAGCATTAGCAAGAATGGCAGCTAATGTTGAAAATCCAACTTCTGCTGACTCAGAGGCTTGTATTGAAAAATACCTCAGAAGTGTGCTGGCTGTAGAAAACCTTCTGACTTTAGATCGTCTTCGACAGGTCAGCCAGAAGAACTGGTGACCGTAATACTAACCCAGCTTAATTCTTTGGCATTCTATAGTTACAGTATTGTTATAACTAAACCTTTAAAGAATTTAAGTGAAACATATTAATTTAGATTAAATATGTTGCCTGTAAAATCTTCATATATATAAAAGCTACAATCGGAAAGTTATTTTTTCAGGACACTAAATGGTGTCTAGTTGCCTTGAGGTAATGCAAGAATATATTTAATTCTTGCTGGGTAATTAAATTATTTTAAAAATTCCTTTATATTGGACAATATCATTCTGAGAACATATATAGTAATGAGGCAGAATGGGCCCTTCTTTGCCTAACTGAACATGCCTGCTGCATCCTTAGAGTGCATTTCTAGAAGGAAATAATAGGAATGTCAGCAGTTAATCAAAGCCTTAGAGAAAACCTAAACCTCGTTTTACCTAGCAGCATTGAGACTTTTTTTTTAAACCAATGTTACTAGTAAAAAATTTAAGTAAATGGTCTGATTTTCACTATCTTTCTTGGGCTCCTGAGATTAACTTCCAGCATCAAGGGGCAGGCAGTGGGTAGCACAATATAAGAAAAAAATTATCTAGGTAACCTGTCAACTACCTAATTAACTGAATATTATAGAGTGAGTGTATTTAGTTCATTGAGTCTTGTGAAATAACAGTCATTATTTATAAAACTAGGAAAATATATGCATAGATGGCAGATCAAAGCCTGCTTTTAACTTAGATAGTATTGCTTTTAGGGTATGTCTCTAATTTTTATTTTTGTTCTGTATATTGTCTTCTTCCCAGGAAGTTTCAGTGAAGGAGCAATTAACAGGAAAAGGGAAGTTAAGTAGGAGAAGTATTAGCTCTCCAAATGTGAACAGAGTAAGTACGTAGAATCACACTTCTTTACTCTGCTTGATGTCTCCTCTTTACTAGGATAACTCTTCCCCATCCTTTAAATTTCATCTTAGATATCATTTCCTTCTATAAATTAATGTTCTGGTCCTAATTTAATCATTGAGAAATCTGTAGTAGGGATCACCAGTCCAAACAAGTAGCATAAGTAACTAAAATCTATTAAGTTTGTTTTGTAATGGTGTCTTAGGTTTGCTATTTTTAAGCATTGAAATAATTTTACATGCATATTAAACAATAGAAATAATTCATCATCAATAAATTTTTTTGTGGCCCTATTAATTTATCTCTCTTTTCCTCACTCTGGATAATGATGTAGATATGAGAAATATTACTCCTTTGTCTTAACTTTACATGAAGAAAGACTGTAGTGCAAGCACCGTAGTTAACAGTAACTGACCCATAGCTTTAGTGTTGGAGAGATAATAATGAGTGGTAGGAAGCATATGAAACTGGAGAGCACATCTGGCCTTCGAATTACCTAGTTCCAGGGAGTTGTTGTCAGGCTTCATTGTTAGCTGAATATCTTTATTTTACATAAATCTCCATTTAAAAATTATTGGTAACATATAAATTAAAAAAAAAAAGTGCCTGACAGTGTCCCAAAAGCCACTAGCTTGCAACCTCGGTCTAGATGTTCTCTCTGCTTATCATCCAATGTTAAAATTTTGTTGATTTTGTTTTCAGAGCCTTGCATTTCTTGGAACATAGATTAATGTGAATAAGGGATTAAACACCACTTTTTATTTCTGCTTTAGTTATCTGGAAGCCGACAAGATATTACTCCATCAAACAGTCTAGGCAACAATAAGGTAAGCAATTACAATTGTTTTCTACCTGTTTTAGACCTTTGTCTCTTCTTTTTTTAATTTCCTTCTCTGAAATATCACACTTTATTTCTCTATATAAAAATTTCTCTTTTCTGCACTTATGAAGTTAGTAGGAAAGTGTTCATATCTTTTTATCTGCCATTAATTTAAGATAGGAAGGTTTTAATAGGGTTTCTTATGATAGGTACTAAAAAACAATTTTTTTGCTAAAATTCATATTTGTCTAAAATATTCTTCATATTTGTAACAGAAAAGGAACTTCAGATCAGATTTTTAGTAGTAAAACATTGATTTTTACTACTAAAATGATTAAAAATACACAAAGAATAAGATTATGCCTAAGAGAATATTATTTGTTAGAAGAAAGAAAAAAATAAGAAATAGAAATTTTGTTCTTTGGAATTTGTTCATTCACTAGTTAGTGTAGCTTTTCCCATTTAACATATATTTGTGCATAGATAATTCATTGTTATTTACTTAGAAATAGAGCACTCCTTCAAGCAGTTGTAACTGGATGCCACATGCCACAGCTTTATGCCTGCCATTTTTTTTCAATATTTTTATTGACGAATTTTCACACACATACAGTGCATACATGGTGTATAATCAGTGGCTCACAATATCATCAAATAGTTGTCTATTCATCACCATGATCATTTTTAGAACATTTGCATCACACCAGAAAAAGAAATAAAAAGAAAAAAGAAAAAGCTCATATCCCATACCCTTACCTCTCCCTCTCATTGACTGCTAGTTTGTAATCTGCCCAATTTATTTTACCCTTTATTTCCCATATTATTTATTTGTTTTTATCTTTATTTTTTAACTCATCTGTTCATACCCTGGATAAAAGGAGCATAAGACACAAGGTTTTCTCAATCACACAGTTACATTGTAAAAGTTATATCGTTTTTAGACACATTTGTCTAAAAAATCAAGGCTATTGGAATACAGTTCAACAGTTTCAGTTACTTCCCTCCAGCCACAGCATAACACCGTAAACTAAAAAGAAATAGCTATACAATACATAAGAATAGCCTCCAGGATAACCTCTCAACTCTTTTTGAAATCTCTTAGCCACTGAAACTTTATTGCCTTATTTCACTGTTCCCCATTTTGGTCAAGAAGGCTTTCTCAATCCCATGATGTCAGGTCCCAGCAAATCTTGAAAGTTCTGTCCCACATTACCTGGGAGATTTACATCCTGGGAGTCATGTCCCATGTGGGAGAGAGGGCATTGAGTTCACCTGCTGAGTTGGTTTAGAGAGAGAGGCCACATCTGAACAATAGAGGTTCTCTAGGGGTGACTCTTAGGCATAATTTTAAGTAGGCTTAGCCTATCCTTTGCAGGAATAAGTTTCATAGGGGCGAACCCTAAGATTGAGGGCTTGGTCTATTGATTTAGTTATCCCCACTGCTTGTGAGAATATCAGAAATTTTCTAAATAAGGAAGTTGAATATTTCTTCTTTTCTCCCTAGTCCCCCAAGGGGACCTTGTAAATACTTCTTTATTTACTGCCCAAATTACTCTTGGATGTATCGGGGCATCATACTAACTTGGATAAGCCAACAAAATCTCATATCCTATTAAAGATTGCTGTACTTATGGTGTTCAACTGAACTGACTACACAAGTTAAATTAGGTAATGTGCTACCCAAAATATACTTAATAAATATAAAAATGTAAATGTATAAATTAGGTTTTTTTTGAATTGGGGAATGGAGAATGAAGACCAGGTAGGAGAAAGGACTCAGCAGGAGGAGATGTAGAGGAAGAAAGATACAAATATGTAAAGGAAATAGAATCTGTAGAATTTAGTGGACATTAAAAGTGAGATTAGGATGGGAGTAGACTACGGTGATATCTGAGTTTCTGGATGACAGTATAATTCACTGAGAGATAAACTGTAGGAGAAGCAAGTTTGAAGAAGAAAATGGTTAAATTCAATTTTCAACATGATGAATTAAAGTAACTATGCTAGTTTAATGGTCTTGCTTGTCAAGGTTGAAGCCTGTGGTGAAAGATTTGGGGAGCCAGAGGTGATTGTTGAAAACCGTGTGAGGGAACCATAACATTTAAGGCCAAGTGTGGGAGGAGAAACTAGCAAAAGAGGCTGAGGAGTAGTCAGAAGAAAAAAAAGATCAGGAGAATGCCTGTTTTATAAACTGGGGGAGAAGAATGTTTTAAGGACTCCTCCAGATTCTTCAAAGTAAGGTGAAGGCTAGAGAGACTATTTTGGATGTGACAGTGAATAAGTCAGATTCAGAATTTACCCAGAGATACAATATTAAATGAGTTCAGAAAACATGCATTTTTGTTAGTGTACTGGAACTTACCCTGTCAAAATTACCTGTCTTAGTAATTTTGATTTCTTGGGATCCTTGAGTAACTTAGAGAAAATGGGATAATTTATATGCTCTCAGATTTTGTTGATATCATGATGCCATCACAGTAACAAGGAGATAGAGATCTCTACTCCATTTCAATTCTAATTTTGAGATATAATTAAATACCTCAAAAAAGTAGGATACCCTTTCGTAATATTGTAGCAGTTCACAGTTCTTCTCGAACTTCGACCTTTCTTGCCCCTCCCCATTCATAACATTTCCTGTCTTCTGACAAACAGAGAAGTTATTATCAGGAAAAACAGAAGATGCCAGCTCAACAATCTAACTTTGCTCCCAGTTCAACCTTGGAAGTATCATTTTATCTTCCTTTAAGTTCCCAGCATCTTTAGACATATACCCATGATCCCTGAAAGGTTACCAGATAGATCTCAGCTGTAGTCAGCATCTTGTCACCAAGGGGTATCATTTTCATTCTCCCTTGTATACAGATAACCAGGCGAAATGAATATCAAAAGTACAGATTTTTTTTGCTTTGCAACTAGAGGAAGAGCAAAGGAGAAATGTTCTAAGACAGATTCTTGTGGGTGGACCCGTTTAACGAATTAAGAAATTCAGATGATAGAGAATTGTAACTAATTGATGCTGGAAAACAAAGGGAAAGGGAATTTGATTCCAGTTTCATTTAAATATGGTGTATGGAAGAGGGCCCACGTTCAGGGAGGAGCTCTTCATTTATTATTTAATGTAGAGCTTCTTAAAAGATTAGTAGATAAAGTAAAGATTTTTTTAAAATTATATTTTCCTTATTAGTGAGAATGTAAACATCATTATCTTCTCCCCGGCCTCCCACCATATAGCAGCAACAGTCTCTCCATATGATCTTCTTTTAAATTAAATAATGAAATAAAACCTTCAGATATGTCATTGTGTAGATTTGAAATGTGAAGTTCCCCATAATAGTGTTCCTCAGGAATGGGTAGTTGTAAAACTATTTGATATACAAATTATCCAAATTTATTAACCCTGTTAAGACAATAATACTTCCATACTTGTGAAATGGTGGTGTGTGTACAAGAGTGTTCATTGCAACATTGTTTATAATGTCATAAGATTGGAAACAATGTCTGTCAGTGTGGTCTGGTTAAATAAATTTTACATGCACATATATTCACACCTAAATAAATGGGATATTATACAGCTATAAAAATAATTAGGAGCCTTCCATATACCAATATGGAAAGAATGCCAGAATATAGTCAAGTGATATTAAAACAAGATGCAGAGCAGTGTACTACCATTTGTATTATAAAGGAGCTGGACAAGAGAAAAATGTGTGGTTGTATATAGATTTTCCTACATATATATAAGTGTCTCTACAAGATTATACAAGGAACTATTAACATTAGTTGAAATGGAATCCAATAGCCTTTATTCCTGAAGATAAATGAATAACTTGAGTGTTTTTAAGGCGTGTTCGTGTGTGAGTCACCAGGTTTTCACAATCACACAAACACGCCTTAAAAACACTAAAGTTATTCAACAGTTTCAGGTATTTCCCACTAGCTACTCCAATACAACAAAAACTGAAAAGGGATATCTATATGCTGCAAAAAATTAATCTGCAGAACAACCTCTCAACACTATTTAAAATCTTTCAGCCACAGAAATTAATTTTGTTTCATTACTTTATCCCCTTTTGGTCAAGAAGTCTTTCTCACTCCTATGATGCCAGGTCTAGTCTCATCCCTGGGATTCCTGTTCCACGTTGCCAGGGAGATTCATACCCCTGGGAGTCATGTCCCACATAGAGGGGAAGGCATTGAGTTCACCTGCCAAGTTGGCTTAGAGTGAGAGGCCACATCTGAGCTATAAAAGAAGTTCTCCAGGAGTAACTGTTAGGCATACTTGTAAGTAAGCTTAGCTTCTCCTGTGCAGAAATAAGTTTCATAAGGACAAGCACCAAGACCAAGGGCCTGACCCAACAAATTGGCATTTCCCAGTGACTGTGAGAATATTAGGTCTTCCCCAGGTTGGGAAGTTTAATATGTCCACCTTTTCCCCAGTCCCTCAAGGGGACTTTTTTGTAAATACATTTTAATCTTCTCCCCGGATACTCTGGGATATATCAGGGCATCACACCAACCTGTACAAACCAACAAGATCTTGCTTCTCATTCAAGGTTCCATATAGTTATGGTGTTCAAATAAGCTGACCACATAAGTTAAATTAGATAGTGTGTTACTGAAAATATAAATTTTGCAGCAAATAAACATCTCTCCCTTTGGTCTCACACTGAAGTTGAAGTTTTAAAATGCAGTCAGTATCGGGCAGGCCACAGTGGCTCAGCAGGCAAAGCTCTTGCCTGCCATGCAGGAGACATGAGTTCAATTCCCAGTGCCTGTCTATGAGAAAAAAAAAAATGCAGTCACTATCATTACCCTTTAGTCTGATTAACTTAATCCTACCCAGATCGGTTTCATTCATATCTCCAAGTCTGATACTTTTTTCAGTGTTTTTAACAGTTGTTATTTGGGGTAATGTGACTTTCGTAGCTGCAGAACTCTAGCTCTGAGTCTCAGGTATCACACAAATACCTGGGAACAACCAGTTGATACACAAAGAGCTCAGCATCTTAAAATTTAGAATTTAGAAATGTTAGTTACAATTTTGGAATAAATGTGACTGCTGTAAGAGCTTGCAATCTAGGAACCTTTACAATAAGCCTTCCTGATAACCTGTGCTCTCAGATTCAGTTCTTTGAGTTTGTATGTTGTAATTAGTTCATATTAGTGAGGCATTGTAATATTTGTGGTTTTGTTCCCTGAGTATTTTACTCAACTTTCATTCACCTAGTTGTATGCCTCATACCTTCATTCCTTCTTGTAGCCACTTAATCATCCATTATTTGCATACACTGCAGTTCCCCCTTCCATTCCTCAGTTGATGTACCCTTAGGTCACCTCCATCCATTGCATAACCTAAAGACTCCAGAGATGTGCAAATGTCCATTCCTGCGCCTGGTCTCCATTCCTCCAGGTTTGCACCTAACTATGGAGTTACAGCATCATATAGGAACCCCACCCCTAGCCTCCTGTGGAGCCAACACAGTGCCCTCCAGAAGGGCTGCACCATTCTGCTTCCCTGCCAGCAGTTAATAGGTATATTTCTCTCTCCCTGTTTTCTCCAGCACTTGTATTTCTCTGCTCATTTA
The DNA here is from genome assembly GCF_023851605.1 of Tamandua tetradactyla. Taxonomy (NCBI): domain Eukaryota; kingdom Metazoa; phylum Chordata; class Mammalia; order Pilosa; family Myrmecophagidae; genus Tamandua; species Tamandua tetradactyla. The sequence continues at coordinate 30,690,836 of NC_135329.1, read as the reverse complement.
AAAAAATTTTCTTCACATATCATACAATCCAACTTAAGTAAAAAAATCAGTGGTTCCCAGTATAATCACATAGCCATATCTTCACCACCACAGTCTACGTGAGGATATTTCCTTTTCTTCTGCAAAGAATCACTTACTCCTCTCCCACATTCCCTGCTTATTGACATTTAGCTTCGGCATATTACCTTTGTTCCATTCAGTGGAATCATATTACAATGTTACTGTTAACTATAGACCCTAGTTTGCATTTTTATCCCATATACCATCCCATTTTCAATACCTTGCAATGTTGACATTCATTTGTCCTCCCTCATGCAGAAACAATCTTATATTTGTACATTTAAATACCATCATTGTCCACTCTAGACATTGCTAAGTTATACTGTCCCCACTATCCTCTTTCTTTCCTTCTGGTGTCATACATGCCCCCAGCCCTTTGCCTCAACCACACTCGTTGTACCAGCTTCATTCAGTGTACTTAAAGTATTGGGCTACCATCATATAGTTTTGTACTGTACATTTCTGGATCTTTACAATCATTCCTGTTGAACATTCTGTACTCTTTCAGCATCAAATGCCCAATCTCTACTGTCTTTCTATCTCCTGGTAACCTGTGTTCTTAATTGTATGCTCACAGTTCACTCATTAATGTTAATTTATATTAATGAGACTATACAGTATTTGTCCTTTTGTTTCTGGCTAATTAGCATAATGTTCTCAAGGTTCACCCACATTGTTACATGCTTCATGACTTTATTCTGTCTTACAGCTGTTACTTGACAAAGGCAGTGGATTCTTTTGCCCGATGCACTCAATGACGAATTCCTGAGATATTGGGGTTTCAAAGAGAGAAAAAGTTTATTATTAGGCATGTAGCAGGAATAGATTGCCTATCGACCTAAAATCTATCTCCCTGAGTTTAGGGGATTCAAGGGTTTTTATGGATTTTAGCAAGGGGAGATAGGGTCAAAAGTTTATTGCTAGGCATGTAGCAGGAACAGATTGCCTGTTGACCCAAAGTCGACCTCCCTGAGTTTAGGGGATTCAAGGATTTTATGGATTTTAGCAAGGGGAGATGAGGTCATAATTTCAGATAGCAAGTTCTAAGCAGAAAAGGAGACAATGTTATTATTTCCATAGGAAAATGTAAGCAGAAAGGAGAGGGGGCAGAGTTATTTCAATACTAAAGGTGTAAGCCAAAGGAAGGGAGACAATTATCTTTTCAAGAGCAAAGTCTAGCTGATACAACTTACAAATGTAAGGGGCTGGAAATAATTAATGGCTGATTTCAAATTCTTCATTAGTATTAGGGCCTTTGCTCTACAAGTTACTTTAAGAAAATGACCTGATAAAGGGTATAAAGGCCCTTACAATCACAAAGACACAAGATAAGGGTTTTGTAATCATTTTAGATATCAGGGCATCTGAGTTATAGTTTAGGGATTTCAGATAGTTCCTTCTATCTACTCCAATATACCTGAAAGCAGGAAGGAATATCTGTATAATGATTCAGTAGTCAAAATCATCCCTTAAATCCTAATTTCTTGGTTACACAGCCGTGCAATATTCTATTGTGTATATAACCACAGTTTGTTTAGCCACTCATCCATAGATGTACATTTGAGCTTTTTCCATCTCTTGGCAATCGTGAATAATACCATTATAAACGTTGTTGTGCAAATGTCCTTGCCTTCAATTCCTTCGAATATATACCAAGCAATAGGATTGCTGGATCATATGGCAATTCTATACTTAGCTTCCTGAGGAACTGCCTTTTGGAGCAGTTGCACCATTCTGTATTCCCATCAACCATGAATAAGTGTGCCTCTTTCTCTATGTACTTTCTGGCATTGTCGTTTCTGTTTTTTTTCATAATTGCCATTTTAGTAGGTGTTATATGATATCTCATTGTGGTTTTGATTTGCATTTCCCTAATATCCAGTGTAGCTGAGGATTTTTCATGTGTTTTTGAGCCATTTGTATTTGCGTTTCTGAAAAATGTTGGCCCATGACTTTTGACCGTTTTTTACTTGAGCTTGTTTTTTTATTGTTGAGTTGTGGAATATTTTTATATATTCTGGATATTAAACCATTATATGATATGTGGTTTCTAAATATTGTCACCCATTGCTTAGGCTGCCTTTTTACTTTCCTGACAAAGTCCTTTGATGCACAAAGATAACTTTGAGGAGATTCCATTTATCTATTTTTTTTTCATGCTAGTGCTTTGGATGTACAGTCTAGGAAACCACCTCCTATCACAAGATCTATAAGATATTTCCTACATTTTCTTCTAAAAGTTTTATTGTCTTAGCTTTAATATTTAGGTCTTTGATCAATTTTGAGTTAATTTTTGTGTGAAGTGTGAGATATTTCATTCTTTTCGATATGGATATCCAGTTCTACCAACACCATTTATTGAAGAGGTTGCTTTGTCCCAGTTGAGTTGGCTTACCCTCTTATCAAAGATCAGTTGGCTCCTGCTGACTATGCCACCTCCCGCCCACCCCCCCAAAAAAGATCAATTGTTTGTAGATGAGAGGGCCTGTTTATGAGCACTCAATTTGATTCTATTGGTCAGTATATCTATCTTTATGACAGTACCTGCTTTTGACCATTGTAGCTTTGTAATATGCTTTAAAGTCAGGTGGTGTAAAACCTCCCACTTCATCCCTCTTTCTCAAGATATTTTTGGCCCAAGATATTTTTGGCCCTTCCAAGTAAATTTGGTTATTGGTTTTTCTTTTTCTGTGAAGTAAGTTGTTGAGATTTTAATTGGTATTGCATTGAATCTATAAATCAATTTGGGTAGAATTGACATCTTAACTATATTTAGTCTTCCAATCCATGAGTATGGTATGGCCTTCCATTTATTTATTTAGGTCTTTTAAAATTTCTTTTAGCAATTTCTTATAGTTTTCTGTGTATAGGTTTTTTGTATCCTTAAATTTATTCCTAAATATTTTATTTTATTGTAAATGGAATTCCATCTTTTGTGGCCTTGGTTAAATTTATTCCTAAATATTTGATTCTTCTGGTTGTGTACTGTAAATGGAATTTTTTTCTTGATTTCCTCCTCAGATTGTTCATTATTAGTGTATTGAAATAGTACTGATTTTGATCTCATACCCTGCCACTTTGCTCTACTCATTTATTAGCTCTAGTAGCTTTGCTGTAGATTTTTGGGGGGATTTTTGACATACAGTATCATGTCATCTACAAATGGTGAAAGTTTTACTTATTCCTTTCCAATTAGGATGCCTTTTATTTTTTTTTTCTTATCTAATTATTCTAGCTAGAACTTTCAGCACAATATTGAATAATAACAGGGACAGTGGGCATCCTTGTCTTGTTCCTAATCTTAGAGGAAAAGCTTTCAGTCTTTCCCCATTGGGGATGATGATAGCTCTGGGTTTTTCGTATGTATTTCCTTTATCATGTTGAGGAAGTTCCCTTCTATTTCTATCATTTGAAGTGTTTTTTATCAAGAGAGGATGTCGAATTTGTCAAATGCATTTTCTGCATCAATCGAGATGATCATTTGATTTTTCCACTTTGATTTATTGATATGGTATATTACATGAACTGATTTTCTTGTGTTGAACCAGCCTTCTATACCTGAAATAAATTCCACTTGTCATGGTGCTAGATCTGATTTGTGACTATTTTGTTGAAAATATTTGCACCTATATTCATTAAAGAGGTTGGTCTGTAATTTTCTTGAAGTATCTTTATCTGGCTTTAGTATTTGGGTGATTTTGGCTTCTTTGAAGAAACTGGGTAGTTTTCCCTCCTCTTCAGTTTTTTTGAAGAGTTTGAACAGAATTGGTTCTAATTGTTTCTTGAGTGCTTGATAGAATTAACACGTGAAGCCATCTGGTCCTGGACTTTTCTTTAAAGAGACTGATTCAGTCTCTTTACTTGTGATGGTTGGTTGAGGTCATCTATTTTTTCTCCAGTCAGTGTTGTTTGTTTGTGCTTTTCTAGAACGTTGTCCATCTTATCTTTGTTGTCTAGTTTATTAGCATATGTTTGCCCATTGTATCCTCTCTTATCTCCTGTATTTCTGTGGGATCAATAATTATGTTCCTGCTCCCATTTCTGATTTTATTTGCATACTCTTTTTTTTTCTTTTTTCATTTTTCAGTGTAGCTAAAGGTCCATCAATTTTGTTGATTTTCTTAAAGAACTTATGGTTTTGTTGATTTTCTCTACTGTTTTCATGTTCTGAATTTTATTTATTTCTCCTCTAATTTTTATTATTCCTTTCTTTCTGTTTGCTTTGGGGTTAATTTGCTGTTCTTTCCCTAGTTCCTCTAGGTGAACTGTTAATTCCTCGATTTTTGCTCTTCTTTTTTTTTTGCCTGGGCTGGTACTGGAAATCGAACCTGGGATGCTAGGATGGCAGGAGAGACTCTGCCTGCTGAGCCATCGTGGCCGGCCTCTTCTTTTTTTTAATATAGGCATTAAGGTAATAAATTTTCCTCTCAGCACAGCCTTTGCTGTATCCCATAAGTTCTGATATGTTGTGTTTTCATTTTCATTTGCCTGGAGATATAGTCACTGATTTCTCTTGTAAATATTTCATTGGCCCACTGGTTGTTTAAGAGTATATTGTTTAGCCTGCAAATATTTTTAAATTTTCTGTCCCTCTGTATGTTATTGATTTCCATAACCATTCCATTATAATCTGAGAAAGTGTTTTTATAATTTAAATCTTTTTAAATTTATTGAGATTTGTTTTGTCACCCATGATATGGTCAATCCTGAAGAATGAACCATGAGCACTTGAGAAGAATGTGTATCCTGCTGTTGTAGGGTGTAATGTTATGTAAATGTCTTTTAAGTCTAGTTCATTTATTGTATTACTCAAAATCTCTATTTCCTTATTGATAGAGTGGTGTATGGAATTCTCTAACTATTATGATAGAGGTGTCTATTTCTCCCCTCAAGTAGTGTGTGCCTCATGTATTTTTGAACACTCGGGCTTGGTGCATAAATATGTATGATAGTTATGTCTTCTTCATAAATTGTTCCTTTTGTTAATTCATAGTGTTCTTCTTTTTCTCTGTTAATTGTTTTATATTTAAAGTCTAATTTGTCAGAAATTAGGAGAGCTACCCCTGTTCTTTTCTGTTTATTTGTGTGAAATATCTTTTCCCAGCCTTTCACTTCCAGTCTTTTTTTGTTGTTGGGTCTAAAGTGAGTCTCTTGTCGATAGCATATAGATAGGTCCTGTTTTTAATATTTCTGCCAGTCTGTGTCTTTTGATTGCAGAGTTAATCCATTAACATTTAATATTAATACTGTAAAGGCAGTACTTTCTTCTACCATTTTGTCTTTTGAATTTTGTATGCCATAACTTTTTTTTTCTCCTCTTTTTACCCTTACTGATAGTCTTCATTTCTAAACTCTTCTCTAGACTTCTCTCTCCTGTCTGCCCATAGTGCTCCCTTTAGTATTTCTTGTCAAGCCAGTCTCTTAGTCACAAATTCCCTCAGGTGTGCCGAACAGTTCCTGGCTATTTACTAGCTGGTCTAGAGGAGGAACTAAATGCCACTCTTCCCTATGGCGCCATAATGCAGACACCCCCCCCCCCCCCAAATCCAGTAGCTCATATATCCTCTTAAGTGAAATGTCCATGTGTTTTGCCTATTTTCTAATTGACTGCCTTTTTTTAATGTTGAAGTTTGACAGTTCTTTATATATTGCGGATATGAGTCCTTTGTTAGATGTTTGGTTTACAGATATTTTCTCCTAGTCTATAACTTGTCTTTTCATACCTTTATTAGATCTTTTGCACAACAGAGTTTTTAATTTCAGTGAAGGTCAAGTAATTTTTTTCTTTTACGGATTATGGTTTCAGTGTCTTAAGAAACTCTTCACCAAACCCAAGGTCACCTAGATTTTCTCCTCTGTTATCTTCTAAAAGTTTTGTCGTTTTTATGTTTTACATTTAGATCTGTGATCCATTTTGACTTTATGTGTATATATGTGTAGGTCCAGATTCATTTTCTTTTTTTTTGCCTGTGGTTATTTAATTGCTCCAGCAGTTTGTTGAAAAGACTAACCTTCCATCATTGAATTGCTTTTGTACCTTTGTCAAAAATCAGTTGGCCTTTCTTGTTTGGACTATTCTTGCATTCTTTTTTCTTTTCCATTAGAAAATGGGAAAGTGTCTGTTTCTGCCACCACTACACAGTCATGGTTACAAAATCAGCATTACAGAATTTGATGTACTGTGTCTTCTCTAGTGTAATTTGGGAACAAATAAGTTCATTGAAATAATATTTAGAAACAGGAAGAAGTCACAGATTATAGTCTCCCTTTTCTCAGATTAGTTAGTCTTGAGCAAGATTGACATTTCAGGGTGTGGTTTGGGGATGGAGGGGAAGGTAGGTTGGGAAGAATTTTGTAGGATTGGGGCTATTGGGGATGTACAGGGTGGTGGTAAGGAACTAAACAAAATCACTGCTTGACCTAATAGTACTTTGAATTAGGCCAGTTGTATTTTGCATACCCATATTTACGATGCTTGCTTCATATTAAATTTGGAATTGTTTTACTGAGCTCCATCAAGATGAGAACTGATAAACTAATTAATCCTAAAAAAAAAATTGAAAATCGGATTACTGTTCCATTTGACTAAACTTGCCTTGGGGCTCAACAGAAATCACTCTGCTGATAAGTTTTTCAATTAAAAATGTAAAATATGATCTACAGTAGCAAAGATATTGCTGTTTACTGTTACTGGGTGTTACATCATTATTGTAAGCATATTTTTAAAGATGTAATGAAAATTTAGCAAGCTTTTATGACCAATTTAATAAGATGGACTTGTTAGATTGATATTTAGGTTCAGAGTTAATTTCAGTCTGTTTATCTTTCTACCTCAAAGGTAACTGTGCAGTGAGATATTTTGCAATACAAGGAACATGGTGGACTTAAAAATATGGTGTTTCTAAAGCTGTTTTTTTTTTAGTATTTTTATTAAGAACTTTAATGTGCTTGTCATCCTCTGATTAAAGAGTAGTTTTTAATGAAATTAATATTAGTCAAAAACACTAACATATTCAGTTTCTGTGTTCTGTATTTTGGCATCATGACCCTCCGGAAAACTAATTATTTAATGTAATACTGGTACAGAGTGATGCCAAACATAAGTCTTTTCTTCTTTAGCTGGATTAGAGGCCACCAGTCCTCTTCTTTATTTACTTCTCTGTCCCTATTCTGCTCAAAATCAGACTTATTTATAGAAAATCCAACAAATTTGTGTCTGGTATGAGAGGAGTAACAAGAAAACTTAGGTGTGTAAGTGGGACCAATCATGTAATAAGACTGCTAATAGCCTCGTGTTCTTGGCCTTTTGAGTTTGCCTTTAAGCGTCTACAACTACAGTAATTGCTATATTGAATATGATTTTATTTTTTGGATTGTTAGAACAAATAATCCCTAATAATTATTAAGTGAGTTTAGGAATCTAAAACAAAGCCTGAGTTTTCTTTGTCTTCTGTGTTGTATCTCCTTATCATGGCTGATTCTTAACTGATAGACATACAGAATGTTAGAAGCAGATCACAGATTTATCTTTTTCGATTCCAGGTGGTAGTATATGAATTACTGTGGTAGCAATAAAAAAAAAAATGCTCTTCCATTTTTAAAACTGAGCTCATAAGAGAGCAAAAAGAAGCAGTTTCTTGTGAAGTCCTTTTTATTCATAGCCCAGAGCTCGTCTCCTTCCAATTATGGCTTTACGGGGATGCTTCCTGTTCTAGTTTGCTAGCTACCAGAATGCAATATACCAGAAATGGAATGGCTTTTAAAAGGGAGAATTTAATAAGTTGCAAGTTACAGTTTTTAGGCCTATAAAATGTCCATACTAAAACAAGTCTCTAGAAATGTCTAATCTAAGACATCCAGGGAAAGATACCTTGGTTCAAGAAGGCCAATGAAGTTCAGGTTTTCTCTTTCAAGTGAAAAGGCACATGGTGAACACAATCAGGGTTCTCTCTCTGCTGGAAGCGCACATGATGAACACAGCATCATCTATTAGCTTCCTCTCCAGCTCCCTGGGAGGTGTTTTCCTTCTTCATCTCCCAAAGTTGCTGGCTGCTTCGTGGTTCTGCGGCATTCTGCTCTCTCAGAATCTCATGGCTTTCTCCCTTGTCATTCTCTTTTATAGGATTCCAATAAACTAATCAAGACCCACCTGGAATGGGTAGAGATACGTCAGTCCAGTTTCATAACCACTCTTGAATGGGTCACATCTCCAGGGAGATAATCTAATTAAAGTTTCAAGCATACAGTACTGTATAGGGATTAGAAGAAACGGCTACCTTTACAAAATGGAGTTAGGATTAAAACATGGCTTTTGTAGGGTACATATATCCTTTCAAACCGGCACACTTCCTTCTCTCACCACCAACATTTCTGTTAAGGAAAGAAAATTCTAGAAGAGCCAAGCATATAAAAGTTCTAAGAAAAACAGTAATTCTTTGTTCCTGGAGGAAAGTGTGTACAGCCTGTCCTCGAACCACAGGATTCATTTATGGCAAGAGAAAGTACATAGTGTAGCAGAAAAAGAACATGGTGAATGATTTCAGTGGAGCATTTTTCTAGAGATCTGTGAGTGTCAGCCAGCGAGAGAGGAGTGTTGTATCCAGTTTATCATCCAGATCTGTTGCTCTCTCTGAAGCAGATACCATTTTATCCCAGGGATATTTCAAAAGCTGTATCTTCCTCTCTCTGGGCAGTGAGAGCTACAGGTGTGAGATTCCTAAGATAAGATGATTATTAAAGTAGATGGATGGAAAAGAGATGATTTCTCCATTTTTCATTATCCAGTAGTTCTAGCAATATGGCAAATGCAATGTCCGAGTACTATATAAATTCTTTCAAATGTTCTTGTTTAAGAAGGTTGAATAAATGAAACAGAAAGAGTTACGTTCCTCTTCTGATGTGATAGTAAGATTGTGTGGGAGCGCCAGTGGGGAAAAATTAAACCACTCCCCCCACCCTCCCCACCCCATCCCCTGTGAAGTTAGATCTTGGAATGTGCCTTGGGGAAGAAGTGATTCCTATTTGTCACTGAACCATTTTATACCACACAGCTGAGGTCCTGACTTCAATCAGGTACTTAGTTCTCTTCCTAAGGGACAGAGTGCTGCTACACCAGCTGCAATATGAAGAAGAAAATCTAAAAAATGAAAATGAATTTATCTTTGAGTTAAGTAAATTGTCTTCAAAACAACCTTGTCTGCATTTGACCTTATAAATAAAACTTGAGACTTTTCTTCCGCAGAGTACATGCAAAGATTACTGACCTTAGTGGTCAGTTACCTGATTGTAATATCCCAGAGCACACAAAGCTTCAGTTCCTAGATAGATAATTAAATTTAAATGCAAAGAACACTAAAACATTAATGAAACATTAAAAGTATGTAAATCAGCATATGATTCATTGTAATACAGATGATCGGGAAGTGAAATACTTCACAGTCAGTTGTTTCCCTAATCATCTATTCATGTCTATTCTGTTTCCCTTATGCTAAACATTGTACCATTTTAAAAAATGATTATCAAGTGCTGAGAGAGTTCTTGGGAAGAGTGGCAATCTCTGAGGTAAACAGGATCCAGATCACTTAGGGTTTATTGATTTTATGATCAGTACTTAAGTTGCTGCTAAAAGCAGATACGTTTCCAATACATATCTGAAACCTAAGAGGCCTTTGCACCTCAATCCATCTTCAGTAGCAGTAAGGAACTTTCTGTTCCCCATACTGCTTTTAAGGCAATTAGTAATGGAAACTCAAGTTAATGATTATGATCATTCATCTGTGGAATACTTACTTAAACTAACATTAAATTCTGTTATTTAACTCTAGTGGAAAAGAAGTCAGAGTGAGTATCAGAGGAAGAAAAAGGAGCTTAAAGCATTTAAAAGGTTTCCGTCTCAACTCTGATAATAATTTTTGTACATTTAGTTGGGATTTATTTCTTTACTAGATAGGCGTGATATTAAAAGTGCTTTCACATAATCTGCCAAACTCTGACCAGGACCATTCCAGCCAATTCTAGAGAACACGTAGGGCAATATATAAGATTCCACAAAGGTTCCATGCACTAGAGTAACTTTTCAGAAACTTACAACCTCCAGATGGGTCCCTGGTACAGAAAAGTCCTGAAACCTAGAGGCCCCAGCCTCCCTAGAACATTGGATAGTTCCATCTCCGTATCCCATGTTAGTGACATAGAAAAAAGTTAGAATGGCCATAAGCCCAAACACCCCTAAAGAGAGGGATGGAAAGATCAAAGGTGGTGGTGGAGTTAAACCATGAAGATAGGATTTAACAAATGAATATGAATGCTGAATCATTAAATTGATATCTCTTTTAGTTTCCAGTATCTTAGAGCAGCTAGAAGTAAAAACCTAAAGTTGTGGAATTGTAACCCATGTCAAACTCTGAAATATGTTCTACAACTAATTGTGGTGCTGTGCTTTAAAATTTATTGCTTTTTTGTATATATGTAATTTTTCAAACAAAAAGAAGGAAGAAAGTCAGTTGTGATGATAAAAAAAAATATTTAAGCCTTCTAGTCTCCTATATTCTGGAGCAGCTAGAAGGAAAAATCCGAGAGGATTATACTGTAGCCCATGACAAACTCTGGGATCTGTTCTGTAACTACTTGTTGAAGAGTGTTTTGAAAGCTATTGCTTTTTTATTTCTTTGCTTTGTATATGTATTATACTATACAATGAACAAGTTTAAAAAAAGTGCTTTGATGGCATCATTGTTAATATGGTTCATCGTGAGTTGTAGAATGGTAATTTAATCCATTAACTGGCATTGTTCTTATAGTATGCAATGAAATCTCTTTAATGAGAATTTACAAAATAAATTGAGAGTACAATGAAACTTGTTATTTCAGAGACTTCTATAATTGAGAATTTGTGATTATTTGGTTTGAGTTTAGTTGGAATTTATCTTTAATATCTGTTAAATATAAGAGAGTTTTTGTAGTGTATTGTTCTCTAGAAATTTTATTTTCATGAAAGGCGTGTGAAAATATACTTTTGGATAAGATTGAAAAGACACCTTAACCTTACAATAGTAGAGTTACTTCTGTTTAGAAGCTTAAGCAGAAAAGGGTATCTTGAGGCAAAATAGCAAGAACAGCCTAAGAAGTAGAATATTAGGGAGAATTTCAAAATGGATGTTCATATATATATCTATATGTATATATAAATATATAATTTTTTTGGTAGGAAAGGCAACATTATATAGTATGGAGAATGTTATATTCTGCACTTGGGAGACTGTAAATTGTCAACATTTAATATTAAATGTTAAAGGATTATTATTATTAAGGAAATTAAATTATAAACAAAATTTAGTATATGAGGAAGGAATGAAACTTGAGTAAGTCAGACTTAACATGTCCTGTAAAAGAAATAAAGTTTTAGTAATTTATATAATATTTTAAAAAAAACCCAGCTTTTAAAGATAAGATGAAGAACTTATTTTATTAATTGATTAATTTGAAACAAAATTACTTATTTTGTCTTGAATAGTGCCGATGGGAAAGTCAACAGGATGTATCCCAAACAGGACTTTCCAGAGGAATATCTTCAGTGCCCCCAACCCTTTCTGGTTGTCCCCAGAATAATCATTCTCCTGATCCAGGTAAGTTATAATTTCATTTACCAATCACTGTTCTGGAATTTGAGCGTATTTTGAAAATAATTTAAATCAAGATTTCTTGCCAGGTAACCACTATTCTGCTAGTTAAGTTTTATCTGAATTTCCCCCTTTATTCTCTTAACTATTGAATTACATTGATTTTTGAATGTTGAACTTACCTTGCATTCCTGCATCTGTTATTTTTTTTCTTATAATAATGTCTTTATTAGGTGTTGGTGTCTTGGTTATATTGGAGTCACAAAATGACGTGGGAAATGTTTCCTCCTCATTATTTTTCTAAAAGATTGATATTGCTTCTTCTTTAAAAGTTTAATAGAATTCACCAGTGATACTATGTGGACGTGGAATTTTCTTTGTGGGAAGATTTTTAGTTTTGACTTCAATTTCTTTAATCTTTGTATTTCTTTCTGAGTCAGTTTTATTATTGTTTCTTACAAGTTGTGCTTTTCAAGGAATTTTCTATTTCATCTAAATTAATTTTCATAAACTTAACAGTATTCTCTTATCCAGATATAATACTTGTAGATCTGTAGTGCTGTTTCCTCTTTTTTTCTGATATGGATAAATTTTGTTTTCTTTCTGTTTTTCTTGGATAGTTTTGTGATGGGTTTATCAGTTTTATAACTGACAGAACTAACTTTGGCCTTGTTAATTTTCTTTATTGTTTATTTCCGAATTCATCTATTTCTGTTCTTATTTCTTTCTGCCTTTCATAAATTTTGATATTTTGTCTTTCACTAATATTCTGTTTAGAATATTTCCTAGTTGTTCTTTGATTTCTCCTTTGATCTTTTTGGTTATATTAGTGTTTTAATTTTCAGACATTTTGGGATTTTCTAGGCAAGTTATTATTGATTTCTAATTTAATTCATGATCTGAGAACAAACTCTTTAATATTTCAATCTTTTGAATTTCCTCAAGACTTAATTTATGTCCTAGATTATATTCTCTTTTGGCAAACATTCCATGTGTACTTATGAAGATGGTTTGTTCTGTTTGTGGGCCTAGGTTCTGTTCGTATCACTTAGGCCGAGATGGTTGCTAGTCTTGTCATTACTGACTTATTTTTTTCTGCCTTTTCTATCAGTTTTTGAGATAGAGGTTAAAATCTCCTAAAATATTAGGAAATTTTAATATCTTTCCCTTTAGTTATCAGTTTTTCCTTCATTTATTTAGAAACTCTGTTATTAGGTATTTAAACACATTTGGGATTGTTGTCTTCCTGATTAAGTGGCCTTTCTATCATTATTTCATTATGAAATATAAGAGAGACCAGCAAATGCTGCCATGTTCCTTGCCATGTGGCAGAGGAGCCAAGGATCACCAGTAGGCAGCCCCAGAATACTGGTATTCATGAAGAAAGTATCACCTTGATGACGCCTTAATTTGGACTTTTTCCCAGCCTCAAACTTTGAGCAAGTAAATTCCCATTGTTTAGGCTGAACCATTTCATGCTATTTACTTAAGCAGCCTATGAAAGTAAAACATCAGCCATATGAACATTTTTTTGCTTCTTGTTTGTAGGGTACATCTTTTTCTCATTCTTTTAAATTTTAACCTATATTTGCTTTTAATTTATAGTTGGTTTCAACTATGCCACTATGAACATCAGTGTGCTAAAATCTCTTCTAGTTCCTGTTTTCAATTACTTTGGGTATATACCTAGTAGAGAGATTTCCAGGTCATGTGGTAATTATATACTTTGCTTTCTTAGGAAGTACCAAAGAAACAGTACTGAATTACATTACATCCATTATCAAAACTTTTCCATCAACTGTGTATAATTTAAGCATCAACTCCCCATGTCCTACTCCAATCCTGGCCTGTGGTAACCTGTATTCTAGTTTCTGACTCTATGGGTTTGTTTATTCTAATGATTTCATATTAGTGATGTCATACAATATTTGTCCTTCTGTATCTGACTGATTTCACTCAGCATGATGTCTTCAAAGTTCATCCATATTGCTGCATGTATCAGGACTTCATTCTACAGCTGCATGATATTCCATTTATTATCCTTTCATCAGTTGGTGGACACCTGGATTACTTCCATTGGAGTATTTCCATCCTTTGGCAATTGTGAATAATGGCACTATATTGTCTGTTCATTCTCTGCCTTCAGTTCTTTTGGGTATACACCTAGATGTGGGATTGCTAGTCATATGGTAGTTCCATCTAGAGCTTTCTGAGAAACTGCCAAACTCTCCCACAGCAGCTGCACTATTTTACATTGCCATTAGCAATGGTTGCGTGTTCGTGTTTCTCCATATCTTCTTCAACACTTGTAATTTTTTGTTTAGCCATTCTAGTGCGTGTGAAATTGTATGTCATTGTAGTTTTGATTTGCGTTTCCCTTATAGCTAATGATGCTGAACCTTTTTTCCTGTGCTTTTTAGCCATTTGTATATCCTCTTTTGAGAAATGCCTATTCCAGTCTGTTAGGGCTCTCTGGGGAAACAGAACGGACAATTTTTATAAAATTGTCTCACAAATATGGAGAAACCCAAGTCCACATTTCACAGGGTAGGCTGCAAGCTGGGAACTCTGATGGTGGTTTTTGATGAATTTCCCAGAAAAGCTGACCAGCTGAAATAGAGATGAAAATTCTCTCTTCTGATTGCTAAAATCATCACTTCTCCTTTTATGGGTGCATGGTCTGGGAATCTAATCCGGGTCTCCCACATGAAAGGCGGGCATTCTAACCACTGAACTACCCATACACCCACCACTTCTCCTTTTAAAACCTTTAGCTGGTTGGATGAAGCATCTCATTGTTGAAGACAATCACCTCAGCCATAGATGCAATCAACTTAATGATGATTTAAGTCCATTAAATGTCCTCACAGTACCACTTAGGCCAGCATTTGCTTGACCACACAACTGGGCACCATACCTAGCCTAGTTGACATATGAACCTAACCATCACAAAGTATTTTACCCATTTTTAAATTGGGTTGTTTGTCTTTTTGCTGAGTTTTAAGATTTCTCAGTATTAAACCCTTATCAGATACATGGTTTCCAAGTATTTTCTCCTACTGAGTAGGTTGTCTTTTCACTGGTGTGGTAAAGTCCTTTGATGCACAAAAGTTTTTAATTTTGATGAGGTCCCGCTTATTTTTTTTCATTTCTTGTTTGTGCTTAGGGTTTTAAGTCTAAGAAACTATTGCCTGGGTGGGCCGCAGAGGCTAGTGACAGAGTTCTTGCCTGCCATGCCAGAGACCAGGGTTCGATTCCCAGTGCCTGCCCATGTAAAAAATAATTAATTAATAATAATAAAAAAAAGAAGAACCTATAGCCTAACACAAGATCCTGAAGATGCTTCCCTGTATTTTCTTTTAGGAGCTTTATAGTCCTCGTTCTTTAATAATTAGGTATTTGATCCATTTTGAGTTAATTTTTGTATGTGCTGTGAGAGAGAGGGTCTTCTTCACTCATTTGCAAATGTTTATTCAGTTCTCCCGGCAACACTTATTGAAGAGACTATTCTTTCCCAATTGAGTGGACTTGGCAGCCTTGTCAAAAATCAGTTGGCCCGAGTGGCACAGTGGTGGCTCTAGTGGCAGAATTCTTGCCTGGCATGCCGGAGACCTGGGTTTGATTCCCAGAGCCTGCCCATGCCAAAAAAAAAAAACAAAAAAAAAAAACTCAGGTTGCCATAGATATGAAAGTATTTCTGAATTCTTAGTTTGATTTCATTGGTCTGTATATCTATCGATGTGCCAGTGGCAGTGACCACTGTTGCTTTGTAATGAGCGTTAAAGTCAGAAAGTATTAGTCCTCCAACTTCATTCTTCTTTTTCAAGATGGCTTCAGCTGTTCGGTGGCCCTTACCCTTTCAAACAAATTTGATAATTGGCTTCTCCATTTCTGCAAAGTAGACTATTGGAATTTTGACTAGATTGCATTGATATCTTAAGTTATTTTGGATAGAATTGACATATTAACAATATTTACTCTCCCAATCCATGAGCATGGAATGTTTTTCCATTTATTTAGATCTTCTTTGATTGCTTATAGCCAAGTATGCTGGTTTGAAAGGATTAGGTACCCTAGAAAAGCTATATTTTAATCCTGATCCTATCTTGTGGGAGCAACCTTTTCTTTTAAACCCTATTCAGTACTATAGGTTGGAAACTTGATTGTCTCTGCAAAGATATGACTCACCCAGTTGTGGGTATTAATCTTGATTAGGTGGAGATGTGAGTCCACCCATACCAGGTGGGTCTTGATTAGTTCATTGGACTCTTTTAAAAGAGAAAGCATTTGGAAAAAACGAGAGCCACGAGAGAGCCATGAGAACCACAAGAGCCTACACAGTCAGAGATCTCTGGATATGAAGAAGGAAAACGCCACTGGGGGAACTTCATGAAACAAGAAGCCTGGAGAGAAAACTGGCGAACATCGCCATTTTCGCCATGTACCTTTCCAGATGAGAGAGAAACCCGAACCTCATTGGCCTTCTTGAACCAAGGCTTCTTTCCCTGGATGCCTTCGAATGGACATTTCTATAACCTGTCTTTGGTTATACGACATTTTTCATGGCCTTAGAACTGTAAATTGGCAACTTATTAAATTCCCCTATTAAAAAGCCATTCCATTTCTGGTATATTGCATTCTGACAGCTAAAACTAGAACACTGAGTTTTGTAGTTTTCCATGTATGAGTCCTTTACATCCATGGTTAAATTTATTCCTAGATATTTGATTATTTTATTTGCTATTATAAGTGGAATTATTTTTTTCTTCTTTTCTTCCTCAACTTGCTCATTACTAGTGTATAGAAACAGTGGTGATTTTTGCATATTCATCTTGTACCCCACTACTTTGCTGAATTTGTTTATTAGCCCTAGGAGCTTTTTTGTCCATTTTTTTTTTTGGATTTTCTATGTATAGGATCATGTCATCTGTACATAGTGAAAGTTTTATTCTTCCATTCCAATTTGGATGCCTTTTGTTTCTTTTTCTTGCTAACTGCTCAGTTTAGAACTTCCAGTACAATGTTGAATAACAATGGTGACTGTGGGTATCTTTGTCTTGTTACAAGTCTTAGAGGGAAAGCTTTCAGTCTTTCATCATTAAATATGGTGCTAGCTGTGGGTTCTTCATATGTGCCCTTTATCATGTTGAGGAAGTTTCCTTCTATTCCTGTCCTTTGAAGTGTTTTAACCAAGAAAGATTCTGGATTTTGTCAGATGCCTTTTTTGCATCAATGGGATGATCATGTGTTTGTTCCCCTTCATTTATTTATGTGGTGTATTACATTAATTGATATTCTTATGTTGAGTCACTCTTACATACCTGGAATAAATCCTGCTGTTCAATTTTTGAATGAATTTGAGCAGTTTTAGTATTGATTCTTCTTGGACTGTTTGATAGAATTCACCTGTGATGCAATTTGTTCCTGAGTCTTTCTTTGTGGGGAGGTTTTTGAAGACTGATTCAATTTTTTTACTTGTAATTGGTCTGTTGAGGTCTTTTGTTTCCTCTTGAGTCAGTATACATTGTTTATTTCTAGGGACTTGCTCATTTCATCAATGTTATATAATTTATTGGTTTACAGTTGTTCATAGTATCCTCTTATGATCATTTTTATTTCTGTGGGTCAGTAGTAATGTCCCTCCTCTCATTTCTGATTTGTTTATTTTTTGCATGGGCAGGCACCGGGAACCGAACCTGGGTCTCTGGCATGGCAGGCGTGAACTCTGTCTTCTGAGCCACTGTAGGCCACCCTCATTTCTGATTTATTCATTTGTATCATCTCTCCTTTTTTCTTTGTCAGTCTAGCTAAGGGTATTTCGATTTTATTGGTCTTTTCAAAGAACTAACTTTTGGTTATTGTTAATGCTCTCTTATTGTTTTTTGTTTTCTTTCTTTGTTTCAGTCTAATTTTTGTTATGTCTTTCCTTCTGCTTGATTTGGGTTTAGTTTGCTGTTCTTTTTCTAGTACCTCCACATGTGCTGTTCTTTGATTTTTTAGCTCTTTCTTTTTTTTTTTGGCATGAGCAGGCACCAGAAATTGAACCCAGGTCTCTGGTATGGCAGGTGAGAATTCTGCCACTGAGCCACTGTTGCACCGCCCCAGTTTTTCTTTTTTAATGCATGCATTTAGGGCCATAAAATTCCCTCTCAGCACTGCCTTCACTGCATCCCATAAGTTTTCTATAGTATGTTCACATTTTCATTTCTCTCAAGATATTTACTAGTTTCCCTTGTTATTTCTTCTTGGTGGATTGCTCCTTTTATTAATATTTAGTGTTCTTTCCTGTCTCTTGTTGAGCTTTAGATTTAAAGTTTCTTTTGTCCTGTATTAATATAGCTTCTCCAGCTCTTTGTTTTCTATTGCATGGAATTTCTTTTTCCATCATTTTACTTTTAGTCTATTTTTGTCTTTCGATGTAAGGTGAGTCTCTTGTAAACAACATAGAGTAAGATCATGCTTTTTTTTTTTTTATCATCCCACCAATCTGATTCTTTTGACTGGGTAATTTAATAAAAAACCTTCAGTAATACTGAATGAAGCTGAATGTGAGAATGATAGAGGGAGGAGGGCTGGGGGCATAAATGAAATCAGAAAGAAAGATAGACGATAAAGATTGAGATGGTATAATCTAGGAATGCCTAGAGTGTATAATTATAGTAGCTAAATGTACAAATTTTAAAAATGCTTTTGCATGAGGAAGAACAAAGGAATGTCATTACTGCAGAGTGCTGAAAATAGATGGTAATTAATATTTTAAAATTTCAACTTGTGTGTGAGACTAAAGCAAAAAATGTTTATTTGGTACAAAATTTATATTTTGACTAGTGCATTTCCTAATATAACTTATGTAGCTAGCTTGGTTGAACATGGAACCTTGGGTAAGACATGAGATTTTGTTGGTTTGTCCAGAGTGATGCCCTGATGAATCTAGAGTGATTTGATCAGTGAGTGGGAAAATATTTGTAAAGTCCCCTTCGGGGAATGGTGAGAACGGGGGAAAATTCAACTTCCCCAAGTTGAATTCTTGATATTCTCATAAGCAGTGTGGACAACCAAAGTTATAGGCTGAGCCCCCAGTCTTGGGGTTTGTTCATATGAAATTTAATCCCACAAAGGATAGGTCACGCTTACTTAGAATTTGGGCCTGAGAGTCACCCCCAAGAGAGCCTCTTTTGTTGCTCGGATGTGGCCTCTCTCTCCTGCCAACACAACAAGCAGACTCGCTGCCCTCCCCCTGTCTAGGTGGGACATAATTCCCAGAGGTGTGGACCTTCCTGGCAGTGTGGGACAGAGATCCTGGAGTCAGCTGAGACTCAGCATCAACGGATTGAGAAAAACCGTAGAATGAGCTGAGACTCAGTATCAAGGGATTGAGAGGGCCTTCTTGACCAAGGAGGGGGGAAGAGTGAAATGAGACAAAGTGTCAGTGGCTGAGAGATTCCAGGCAGAGTCAAGAGGTCATCCTGGAGGTTGTTCTTGCGCATTAAGTAGATATCACCTTGTTATTCAAGATGTAATGGGGGAGGGAACTGCCTGGGAATGTGGAGCTGTGTTCCAGTAGCCATGTTTCTTGATGGTAATTGAATAATGATATAGCTTTCACAATGTGACTGTGTGATTGTGAAACTCTTGTGTCTGATGCTCCTTGTGAACAGACAAGTGGAACATATGGAATAAAAATGGATGGTGGGGGGAGAAAATGTTAAAATAAATTTAGTTTGAAATGCTGGTGATCGATAAAAGGGAGGGGTAAGAGGGATGGTATGTATAATCTTTTTTTTCCTATTTTCATTTTCTTTCTTTTTCTGTTGTCTTTTTATTTCTTTTTCTGAATTGATGCAAATGTTCTGGGAAGTGATTGTGGTGATGAATGTGCAACTATGTGATGATATTGTGAATTACTGATTATATATGTAGAACGGAATGATCATAAAAAAATAAAAACCTTCAGTATTATTACTGTAAAGGCAATACTTACTTCAGCCATTTTGTTCTTTGGTTTTTATGTCACTGTTTTTTTTTTCCCTCTTTTCCCTTATTGCAACCCCCTTTTCTGTATAGTTGATCTTTTGTGGTGCATCTGACTGATTCCTGTCTCACTTTTGTTTCTGTATAATTTCTCTGTGGCCATGCTGATTCCTGTCTCTCTCTTATTTCTGTATAATTTCTCTGTGGCCATGCTGGGGCTTGTATTATACAACCTATATCTGTAACCTACTAATTTGAAAAGATACCAACTTAGCTTCAATAGCATACATGATCTCTGTTGCTATATGTCTAAATATCCACTCTTTATGTTGTCTTTACCCACATTACCTTTTTATATTTTGTGTCAATTATCATGCAATGGGCATTTTTCTTGTTTAGTTGTATTATAATTGCTACATGAGTTGAAGAGTAGAGTTGTATATTAAGGTTGCATGTTATTGGGGTTTGCCTTTAACTTTTTCACTTCCTTTACTGAAGATCTTCATTTCTTCCCACTACTCAAGCCACTCTCCTGTCTTTTCCTTTCATCTTACAGAACTCCTTTTCTTCTTGTAGGGCAGGTCTTTGTTGGAAAATTCAGTTTTTAAAATCTGTGACTATATTAAACTCTCCCTAAGTTTTGAAGCACAGGTTTTCTCGATAAAGAATTTTTCACTGACAGTTTTTCTCTTCATTACCTTAAGTATATCATACTACTGCCCTCTTACCTTTCTGCTTCTGATGAGAAATCAGGACTTAGTCTTATTGAGGATATCTTGAATTGCTTTCCTCTTGCTGCTTTCAGAATTCTCTTTTTCTTTGGCATTTGACAACTAGTATGCATCTCAAACTAGATCTGCTAGGATTTACTCTGTTTGAGTATATAAGCTTTTTGTTATTTATTTATTTAACTTTTTTATCAATTAAAAAAAATTAACAAACAAAACATTAAGATATCATTCCATTCTACATATACAATCAGTAATTCTTAATATCATCACATAGTTGCATATTCATCATTTCTTAGAACATTTGCATCGATTTAGAAAAAGAAATAAAAAGACAACAGAAAAAGAAATAAAACGATAACAGAGAAAAAAAAGATTATTCATACCATACCCCTTACCCCTTGCTTTCATTTACCACTAGCATTTCAAACTAAATTTATTTTATATGTAAGCTTTTTGGATATGTGTATCTTTCATAAGAGTTTAGAAACTTTTGCCTATTATTTCCCCAAATATTCTTTCTGCCTTCTTTCCCTTCTCTTTTCTTTCTGTGGCACCAATGAAGCATATGTTTTTCTGCATCATGCTGTCACACAAATTCTTGAGACTGTGCTTGGTTTTTTGTATTCCTTTCTATCTGTTCTTCTGACTACATGATTTCAATTTTCCTGTCTTTTAGTTCACTGATTCCTACTTTTGCCTGTTTAAATCTGCTGTTTTATGCCCCTAGTGTATTTAAGAAAAATGTATAATTCCTATTTTATTTAATATATGTATTCACAATTCATATATAAGTATATGAATGCACAGTAGAAACACAAATATAGAAAAATTCTAGAAAATATGCACCACAGGGTAAACAGTGTTGATTCTAGATAGGTGGAATTAGGGGATCATGTTTGTTTCTTCTTTTTGCTTGCTCATTATTTTATTTTTTATAAGGAAGGTAAACTTGCTTATATATGGAAAAAATTAGTTTTTACTTAAAATGTTTTCAAAACTATTTAGAAATAAAAGTTCACTTCAACACTGTGTGTAATAGTGAAAAAAATTTTTAAAACTTAAAATTCTTTAATAAGGAATGAATGATTTTAGTCATAAAGTGGAATACTATGTAACAGTTTGATTAAATAAACATGATCCATGTGTATCAGTAGAATTAGATCTAAAAATATGTTGTATGGAGTTGTGGTAGTTAGGTTCAGGTCAACTTGGCCAGCTGGTGGTGCCTGGGTCTTTTGCTGTGAACAATCATGTGAAATTCATCTGTGGCTGATTACATTTACAGTCGGCTAAAGGGAATGCCTTCCTCAATGAGTGATGTTTAATTTAATTAGCTGGAGGCTTAAAAAGGAGAGGTCAGAAGAGAGCTCAGCTCAACACAGCCCAAGCAGCTCAGCATACCTCATGTCAGCACTTGCACTTGAGCCCAGTCATTTGGAGATGCAGAAAGGAATTGCCTCAGGGAAAGCTGTTGGAACCCAGAATCCAAGAGAAAAGGCCAGCAGATGTTGTTGTGTGCCTGCCCATGTAATAGTGAATCTCAGATGAAAGTCAGCTGCCTTTCCTCTGAAGAACTATAGATTTTCAATTAAATAAATCCCCTTTTATTAAAAGTGGATCCATCATTGGTGTGTTGCATTCTGGTAGCTTTAGCAGACTAAAACCGGAGTAAAAAAGCAAGTTGCAGAACAATACATACAATATGATGATTATATAAATTGCTTAAAAAACAGCAACCTATAATGTTATAGGTAATATATATCAGTGACATAAAAAGAGACAGGAAAAGTTTTATATCAAATACCTGATGACGGTAAGCTCAAAAGGGGAGAGGAATTGAACTGAGAAATGGTACAAAGAAAAGTTCAACTTCACTTGCTGTTGATATTTTCATTCTCTTAAGTGAAAAAGGAAGTGTATGTTCAGAAGCAACCATGACAGAGTGTTTGACATTTATTAGCAGTGCTAGTACAGCAGTCTGTTATGCTGTTGTCTTTTCATGATTTAAAAAACTTTTTCATAATAATAAAATATATTTCACATTGTTCTAGTTGCTAGCTGCTGGAATGCAACACACCAGAGACGATTGGCTTTTAATAAAAGGGGATTTATTTTGTTAGTTCTTCAGAGGAAAGGCAGCTAACTTTCCACTGAGGTTCTTTCTTAATGTGGGAAGGCACAGGATGGTCTCTGTTGGCCTTCTCTCCAGGCCTCTGAGTTCCAACAACTTTTCCTGGGATGATTTCTTTTTGCATCTCCAAAGGCCTGGGCTGAGCTGAGTGCTGAGATGAGGTATGTTGAGCTGCTTGGGCTGTGCTACGTTGAACTCTCTAATTTAAGCACCAGCCAGTTAAATCAAACATCATTCATTACAGCAGGCACTCCTCTTAGCCGACTGCAGATGTAATGAGCAACAGATGAGGTTCACGTACCATTGGCTCATGTCCACAGCAACAGAACTAGACAACTTCACCTGGCCAAGTTAACAACTGAATCTAACTACCACACACATAGATATATTTTATAATAAAAGATAATAGAAGAAAGTTTTAAATGCATTTATACAAGGAGTTGTGACACTATACATCCCCATAGTGCTAGCAGCATGGGCAGCCTGGCTTCACTGTCACACACTCCTCACCTGTCACAAAGTCACATGGCATACCAGAAGTATTACTCTTTTTGAAGATCTCATGTTCCAGTAATTTTAAAGAGCCATAGTGCACTCCAGATTTTACTGCCAAGTATTTCTGGATTACATGGTAAGTCCTTCCACTGTTAGTAGGTCAGGATGGAGTATCATCTTCCATTATATGGCTCTGGCTTCCGGGTACCAGTTATGTAGTACTCATAAGTCACTGATCTTACATAGATCATCTTTACATTCCAATATAGAGAATATCTGTTTCTCATGTCTCAAGAAACATAGAAATAAATTATCCACAGAAGTTGCACCAAAACAAATGTCATTCAAAACAATACGAAAGTCCACTTCCAGGAAATAAGACTGCACAATAAAATTTCTAAAGCTTATGAAAGCTTGGTGGAAGAGATGAGCATTCCATAATCCATAGTCAGCACCATTTCTGAATTTCTTTCCTCTTCTAAAACTTGTCTAAGATCTTCTTTACTTCATTCTTGTCTAGAGACCAACCAGGTTAGCTCAGCCGCATGTTGTCATCCACACTGGGGTGTTGAGGTTTCATAGTCAGCAGCACAAACTAGGATGTATTCAGGGCTTTGGAGCCACCCAAGCAGAGGAGGTAGTGGCAAGGGTAGAAATGTGCCCTGAAACTCCAGGAAAGCACTCAGTGTGGGTATGCAAGGCAGAGGAGACAGCTGCTCAGCCTGATGCACTGCCAGCAGCCAAGCCACTTTAGTATATTTTTAATCTCTACTATTGTGTCTTTCATCCCCATAATCTCTATTGTTTCTTTTAAAACTTTTAAATGCTTCTTTATACCTGCATGTTGTATTCTAAATATCCTTTAGCTCTATATTGGCTTTGTGTTAAGGTTCTTCTTTGATGTTTGGTCCAATTTACTAAGGACCTTTAGAGTCAGTCATCCATGTTTAACTCCTCAGATTTTCTCAGTTCTACATCTGATTATTGCCCTTATGTGCAGTACAGTTTTTAGGATTGCACTTTTTGCACATTTATTTCACCTCCAGGGGAAAGCTTCCTTTTCCTTTGTTCCTTCTCTGGAAATATCTATCTGTTCTGTTTGTTTTTGTGCAGAATTTTCTCCCCAGTTGCTAAAATTTGTTTTCTCCCTCACTTAGTGTCCCTTTTTCCCCATACTTTTCAGCTCTGGGACCCATCCTTTCTTACAGCAGTTAGTCTACCAGCCCTCACCACCCCCACCACCCCTTTTTTTTCTTTCTTTCTGTGATGCTTTTCTGCCTTAGGTTTCTTCCCTGTTAGGTTATCCCACCTTAGGGTCCCAGATAGGATCAATCCAGAAAGATGGGTCAATCCACAAAGGTCTGTTTTGAATTTAGGTAGTCCAGTGAATATTGACTGAATTGAGTGAGTGCACCTCTTGCTAACAGCTTCTGCCATGGTGTGTGTGTTTCTCTCTGTCTTTTTTTAACCTTTTGGGATGCCCTTTTGTATGCGGTACTCTTCAGTGGCTTGTGTTTCACCCTGGGCCTTTGTGGACTTGGGAACCTGTGCCTGCATATGCATGGGATTCTTATTCACTGCTGTGAGCGGCTCTTATATTCTGTATCCTTGGCCAGAGGAACCTGGTCATGATGCCTCTGTGCAACAGCCAAGCTGCACATATCTCAGCGAGGAGGTGGGTTCTGGACTGGTGGCTGTAGGAGGAAAATCTCTTCCTTATGTTTTGATTTAGCTTTTGTAGAGTCCTTCTCCAATCTGTATTGCCCTCCAGAGTTCTAAGCAAATGTATTTTGTCTTTTTATTTGTTGATTCTGAGGTTGAGACTTTTCCTGGGGATTTCTTAATGTCACCATGTTCTTGATACCACTTGGACACTTCTCTTGGAGATATCTAAGGCTGAAACTCGTTGTTTTCTTTAAAGTTGTTGTTGCTTTCCTTTTTCTCTCTCTTTTTAAATTTTAAAATCAAGGGTTATTTGATTTACATTGTTGTTTTGTTTTGCTTTTTTTAAATGCAGTTTTGTTGAGATCACCAAAGAAACCATCTGATGTATATAATCACTGGCTCACAGTGTTATCACATAGTTGTGTATTCAATCCTATGATCAATTTTAGAACATTTTCATTCTCCAGAAAAGAAATAAAAATAAACAAGAAAACGCAAATCTTCCAATAACCCTTATCCCTCCCTATTACTGACCCATTGTGTTGCTGTAGTACATTTGTTACTGTTGATGAAAGAGTATTAAAATATTACTGTTAACTATAATCCATAGTTTGCAAGGGTACAGTTTTTCCCCGTAAACTCCTCTATTATTAACTCCTTCTAATAGTGTTATACATTTGTTCTTGTTCATGAAATTACTTTTAAAAAAATATTTGTAGAATTACCCACAGGCATTGTCCATCACAGGATTCAGTGTGTTATTCATTCCTATGTTTTCACCTCCAGTTTTCCTTCTGGCGACATACATGACTCTAAACTTTCCCTTTCTACCCACATTCACAATGTGGCAATTCAGCACTGTTAGTTATTCTTATAATAATTATTTCTTGTATCCTACTTCTTCTGGGTTTAATCATTGGTTCTTTAATTGCTTGTTAGTGGTGAACTCTTTTATTTACTTTATATTTTAAAGTTTTCATTTTGCTGTCAGTATAAAAAATCTTTTACTATGGAAAATGTAAAACATACAAAGGAAGACAGTGTAATTGGTGCACACACCCCTATTTCAAAATTGTCAATTCATGGCCACTCTTATTTATCTCTACTTCCAACCACTTCTCCACAGCCTCCCATGATTATATTGGAGCAGATCGAAAATATTATTTCATCTGTAAATATTTTAAATATTTCTCTGACAAAATACAACATTTTACTTCTAGGAAAAATTAATAAATCCTTAATATCATCAAACATTTAGTCACTGTTCAAATTTCCCCAATTGTCTCAAAAATATTTTTTGGTTATTTTGTATGAAGATCCAAATATTGTTGAGATTGGTTATGTCTGTTAAGTTTCTTTTTACTCTATATGCTACCCTCCATATTCTTTTTCCTCATAGTATGTTTAATGAGGAAACCAGGTTCTTGTACATTAGACAGTACATTCTGATTTTTTGCTGATTACATCCCCATGGGTTTGTTTAAATGTGATACCTATCTACTGCTTTTCCTGTAAATTGTTAATTAGATCTAGAGCCTTGATCAGATCCAGTCTAATTTGAGGGGTCAGGGAGAGCTAAGATTATTTTATAAGCGGTTTTGTTTACTTCCCTCAGGAGAGATATAATCTCTGATTATCTCATTTTTTATAATATTTGTAGCCTTAGATTGATCCTTGCCTAGATCCTTAATTAATTAGGATTCATCCTAACTTCAAAATGTTAGTTTAACTAGGTATAGAACTCTAGATTGTCAGTAATTTTTTTTTCATAGCATTTACATAATATTCTTCTGGTTATTTATTCATGTTAAATTTATTTTATTTCTTGTTTTCCTTCATTTTCCTTCTCTCTTCTCTGTTTTTACCTTCTTTTATATTATTTGACTTTTCTAGGACAGTTTTAATTTATTTCCTAGAATTATAGTATCTCCTTGTTTTACTGTTTTTTGTGGTTGCTGTCATGGTTGTAGTGCACATCCTTAACTTTTCACAGTGTACCTAGAGTTAATATTGTACTATTTTATGTAAAATATGGAAATATTACACTATACAGTAATATAGTCTATATTATATTTATACTATATTAATATTATACTATACAGTAGTATAGTCTATAGTTGTATAGATAACTATACAGTGTAATATACAGGCCCATTTATCAATGCCTGCTTCTTTTATCTTTTTTTTTTTTTTAAACACGGGCAGGCACTGGGAAATGAACCTGGGTCTCCAGCATGGCAGGAATCACTGTTGCCCACCCCCTGGTTCTTTTATTTTATAGTTGTCTTATGTATTGCATTTATAATCCCCAGTGAGCAGTGTAACAATTTGCATTTGGAACATATATTTTAAAGAATGTAAGAGGGGAATAATTATTTTATATTTACCCAGGTACTTATTTGTATTGTTCTTCATTTCTCAAAATCCAAGCTTAACTTCTTTTAGCATATTTTGTAGTGATATTCCCCTGGTGATGAATTCCTGAAAAATCTGTTATAAAAAATAGCTATTTTATGTTCTACAATTAATTGTGGTGCTGTGCTTGGAAATTTATAACTTTTTTGTGTGTGTGTTATTGTTCACAAAAAGAAGAAGGAAAAAAAAGCCTATTGTGATGATAAAGTATTTAAGCCCTCTAGCCTCCTATATTCTGGAGCAGCTAGAAGGAAAAATATGAGAGGATTGTATGGTAGCCCATGAGAAACTCTGGGATCTATACTTCAAAAACTAACCAATTTTTGAAGAGTCCTTTGAAAACTATTGCTTTTTTTTTTTATTTCTTTGTTTTGTATATATGTTATACTATACAATAAAAAAAGTTTTAAAAAAATAACTATTTTACCTTTACTCTTGAAGGATATCATCATTGGCTGTAGAATTCTGGCTTCACAGTTTTTGTGATTTCTTCCTTTTTGACACTTCAAGATGTTGTCTCACTGTCTCTGGCCTCCGTCGTGTCTAATGAGAAGTCCATTGTAATTTGAATCCTTTCTTTGCATTTAAAGTCTGGTTTTCCTTTGTGTGCTTTCAATATTAGTCTCTATCTTTGTTTTTCAGCATATTATCTATTATGTATGTATGGTGTTTTACTTCTTTTTCGTTCTGAGTTTCGCTGAGCTTCTTTCATCAAATTAGAAAGTTTTTAGATATTATTTTTTTCAAGTTATTTATCAAACTATTTTTTACTCTATTCTCTTTCATCTCCTTCTGGGACTCCAAGTGTGTTAGCTCTTTTGACATTTTCCTGCTGATCCATGAGGTTCTGTTGTTTTTATCCTTAATCTTTTATCTCATTCTTCTTCAGATTGGATACACTTGTTGATTATTTTCAAGTTCAATGACTGTATTCTTTGCTCTCTTCCATTTTTATGCTTGTACAGTGAATTTTTTTTTTTTAGTTCATGCAAGAACTTGTTTATATTTGTAGTGCTAATCATTGGGACACAAATGTCTGTACAGCCTTTTTCAATCATGTTCACCTTCGATATGGTAATATTACTTATAGACCCACTAGGAAACCATCTTCACTTCTATCTATTCCCTTACATTTGAGTTCAACCTCATTAGCTAACTGTTCAGCCATCTCTAACTTCTATGTCCCCTGTATTCTATATCATAAGCTCTGATTTTACCTTTACCATGATCATAAAAGTGGGATCAAACAGTATCTATCCTTTTGCGCCTGACTTATTTCACTCAGCATTATGTCCTCAAGGCTCATCCATCCTGTCATGTGCTTCAGAATGTTATTTCATCTACTGCTGCATAATATTCCATTGTATCTTATACCTATACAGTGAATTTTTAATATCAGGCATTATATTTTTTAGCTCTGGAATTTTTGTTTCATTCTCTCTTTTTTGGGGGGGAATGCATGGTCTGGGAACTGAAACCAGGTCTTCCATGTGTAAGGCCAGCATTCTACCACTGAATCACCCATGTACCCTTGTTTCATTCTCTTTTATTGTTTCTATTTTTCTGATGAGAGATTTCCTGTGTTTTTGTTCATTACAAGCCTATTTTCATTTACTTCATGGAGAATAGGTATAATAACTGTTTTAAAATCTTTGTATTCTAATTCTAACATGTGAATCATTTAAAGGTTGATCTCATTTGATGATAGTCTTTTCTCTTAAAACTGTGCCATATTTTTCTGGTTCTCTAAATTTTGAAAATTTGGGATTATCCTTTTGACATTGTCAATTAGTTAAACATTCTGGATTCTAAAGAAAGTTGATGGTTTGCATTTAGCACACAATGAACTTTGTGAAATTCAAACTGCAGTTTTGACTGTAGGGAGTGGCAGTCAAATCCCAGTTCTATTTCTTTAGCCTTAACTGCAAGCTCCTTTGAGCCTGCCTCACAAATGCATAGTTTGGGTGTCTTCCAGGCAATTGGGCTGAATTTATAGGTAACCATGTGGCTTCGCTTCTCTAGTTCTTTCCTTTATAGGAACTCCCCCTCCCCTCCTCCCTTATAGCTGTGGTTTTTCAAGGCTCTGTCTTTTGATTCTTCTGGCTACAAAGATGGTGGGTTTTCTCTTGGAGATTTTGCTATCTCATGCTATGACTGGTTAGCCCTTTGGTTCAAAGAGCTAAAATGGGACTCTTACCCCAAGTCACTCCCCTTTTCCAAGTTTGGTCTCTCCTCTCAATTTTTTTTTCAGTAGAGAAATTGCGTGTTTCCAGAAAATCATACATGAAATATAGAGTTCCCATATACTACCTTGTTATTAACACCTTGCATTAGTATGGTATATTTGTTACAGTCATGAAAGGGCATTTATATAATTGTACTACTAACAATAGTCCATGGTTTACATTAGGGTTCACTCTGTTCTATAGTCCTATGGCTTTTTAAAAGATTTGTATTCAAGTAACTTACATACAACCTGACATTTCCCCTTTTATAAACATTGATGAATATAATTCAGTGCTGTTAATTAAGTTCACAGTGTTGTGCTGCCATCACCATGATCCATTACCAAAACTTTCTATCACCCTAAATATATACTTTGTACAATTTAAGCATTACCTCCTGTTTTAGCTAGGGTTCTCTAGAGAAACAGAATCAGCAAGAGATATCTATAGATATAAAATTTATAAAGGTGTCTCATGTAACTGTGGGAATGTAGAGTCCAAGGTCTGTAGGGCAGGCCGCAAGCTGAAACTCTGATGAAGGTCCTCAACGAACTCTTAGAAGAGGCTGGCTGGGCAACCATGGGAATGGAAGAGTCCAAAATCCGTAGGGCAGTTTGTGAAGCTCATGTCTTTGATGAAGGGTCTGGACGAACTCCACAGGAGAGGCTCTCAGGCTGAAGCAGAAGAGTGACAATCTCTTCTGAACCCTCCTTAAAAACCTTCTGATGATTAAATTAAGCATCACTCATTGCAGAGACACTCCCCTTAGCTGATTACAGATGCAGTCAGCTGTGGATGCAGCCAACGTGATCATGATTTAAGTCCATGAAATGTCCTCATAGCAACAGATAGGCCAGAGCTTGCCAAAGTTCAAGCATCTCCAAAGGTTACTGGACCCTTCTTCTCATGGCTATGTCATTCTGCTCTGCTCTCTCATTCTTCAATATGTTTCCTCTTTTATAGGACTTCAGAAACTAATCAAGACCCACTCAAATGGGTGAAGACATGCCTCTACCTGATCCAGCTTAACAACCGCTCTTGATTAAATCATATCTCTAGGAAGATGATCTAATTACAGTTTCAAGCATACAGTACTGAATAGGGATTAGAAGAAATGGCCGCCTTTACAAAATGGCATTAGGATTAAAACATGGCATTTCTAGGGTACATACATCATTTCAAACCAGCACATTCTACCCTCTGGACCCTAAAAAAGATATTTTTCCCCGTATACAAAATATATTCATTCCATAACAATATCAGAGAACCTTAAACCATTTCAGTAACATTGCAAATACAATACAAGGTTAAAACCAGTACAAAATCTCAGTTAATTACAAGCATGGTCTGTTCTAAGGCAAAATTATCCTTGGACTTTGGACCTGTGAAAACCCAAGACAAGTCATTTGCTGCCAACATACAAAGGAGAAACATTGATAGGATACATATACCATTTCCATAGGAAGGAAAGAACACAGGGGTCACTGGACCCATACAGTTTCAAAAACCCACAGGACAGAGTCCATTAGATTTCAAAGTCTGAGAGTCATTTATCTCTAGGGCTTTTGAACATGGCATTTCCACCTTTTCCAAAGGCCTACACAGAAGCCTGCTTCTCTTTGAATGCAACTTTGGGGGACATTGGGGAGACCACCTTTTTCTTGACTCCACCCTCTCCAAGCATTGGGGCTGCACCTGGACTCTCTGCCATCTCTGCAGCACAAGCTCATCTCCTCCATGTGGTGGTACCCAGGCTCTCCCCAAACCCCAAGGAATGTGCTTCACCCTCTCCAAGGCCTTGAGGTGGCATGACTTTTCTACTGCAATGAGATGAAAGGCCCATCCTCTGCCTTTGGGGCAAACATCCTCTCCATGGGCTTGGGTGGGTCTACTCTCCTGGCCCAAGGCTTCTTGACTTCAGACCTCAGCCTCCATGTCTATGAAGTTATTTTTCCTCCAATGTGTCCCTTCTCTGAACCCCCCAGTCCAGACTGGCAGCGGTTCTTTTTATACAGGTCCCACAGCACTCTTGTTGGCTTTCTATGCAGTAGCCTTGGATCATGCCCATTAGACATAAGGAGTTTCTACAAATCCTTCCTGAAAGCTTTCTCTGAAATGGCAGGTTGGTTCCGCATTTGGCCAAATCTTCACGTGGGGCACTATTCTCTGGGGTCTCCCTTCCTGGAGGCCCAGAATTTTCCAAAGATTCAATTCCTGGTTTCTTTGTATCCAAGAGTTCAGTTCTCAGTTTATCTCTTTCCTGTCACATTTCACTATAAGCTGCGAGGAGAAACCAGGCTGCACTTCCGATATTTAATTTGGAGATCTCTTCCACTAAATATCCAGTGCATGGCTTTTAAAATCTGCCTTCCATCCAAAGCCACTAGTCAATTTTGCCAGATTATCTGCTATTTTAAAACAAGGATTCCTTTCAGTCTGCAATAGCACATGCCTCATTTCTGTCTAGAGCCTGGTCAGAAGTATCTTTAGAGTCGATGTTTCTACTGACAGTCTCTTCAAAGCAGTCTAGGCCTTCTCTATCAGGCTTCTTACAACTCTTCCATATTTTTTCCTTATCCATTTAAAAAGCTGTTCCAGCATGTTTGGTACCTGCAAACCACAGCAGCACCCCACTCTCTGGTACCAAAATCTGTTCTAGTTTGCTAGCTTCTGGAATGCAATATGCCAGAATTGGAAAAGCTTTTAAAAAGGGGAATTTAATAAGTTGCTAGTTTACAGTTCTAAGGCCAAGATAATTTCCCAAAAAGCAAGTCTATAGTAATGTCCAATCAAAGGCACCCAGAGAAAAATACCTTGGTTCAAGAAGGCTGATGAAGTTCAGGGTTCTTCTCTCATCTGGAAGGGCACATGGTGAACACAGCGTCATCTGCTGGCTTCTTCTTATGGCTTCCTGTTTCATGAAGCTCCCTGGGAGGCATTTTCCTTCTTCTTCTCCAAAGGTCACTAGCTGGTAGACTCTGCTTCTCGTGGCTAGGTCATTCTGCTCTGCTCTCTCTGAATCTCTCAATCTCCAAAATGTTTCCTCTTTTATAAGACTTCAGAAACTAATCAAGACCCATTCAAATGGATGGAGACACGCCTCTACCTAATCCAGTTTAACAACCACTCTTGGTTAAATCAGGGAAATGATCTAATTACAGTTTCAAACATACAATACTGAATAGGGATTAGAAGAAATGGCTACCTTCACAAAATGGAATTAGGATTAAAACATGGCTTTTCTAGGGTACATACATCATTTCAAACCAGCACATTCCCCCCTATTATTTATTTATTTTTAATCCATATGTTTTACTCGTCTGTCCATAAGATAGATAAAAGAAGCATCAGACACAAGGTTTTCACAATCACACAGTCACACTGCAAAAGCTATATCATTATACAATCATCTTCAAGAAACATGGCTACTGGAACACAGCTCTACACTTTCAGGCAGTTCCCTCCAGCCTTTCTGTTACACCTTAACTAAAAAGGTGATATCTATTTAATGTGTAAGAATAACCTCCAGGATAACCTCTCAACTCTGTTTGGAGTCTTTCAGCCATTGACACTTTATTTTGTCTCATTTCGCTCTTCCCCCTTTTGGTCGAGAAGGTTTTCTCAATCCCTTGATGCTGAAGTCTCAGCTCATTCTAGGATTTCTGTCCCACGTTGCCAGGAAGGTCCACATGCCTGGGAGTCATGTCCCACATAGAGAGGGAGAGGGTGGTAAGTTTGCTTGTTGTGTTGGCTGGAGGGAGAGGCCACATCTGAGCAACAGAAGAGGTTCTCTTGGAGGTGACTCTTAGGCCTAATTTTAAGTAGATCTAAGCTCAGGCTTTTGTAATTAACAGCAGGTAAGAGCATAGTTGGTTTTAGTTTCCTTGCTGTCAAAACAAATACCATGCAATGGGTTGGCTTAAACAATGGGAATTTATTGGCTCATGGTTTTGAGGCTAAGAGAAATCCAAAATCAAGGCATCATCAAGGTGATGCTTTCTCCCAGAAGACTGGCATTCTGGGACTGACTGCCAGCAATCCTTGGCCCTTGGCTTTTATTTCATGATTGTATACCTGGCAACCTCTCTTGGTTTCTTCTTTCTCTTCCAGCTTTTGACCGTCTCTTTTTTCTTTCTTTATCTGTCAAACCTTTCTTGTAATGCTTTTAGTAATAAGATTAAGACCCATCCTGAGTTAGTTGGGTCACACCCTAAGGGAAGTTACCTCATCAAAAGGTTCTATTTACAAGTATTCATAGCCACTGAGTGTATTAAGATTAACAGGTGCATAGCTCAAAGCTATCACAGACATCTATCTCTCTCCTGTAAAAACAACATAAAGCTACCTATCTTCCTTAGGTTGGTTTTATCATCTTCATTCAGTAAGTAGTTATGAAAAATTATTCTTGAATATGTAGCCCCTGATTTCAAAAAGTGTTAAGTCTAGCTGGAAAGCTATTCATGCTTGTCATTAGCTGTATGATTTAAAAATTAAAATCTAATCTTTACATTGTTTGACAATGACTACAATATTATGTTTTTCCTATATTAATTTTTTAGGGTTACCTTTTTAAATTCATATTGTTAGACTTGCTAACTTGGTATTTGGCAAATTTACTAAAAAGACAATACTTATTTTATTGTTTTTGTTTTATCTTTTTTTTCCTTTTAACATTTACAGGACTTAGTAGCCTAGCAGCCTCCTACTTGAATCCAGTAAAATCCTTTGTGCCACAGATGCCAAAGCTGCTTAAGTCGCTTTTTCCTATTCGAGATGAAAGAAGA
Organism: Tamandua tetradactyla; assembly: GCF_023851605.1. Taxonomy (NCBI): domain Eukaryota; kingdom Metazoa; phylum Chordata; class Mammalia; order Pilosa; family Myrmecophagidae; genus Tamandua; species Tamandua tetradactyla. The sequence goes on along the minus strand of NC_135329.1, from coordinate 30,656,741 downwards.
GGTAAACAGCCATCTCCTCTTGCACATCAGGTAAGAAAGAATCAAGAGCAACAGTGAACAATTTTTCTAATAATATATTGCTAGCAAAGTGATGCTGTATATTGTGCTGAAGGCAGAGGGAGAGAGACAGCAAAGATTGGGGGCCTTAGAACTGGACTTTTAGACACAGTAAAAGCTTGTGATAATTTCTCTTCCATTTTCTTCAGAGATAACGGAGCTGTTATTGACACTCTCAATCTTTTTGCTTTTAAAGATGCCATATATGCTACTAATGTGATTTATGGTAATATCACTTAGAGCAACAATAGTAAAATTTATGAAGTGCACTTAGTGTTGTTTGTGTATTGCCAAATAGAAAATGTAATTCTATTTTTAATTCTTGATTTCATTTCTCATCTCAAACAAATTTATATCACTGTTCTCTTCCCATCCCAACTTCATTTTCCTCTTTTGTGAATTACTTGTTTTTTCACTTAGGATATTAAAAGTGATCACTGTTATATTTCTCTTTTTTTTATTCATAATCTCTGCTCAGCCAAAGAATAAGTATTGAAGAAAATGTTGGTTTCCCAGCCAATCAGGAAGCTGCTCTAAACAGTGGTGAATGGGAACACTGTTGGAAATGCAATTTCTCATCCTATATAAATGTGAACTCAGCAAAAAATGATAAATGAGAATTTATTTATACTCATTCAAGAACACATACAGTGCAAGTTCAGTTGTTGAAATAAGTCTTTTGACGTCAGCTTTTCTAGATTCTCTTAACATTTGAGATTCAGAAATACAGTTGAGTAGTTGTCTGAGACTTTAACTATTAGTTTAAAAATTTTATGTTTATGGATATGTATTTACAGGTGCAGTATAGTTTGTAAGGCTTCTGTGCAGATATATAACTTTTCAATCTGGCATTCTATAAGCATATGTGTAAGCATACATATGCACATTGGATGAAAAAAACTAACCATGTAGATTTAGGAAGTGTTTATATTATATTTAACACAAGTATTATGCCCATAACGGGTACTTGATAATTTATGGAAATGAATCTATGGCTCCAAAAACAAGTCAAATGCTTGGTGGAAGTAGGGAATAGGCAAAAATGTTTAAATCAGCCTAGCATAGTTACAATTTTTTTTAAGCAATTTAAAGTTTTGAGGTAACAAGTTGAATTGTTTGCTGCATGTAAATTATATATACTTTTATTGTTTTGGGAATAAATGATTGGTTCTTCTTGGTTATAAGAGAACAAAATGAGTTAGAAACAAATTTAGTGATTGAAGAATAACTTTGTAGTTTGCAGTGTCCAGTTTAAGAAGGGTTATTTTCAAATATTTTGAAGATATATTAAGCAGTATATCTTCATTCAATTTACTTAATTTTTAAAAAACTGAACATATATGAACATTTGGTGGTGGGGAATATGGCCTATGCAAATATGAAAGATAAATAAATGAGAATAGAAATATAAAACTGGTCCCTGCCTCAAAGAGGTTGTCCACTAGTAGTCTGCTAGTGAAGGGAAGACAATTCCAATTGCTTCTGCAACCATCACTCCATTAAAGAATTTTCTTTTCTTTTTTTTTTTTTTTTTTTCCAGGGAAGCCAGGGAGCTTTATCTTGCCTACATCATCTCTGTCCTCATCTTACTTGCCCTTTCAACAACATAATCTCTATAATCCAGACCTTGACCCTGAGCTCTGGCCTCATTTCTCCAATTATCCATTCACTTTTTCTATCTTGATATCTCCTAGGCATTCATTCATAGTTTACAATTCCAAAACATTACTACTGGTTTTTGTTCATAGGTCTGTTTCCTCCCAACACACATACAAACATAAGTGCCTTCCTCGTCTCAGTACATAGCACAAATATCCACCTGGTATCTTGCACCTGATGAATAGTTCATAAATGATATTCTGTAGGTCCCACTGCCAATCCTACAAGTTCTTATTTCCTTTTCTTATCTCTGATCCATGCTGACATCATCTTTTCCTTGATCATTGTAATAGTCTATCAGGTGATCTGTCATTCACCAAGTAGCCAAAGTGATCTTTCAAAACTTTACATTTGTTTATGGCTTAAAACCTTTGAATGCTTACCACTGTAACTAAAAAAATCAGGCTATCATGTATTTTTATAGGTATAAGCAAAATGTTGCATTTGAATACAATAAATATTGAATGTTAAAGGGCCTAAGACAAAATCCTGTCATATGCAATCAGACATCACTCTTCAAGTCATAATTATTGATCAGCATATTTTAGCCATATGTATTACTCTTCCTTATTACCAAAGAAATTATGGGAAACTTTGTTAGGTACATAAGGGAAATAAAGTAACACGATATCCATGTCCTTCCTCTGTATTGCTAAATATACTAAACCTAAAACAAAAATAAATGCTAATAAACATTTCTAGATTACCCTGTTCACTGATGGGCTTTGCTATAGACTGTGTGAGGTATCTAATGATATGGCTTATCATTGCTCAGAGAAATACAAGAATACCCTGAACTTTGTTCTCTATTCGACTCTGGTTTTTATTTGCTGCTTAAGCCTGTAGGTGCAATAAATCTTGTGGCTTAACCAAATAATCATTATAGATTCCGTCAGACCAGAAAACTTGTAGGTTTTGGAATGACATCAAAGATAGAACCCAGAAAAATGCAAATCAGTGCCTAATGCTAAAAGTAATCTGGATGAATTTCGCAATACAAAAAGGAATGAATATTGATGTTAATTTTACGTAGTACTTAAGAGACAATGAATAGATAGTAATGTTCCTTAAGATTTATAATGTGAAACAGCACAAATTAAAAAAAAAACCCAAATGATTTGAGGACCAACAGAGAGAGTACATAGTAAATAAAGATAGAACCCAGAAAAAATGCAAATCAGTGCCTAATGCTAAAAGTAATCTGGGTGAATTGCACAATACAGAAAGGAATGAATATTGATTTTACATAGTACTTGAGATGACAATGAATAGATAGTAATGTTGCTTAAGATTTATAATATGAAACAGCACAAATTTAAAAATAAAAAAACTCTCAAATGACTTGAGGACCAACAGAGAAAGGAGTACATAGTAACCAAGCAAATCATGTAAAATAGCATACTTTTATTGGAAATAAAAGCTCTTTTCATCATTTTAAGAGCTAGTTCTTGCTCCATTTCCTATCTGGCTCTGATGAACAATATTAAAATAATTTCGTTTTTATGTTTCTGTACCAGTTTACTTTGTTTTCTGAAACAAGGACACAATAATGAAGAAATTCACTCTAACATACCTAAATAGGCACATACACACACACACACACATATATACACAACTCCCCTACCCCCACTTCCTGCTTGGGTATCTGGCATTATTAGATTACATTTAGATTACTGTACTTGATTCTGGATATATTACTACTGGAAGTACATTGACCACTTGGAATTATTTCAAAGAACAGCATCAAAAATGATTTATGAGGAAGGTTTAAAGGAATTATTTATAGCTTGACCAAACAATGACCAAGAAAGCTGACGGTATAAACATTCAAGGGTTACAAACAACAAAGACGCACTCATGCACCATGCAGTCCATCCAAAGTATACGATCAGTGGCTCACAATGTCATCACATAGTTGTGTACTCATTACCATGATCATTTTTCGAACATTTGCATCATTTCAAGAAGAAGAAATAAAGAGAAAAAAGAAAGACTGTATAATTCATACCTCTTACCCCTTCCTCTTATTGACCACTAGTATTGCAATCTACCCAATTTTTTTTACCCATTCTCCCCATTATTTATTATTTTTTGTCCTTATTTTTTTACTCATCGGTCCATACCCTGGATAAAGGAAGCATCAGCCACAAGGTTTTCTCCATCACCTTCATAACTATACATCACCTTTATAACTATGCAACTATTGTAAAAGTTGTATAGTTATAAAATCGTCTTCAAGAATCAAGCCTATTGGATCATAGTTCAGCAGTTTCAGGTACTTCCCTCTAGCCGCTCCAATACACTATAAACTAAAAAGAAATATTTATATAATGCATAAGAATAACCTCCAGGAAGACCTCTTGACTCTGAAATCTCAGCCACTGAAGCTTTATTTTGTCTCGTTTCTTTCTTCCTCCTTTTGATCAAGAAGGCTTTCTTAATCTCATGATGCCGGGTCCCGGTTCATCTCTGGAAGATATGTCCCATGTTGCCAGGGAGATTTATAACTCTGAGAGTCATATCCCATTTTGGGGGGAGATGGGGAGAGTCTTGGCATTATATTTTGTATTGTGTATCAAATGGATCTGAAAAGATTTAGGTATCTTTTCTTATAAAATAGAAGCTAATAGTTTATTTTAAAGACTAAGAAATGAAGAATCTTATTTCTTATGAACCTTTTGGTTTGAACATGTTCATAAAGGCTTATGTTTCTAGTTTTTATGGTGATTTGATTTTGTTTATAATCAATTTCTGTCTGAGTTCCAGAAATGCTAAGATACTGCACTGAAGGAGATGGCAGCTGACAAAATTTCTGTCTTTGACCTTCTGATGCAAGTTTAGTAACTAATCTGGAAAATAATGAACTGCAATTAATGAACTCTGTACTCATATTCAAGTGTGTTTCTCAGGCAGCATATAAAATAATTGAAAGAACTTCCTGCTCTCTAATTAGTGAGATTGAATTAATTTGGCATAATAGCGTTTTTTCATGTATCTACAAGTTTGTCTTCAGTGAAGCTATTTATATACCTCAAACTTAAGTTCTCTAAATGGCCTCTTTGATTAATCTAGGACTTAAAGAATTAATGCAGATATAATTGACAACATCAAAAATACCGTCACATTTCTGACCTATCTTCATTTTAGTGTTTGCTCCTTTTCAGTGTCCTGTATTTTGGTTAGGACTGCCTTATAAACTACATGGGTATTTGTTTCCTATTTCAACATGGCTTCAAGTGTGATAGGTAGATAAAACCTTGAATAGCAAGTGCAATACTCTACACATCTCTGCTACTAATTGAAAAGATGTCACATAATTATTACACCTCTCCTTCACATTTAAAATGGGAAAACACAAACATAACTACTAATTCTTTTGTATGCAAGGATGTTATTTAGATTAGTCATACTTGGGCTTCCTTGATGAAGCGAGCTGTATACACGCTTGTTCTTGTGCATTCTAGCCTTCAGTTTACCCTAATCATTCAGATTATTTTAAAAATAATGTGAAAATTTTCCTGTAATTTATACCACACATAATAAATATATTTGGATATGATATACTACATTCACTCATACTTGAGTTCAAAATTTTTGTGTTTCCCAATACTGACATAGCACTCAGGCCATTATAAAATTTTACTGTTATGAAGGAAATTTACCCAGACCTTTTGGAGAACAGACTTTTATTTCATTTTCGTACAAGCAAGTGATTTCTGTTAGAGTGCTTTAATGATGAATTCTTAGGTATTCTTAGTATTGTTAGAAGATTCTTATCTCTAGTTTAGTTTTCCAAAATTATAACATTTAGCTATATATATAGCTTTGGCCCAGATATGTAGAAATATTTTATTGGCACACTTAAAGGGATTAAGTTGACAAAGCTATCTTTAGAATTAGGTATAGTAGTTGATCTGGAAAATAATTCATTGAAATTCTCTCCAGCAAAAAAAGAGAGTTTCTGAGGCAGTACAGAAATTGACTGAAGAGCCTCAATCTGCCAGTCAGTTTTCAGACTGGCATTATATACTTTTTAATGATTCTCTAGACCAGGGGTTTGCTAACTTTTTCTGTGAAGAGCCAGATAGTAAATATTTTAGGCTTTATGGGCCATTGGTCTCTGTCAAAACTATTCAGCGCTACTCTTGTAGCACAGAAGCAGCTGTATATAATACATAAGTAAATGTGTTTTTATTGGCTGTGTTCCAATAAAACCTTAATTATGGACCTTGAAATTTGAATTTCCTATTCTTTTTATATCACAAAAACATTGCCTTGATTTGTTTTTTAACCATCAAAAATGTAAAAACATTCTTAGCTCTCAGGTTAAAATGGGTAACAAGCCAAATTTGGACCTTATTTTAAAGATTTTTAGAGATACTATATATTTTAACTAAGCTGTTCATTCTTCATAGACACTTGAAAAAATAACAACCATCCTTTTGGGTGAAATGAATATATTATTTTTTTTAATAAAGAATTTTCATATAAATATTTAAGATTTTTAATAAAGAATTTTTTTCATATAAATGTTAACTAGCTAGATTCTAAAAATCAGAAACTGTATCTTTTCTGGCAACTCAGGAAAACAGTGTTTTAAAATTTCTTTATATTATAACTAGAATGTTAGCCTAACATATAATAAAGTAAAATCTACTTTGATTGCCTTATTCACTTTTATCTACTGATAATATAGTTTCCTTGTTGATAGAAAAAACTACATTTTAGTTGTTTTGTGAGATTACAGTTAAATAGGAATATCAGCTATTAGATCTTGAGTGCATATTTTTTCATGAGTATAGTGATTATGTTTGTTTTTGCTCACATTGTATCATCAGCTTCTGGCACAGTCCTTAGAATATTGTAGGCATATGATACGTATTTGTTGAAAGAGTAAATTGATAAAATCTTAGATTCTTTGTTTGAAAGAAAATAAAATTAAGGTTGCATCTTGAATGGGTTTGAGTCTAATGAGTACAATTAGAAACTTTCCATTTTTAGATCAGATATAATTACTGACTGTTCAAAAATATATTTAAAATAAGCCATTGTAGGAATCTTGGAAGACAACATGCAAAATTCCAATAATCATGATAACTATGATGCTTTAAAAATTTATTATATGAATTCCTCAGTGGTCCTGAAATGCAGCCCAACAGAAATGTAATGCAATCCATGTAAAAAAATTTTAATAGCATTATTTAAAACAAGTAAAATGAAACAGGTAGAATTAATTTTAATAACATTTTATTTAATCCAGTATATCTAAAATACGTCATTTCAACCTATAATTAGTGTAAAAATTGTTAATGAGATTCTTTATGTTCTTTTTTCTGCACTAGTCTTTGAAATTAGACATGTTATTTTACATTTCTAGCATAGCTAAATTCAGATGCTAAATTTTGTTGAAAATACTTCATCTTTATTGAGATTGTATAAAATTTACAGTTGAAAAAGTAGATTTCCATACTTTTTTAAAGCTATCCCAAACAACTTAAAAGAACTCCAGTTTTTAAATTTAAATTTTAATTAATTACAATTATGTAAACTAAAAAAAAATAGTTTGTTGGGTGGTGCGATGGTGGCTTGGTGGCAGAATTCTCACCTGCCATGTTGGAGACTCAGGCTCAATTCCCGGTGCCTGCCCATGTGGAAAAAAAAAAAATTGTCGCTCAGTCACACTAGCAACATTTTAAGTGCACATTAGTCAATGTGAGTATTGGCTTCTGTGTTGGACAGCACAAAGTTAGGTGATGCTACTTGAGACTTGGGTAGACTAAGTTCCTTGTTTAAGGTTACAGAGACTACTGAGTCTCAGAACTGTGATTAAATTCAGAAAACAAAATTTAAAGCACTAATGTGATCTTAAGAGATTTCAGCAGGATATGATTGAACATAAACAAATGATTATCTTTGTAGAATGAATGAATCAGTAAATAATATGGCAGAAGGACTGGCCATGTTGTAACCATTAAATGAGCAATACCTATACATGTTTCCTTTTCCTGCTCATTCCCTTTTAAAAAAATCTGCGGGAAATGGGGAATCATTAAAGAGGTTTAAGCAAAGGAGTGACATGGTCAGATTTACATTACAGAAAGCACATTCTAACTGCAGTTTGGACAGTGTATTTAAGGAAGATAAAACTGGGAGAATCTATGCAAATGTTCATAGAAACCCCATGGAAAATTTTACTATTGATCAGAAATAGGAATTCACCTTCCCATTTTTGATGCACATAGATACTTTAGTGCCACTGATTGAAAGGAACATGTGGTAAGTTTCATAAGTGGTGTCTGGCAGGGACCATTGCTAGCCACCGATATGCTTCCACCAATAAGTCTTCTGTGAGTCTCCATTTTCTTTTCTTTCAGGCTAACTATCTTCCTTTTGATTAACATATCCTTTTGAAAATATGTTTATTTCATTGATTAAGCTGTTGTTGAGGCTTGATCTTTAGGTCATTGTGCATATCTGATTTTATATATTTGTTACTTTTATGAGAACATTTTTAAAGTGTAGGAAATATTATGTCATATGCATTCCTCTGCTTTTTTTTTTTAACTTTTTGTTTGAAATAATTTCAAACATAACAGGATAGTTACATAAATAGTACAAACCTCACAAAAAGAACTCCAACATACCCCTTCCCTCCCAGATATCTAGATTTTCCAATTTTAATATTTTTGCCACATTTGCCATATCATTCTATTTATCTATCAATCTGGGAGTCCATCTACCTTTTTATCTACCTACCAGTCCATTTTCTGAACACTCGAGGGTAGGTTGTATATGTACATCATACTTTCTGAACATTTTAATGCTGCTATGTATATTTCCAGAAAACAAGGATATTCACTTGTGTATCCACCTTCAGTACAGTTATTAAGTTCAAGTAATTTAATATTGGTATAAAGCTTACAGTCAAAACTACAATACTTTCATATGTCTGAATAATGAACTTTTGAGCCTTCCCTCCTCCCTTGTTAGAGTATGTCCTAGATCATTGCCTTTAAATTTTAGTTTAAAAACTAAAACTTTCTTTGTTTCCTGGTGCCTGCTCATGCAAAACAAAAAACAAAAAACAAAAAAAACACACCTAACTAAAACTTGCCTTTTAGTTTTCCAAGTCAGTCTTTTCTGTCCAGAATAAGGTCAGGGATCCACTGGAAGTGATGAGATGTCCTTGGGAGGGGATGAGAAAGAGCCAGGAAGAACACCAAGAGCTTCTAAAGATACCCTAAAGCTGTCCTTTCTTGACTCAGCACTTGCCCAGCAAATGCAGCTCTTCAGCTGTTCTCTGCAGCTCTCAGGAAGCATATTTTCTTTAAGTCTCCTCTGCCAGTTTTGTCTGGGGCAAGTTGAAACAAGGGCCTCCCTTAGGACCAGATCCATAACGATCTAAAGTAGCTAATCAAATGCAGTTATCAGTGATCAGACTGTACCGCTTCAAATCTTGAGGAACTAGCTAGGTTTTTATGTCCTTCCTTGTCACCAGCATGCTGCAACAGGGGCCGGGTTTGAGTGCCTCACTCCTGCCAGCTGTGAGATGGGTTGGGCACCGGTAGCATGTGGAGAGTGTGGTTCATTGTTTTTACCACAATTTACCAACCTCTTCCTCTTGCTGTTCCCCAGAGTTACACAGTGTTCTTCTGGACTCTGGAGTTTTAAAATAGTTGATTCAGATTGCTCCTCTCATATCATAGTTATTCTGGTGAAGAAACTGATTCCTAGTGCTCCCTACTCAACCGTTTTCCCCACAGTCCTCTCCTCTAATTACATTTTGTGCATTTGCCTTTTGGATCCTGTAGAAAGTAAAAATTGGAGTAACAAACCAAAAATATGATAGTACTGGCATTTGTATTTATCCCTGTTTGTTGTCTTGGCTGGAGATCATTATTTTATGTGGCTATTGTCCTTTCCTTTCAATCTCTTTTCGCACCTTTTTTTTTTTTTTTTTGCTTTAATTAAATTTTAATAGTTCTGGGGAAAAAATTAAGGTTAGCTAACACCAAGCTGAACATCACATTAAGGGAAAAAAAGAGACAAAAAGTTTAAGGGTGCTGGACTGCATTCACAGCTGACAGGGCAAATTGGACAGAAAGTTAAAATGGAAATGAGCTCTACTAAAGAAGGTTTTGCTATGAAAGCTTCTGTAGTTTCTCCCTGACTTGACCTACAGCAAAGTTAAGCTTTGCAAAGTTTTTTTTTTTTTCCTTTTCATGCTGCCCAAAGACTGCTTCTAGGAACAACACATCAAGTCCAGACTGAACATACAGGTGACATAAAGGTATATTACTCCTTCCAGTGCCAGGTCCACAGAAGTATTTAAAGGGAGGAAAGTATTGCACTGGCTTGTATTAAATTTGAGGAAACTTGCCATGATCACGTAAAGTCCCCTGCTCCAGACCTGCCTGTTGCCGTTCGGCATCCTCTGGACCGAAAGCCTCTAGCTACTTCTGAGCAGAGAATAAGGAAATCAAACATGACTTGATATGTAGTTAACTTTGTTTCATTGTACATTTTCACCTTAGACCACAGAAAAACATATTAGGTTCTCGGTTAGCCCCGAGGTAAAATCCTCAAGGGTTGGAACTTTCTAGGTCAAAATTAGAAGCACAGCTCTCCTTGAAAGCTCCTGGGTGGATAGGCTAAGACAGGTACCAAGAAACTTTCAGCCCTGCCATTCAGAATGGAGATGGTATCAGAAGTGGAGCCAGCCTCAGCTTCAAGATGGACTTGAGTGCATAGGGGCAGATAATCCAGTTCACTTAGGGGAAGGGGTGATGATGAAAGGATGCAACTCCTTTCTAGTTAACTTTTCATGGTCATAAACCCTGAAATAGGTTTAAAAATAAGAAAAATCCCCAATGAGACATCTTTGATTCATTGGTTGGTATTAGCTGAGGAGATAGGAACAAAGAACAAGAATCCTACTCTCCTGAGCCTGGAGTTGGCACTGTCCCCACAGTGTCTACTCCCTAAATCTATCCCCTCAGCCACGAGGCCAAACCCCATGGCAACACCTGGGCCCTCGAGAGATGCCTTAAAGAGATGTGGACAGTTTCAGCTGCTACCCAGATCAGATTAGTGATTTTTTAATAAGTCATATGCTCACATCCTGTTTAAAACCATTTTTCCTACTTCTTACAAAATATGCACAGTTCTTTCTTATATTTGAACTATTTACAAACAGAAAAGGCCTATCTTTTAAAGAAAAGGCATTTTCTGAGTCTCTATAAAGTGCAACTAATTTAAGGCAAATTTATGTGAAATATAAAGGTGGCTTATTCTCTCTATTTACACACCTTCCAGTTTTAAAAGATAAGCTCTCCTCTCAAAAAAATGAAAGAGAAAAAAAAAGATGACTACTTTTCTTCTTGCAATTTAAAAAATTTTAAATGTAAGTTCTTACTGGTTTCAGGAAATCATGGATTTCTAAACATAAGTAAAATGGTCCTTTTTTTAAAAAAAATAACTTTTATATAGTTCTTCAAACACGTTAAAGGTGGCAATGTGTCTCTATAGTAGTTTGGAGGACTGGGGGCTTGATGGGATAAGTAGAAGGGCTGTTTTTGTTAGGTGAGTAGACATTAGGTAGTTTAGGATATGTATTCATTTTTTAATATGCCTGATGAGGCTAGACACCTAAAGCTACTCTTAGCTCCAAGAATGAGTATCTTCCATCTCCATCAGAATCAAATGCTCTCAAGATCTTTGGTTCTGGCACAGCAGAACCTACAGAGTTCCAAATTTCCTGGTAGGTCAGCTTTGCGTCCACATCCTGGCCAGCCTTGTAGAATAAATCCTGAAGATCTTTAATGTTAGAAATTCCTGGTATGGAGATAGGTCTTAGCTGGGCAGCTTTCTCAATTTGGTCTCCAAAAGATTGTGAAAATGTTGGCAATGCTGATGGCTTTGATGTGAAACTCTGTACTTGTTCTTTATCAGCATTTTCTGGAGGCCTATTGCTCTCAGGCTTGTTTGTGAGAGCATTGATCAGCTGTAGTTTTTCTCTTAGCTTGGATACTTGAGAATCTGAACTATCTTCTTTCACGCTGTAGGATAGGCTTGCTCTTTTTTCTACCTTGCTCACAGCAACCAGATCGCTTTCTATCAGGTTGACTCGCTGGGTAAGATTACTGACCGTCTCATTCATCCCTCGAGTTTAAGATCATTCTGTCTCTGGTATCCCACTAGGGCACTGTTTACCTCCTCTACAGTGTTGTGAAGGTACAGTATATCCTGTTTCAAATCCTCACTGTGGGTTTTATTGTCAAGTTCTGATATAACTGATGCTGATGGAGTAATGTGGTTGTTTCCACCAGTCTCCTTCAAGAGTTGCTGATTCATGCCACTCTGCAGTGTTTCCATGATTTTCTTGTGTTCATCCATGGTTTTCTGTATTGCTTCCACAGCAAGATGGACACTATTTAAAGTATTGCCAATGGAAGCTACACTCTTCTGAAGGTTTTCTACAGTGGCAGGAAGGCTAATTAAGTCTGACGCTGACTTAACATTGGCTTTGAGGTGATTTACTGCAGAAGTCAAGAGAGTAATCTGCTTATTCATTTCTGTGATATTTGTCCAGATTTTGCTCAAGCCCAGCTCTCCAGATTCAATCTTCTCAAGTTGTTTTTGTTTGTTGAGGAGTTCTTCATTAAGTTTGGGAATTTCTTGGAATGAGCTTTTCTGATTAGATTCCATTGTTCTAAATTTTTCCTTGATGGCATCCAGATTCTCCTTGAGAGCAACTTGCATCCACACCAAGCCAACACAGGCCACGACACAGGCCGCAAGGATGACGAAAGCACAGAGGGGATAACAGATTTTGCAGCATCGTAAATAGTGTCCCTTGACAAAGCGAGAGCGATTTTTAACTACACCGAATTCCTCTTCCTCCTCTGAGGTGGACTCAGACTCTGTGTCAGGGGGCTCAGTGCGAAGCAGGCGATGACCTGAGCCTTTCTTGGGATTCTTTCTCCGACTGTCTGCAGCCAGGCCAATCAATGCATTGAGTTCTTTCCGCTTTTTCATCTTCTTGTGTGGGGTGAGTGGAGCACCTACTCCTGAGCTGCCAGGTTTGTACCCAACACCCAATTCTCTCGTTGTCTTGGAGTTGCCTTCCAGGGTGGGGAATCCTGGGCCAGAGCCCTCCAGTCACTCCCACCCAGGGGTGGGACTGACTAGATACACTGAGGGCTGGAGACTGGAGCCCAGAGGAAACTAGAATTCAAACGGATGGGAAAATCACATATAGGCAGTCAGGAGTGTTGATTCAAATGGGCATGGAGTGTCAGTTAATTAAGAAGCTGGAAAAGGGGAAAACTTTTACTTCCTGAAGGAGTAAAAAAAGCCAAGTCAAGAATGAGAGATTCTTAGCTCCGATATGTAGGTAATATTTCTAAGGGTGTTTCAGGAGATGGAGATGGTCACACAGATGTTCTGGATATCTGGGGTCAGGTTTCCAACAGGGAAGAAAAAAGTAACTTGTTCCTGAGTGGGGTGAGAGGGAGAAGTACAGGATGAGACAGTGGGAACAAGTCAGTCCTTCCGGCAGGAAAAGCGGCAGCAAGAGGGAGCTCCCAGCCACTGCAAACCTGATATAGCTCTGGGCGCTGAGAAAATGCCCGGGCTTGGAAGCTCAGGTCTGAGGTTATCACCGTCCTCCGGACCCCGCCCTGAGTTTGAAGAGAGCCCGAGAAGAAGGAAGATGTGGAATCAGGCTCGGGGATGCCGTCTGGGCCGGGGGTGCGCAGTACTGAGGGGCGACCGCGGCTCAGCCCACCTGAAGAGCTCCCACCCAGAGTTTGAGATGTTTCGGCAGGCGACTTTCGGCAACTCACAAGCGCCGTCTCCACTGCGGCCGCAAGTGCGGCCGCAACTGCGGCCCCCGCTCTGGCTGCGGCCGCGGCTGTTCCTGATGCGCTGGTGGTGGTGGCGGTGACGGCGGCCCCGCGGGCTCCAGACCTGGGCCATCGCTCCAGTCCCAGCTCACTTCCCCCTTCTCTTTCGCACCTTTTGAAGGGTTAGTCTAGGGGTGATAAGCTCCCTCAGATTTTGTTTGGGAGTATCTTAACTTCTTCCTTATTTTTATTTTTTTGAAAACTTACAGGTCAAATGTAAGTTTTGTGTCATATTTTTCTGTCACACTTGATTAATGGTTTACCTGGGTATAGATATCTAGGTTGGGAATCATCCTTTCAAAATTTTCATGGCATTATTTCCCCAGTCTTCCCTCCTCTGGTGCTTTTGAGAAATTCAACACCATTCCAATTCCTTATCCTTCATATGTAACCTATTTTTTCCCTCTCTTTAAGAGTTTCTGCTTGTCCTATGTGAAATATCCCATGAAATTTCACAATAATGGCAACGAGTTATTTTTCATCCATTGTGCTGGGCCATCTGAGTTTGGAAACTCAGGCCTTTCATTACTAAGAAATGTTCAAATTATTTCTTTGTTATCCTCTAGCCTCTTTTTCTTTTCCCCTGTTCTTTCTGATGTTGGGTTGATCCTCAAATTTGTTATCTGTTCTCTTCTATTTCCATCTGACCCACTCAGCAAATCTGTATTCAGTGCGGTGCTAGTTGTTGTTGGTGCTGAATATAGAAGGGAACAGAACTGAGAGAAATCTTCTGTTCTTGTGGAGATTACATTGTAGTAGAGGAGACAGTAAGTAGAATAAGTAAGTAAATTATATAGTATATTAGAAAGCGTTAAGTGCATGGGAAAAAATAAAACAGGGAAAGAGGTTAGGGAGTTCAGAGTGATTATTTTAAATAGGGTGATCAGGAAAGATCTTACTGAGAAAATAACATTTAAATAAAGACTGAAAGATGAGGGCACCAGCCATACAGTTATTTGGGAAAGAATGATCCAAGTAGGAATAATAGCATACACATAAGCCCAAAGGTGGGTAGGCAAAAGCAAAAGCAGACTTGTAGTGTTCAAGGTACAGCCAGGAGGTCAATGTGTCCAGGGAGGAGGGGAGAAGGGGGTGCACAATAGAAGGTGAGGTCTAAGAGGTAAGGTGGTGATGGTAGGTGGACTTTATGAAGTGAATTATATGGAAAACCCCTGGAGGGTTGGGTCAGAGACTGACATGAACTGACTGAATGATTTTATTTGCAGAGTTGGGCTTGGAGAGAGAGAGGCCACATCTGAACAACAGAAGAGTTTCTCTGGAAGGAACTTTTAGTATAATAGTAGGTTTAGCTTCTCTGGTACAGAAATACTTTCCTCTACCATTTTGCCTTTTGTATTATATATATCATATCTGATTTTCCTTCTTTCTACACTCTTCTCCATACCTCTCTCTTCTGTCTTTTCGTATCTGACCCTAGTGCTCCCTTTAGTATTTCTTGCAGAGCTGGTCACTTGGTCACAAATTTTCTCAGTGACTTTTTGTCTGAAAATGTTTTAATTTCTCCCTCATTTTTGAAGGACAATTTTGCTGGATATAGTAGTCTTGGTTGGCAGTTTTTCTCTTTTAGTAATTTAAATATATCATCCCACTGTCTTCTAGCTTCCATGGTTTCTGCTGAGAAATCTACACATAGTCTTATTGGGTTTTCCTTGTATGTGATGGATTGTTTTTCTCTTGCTGCTTTCAAGATCCTCTCTTTCTCTTTGACCTCTGACATTCTAACTAGTAAGTGTCTTGGAGAACGCCTATTTGGAGCTATTTTCTTTGGGGTGTGCTGCACTTCTTGGATCTGTAATTTTAGGTCTTTCATAAGAGTTGGGAAATTTTCAGTGATAATTTCTTCCATTAGTTTTTCTCCTCCTTTTCCCTTCTCTTCTCCTTCTGGGACACCCACAACACGTATATTTGTGCGCTTCGTATTATCATTCAATTCCCTGAGCCCCTGCTCAAATTTTTCCATTCTTTTCCCTATAGTTTCTGTTTCTTTTTGGAATTCAGATGTTCCATCCTCCAGTTCACTAATTCTAGCCTCTGTCTCTTTAAATCTACCATTGTAGGTTTCCATTGTTTTTTTCATCTCTTCTACTGTGTCTTTCATTCCCATAAGTTCTGTGATTTGTTTTTTCAGACTTTCCATTTCTTCTTTTTGTTCATCCCATGCCTTCTTCATGTCCTCCCTCAATTTATTGATTTGGTTTTTGAAGAGGTTTTCCATTTCTGTTCGTATATTCAGAATTAGTTGTCTCAGCTCCTGTATCTCATTTGAGCTATTGGTTTGTTCCTTTGACTGGGCCATATCTTCAATTTTCCTGGTGTGATTTATTATTTTTTGCTGGCGTCTGGGCATTTAATCAGATTTCCCTGAGTGTGGGACCCAGCAGGTTGAAAAACTTTCCTGTGAAGTCTCTGGGCTCTGTTTTTCTTATCCTGCCCAGTATGTGGTGCTTGTCTGTCTGCGGGTCCCACCAGCAAAAGATGTTGTGGCTCCTTTAACTTTGGAAGACTCTCGCTGCTGGGTGTGTGGTGGAGACAGAGGAAAAGTTGTAGGCTGGTTTTAATGGCTTCAAATTGTGAAGTCCTGGGATCTGAATTCCTTGAGAGAGGGATTCCACCTGAACTGCGTTTCACCCCTCCCGCGGGGAAGGTTCAGGTGGTAGAGAGCCCTGAAAGCAGTCTGTTTCTGCATTCGGGACAGTTGCAACTTGTGTAATCCCAGCGCTGAGCCCAGAGGCAACCAGCCTCCGTAGAAACAGCCGCAGAAGGCTCTGTTTCGCCCCCTTTCCTCTTTTTCAGTTAGCCCAATCGGCGACTTCCGCCTTGATCAGTTTCGCCTGAGCTGAGGGCCTATTTTTAGTAGTCAGAAGTTGTTCTTTAATGCCACTATTGGTGTTAGGTTGGGCTCAGTCTCTACTACTGTTGGAGACTCTTTCCTTTCCCTCTGGGAAGTTGCCTGTGGGGGAGGGGCGCTGGCCGCCGCGACTTGGGGAACCGCCAATCCGAAGCTCCCAGCTGGCCCGGGAAGGAGGGAGGGAGGGGCTCCGGCCGCCAGCCGCCGTGGCCCGGGGAAGCGCGCGCCTCTCGGGGACCTCACTGCAGCGGAGTCTCTTCGCCGGTTCAGCCATTCCAGAATGGGGTACACTGTATGTCTGGTCTCTGTTGTGGCTCCGGGAGCTGTTCTGTACTGTTTCTAGTTCTTTATTAGTTGTTCTGGAGGAGGAACTAAGACCTGCGCGCCTTACTAAGCCGCCATCTTCTCTGGAAGCCCTCTGGTACAGAAATAAGTTTCGAAAGATCAGGCCTCAAGATCACGGGGACTTGGCCTATTAGCTTACAAGTCCCTAGTGTTTGAGAGCTTCAGTATTTCCCAGGTGGGGAAGTTTAATAGTTCCATATTTTTTCTCCAGTCCCTCAAGGGACTTTGCCAATATTTTAAAATTATCTGTCTAGCCACCCTGACCTTTTCCACATATGTCTTATGTTGGGTGTGCACCATATCTCCTTGGGAATTTCCCTATTTACTCAGATACAAATGTTCTCTTCTCTAGGAAACAGTTTCTTCCTAATCTTTGGCACCGCCCTGTATATCCTACAGCCAGCAATCCCTTTCCCCATGTAGCCACTTGAATGCTCTCTCACAGAGTTCCGGAGGAGAGTTTGGTGAACTGCCTTCTACACGCGTGGGAAGTTCTGAGATGGTGAGACCCTCAGGTCAACTTTCAGACAAATTGGGCCAGGAATACATGCTCCCATTGTATGCACGAGGTCTACTCTGTTCCCTCTGAATCTGTGATCAGAAATCTGTACTGGCAGCGCAGGCCAGCTCTCTACCAAGCTGGTTAGGGGTGAGAGAGGCCTCGTCAGGCTCCATGAGATCCAGTTGCTTCTAAGTAGCCTTTTTCTTGACTTGGTGCTCTCTTGGTTACTGCTGTTCTTTAAACTGTTTTCTGGAGCTTTAGAAAGATGCCTCTGCCAGTTCTTGCTGGTTATACAAAGCTTCTGTAGGGGAAGCACCTCACTGCACCATCTTGATATTATTGTGGTAAAATATATAACATAAGATGTGTCATTTTAACCATTTTTGAGTATGCAATTCAGTAGCATTAATTACAGTCACAGTGCTGTCCACCCATGACCACTACTTTTTTGTTTCTTATATTTTTCCAACCTTAGCAGCATAAAAATTAAAAGTAGTCTACTGCTTATTTTAAGCAAAAAATAAATCTTAAATCTCTTCTAGTATATTCCTTTAAAAATAATTTCTTGTGCATGGATTTAAATTATTGGTCAGCCTTTAAAGAAAAAAAAACATTTAGAGGATCAACATTAACTTAAGCTGCTTTAGAAAATGACATTGAAGAAATTAACAAATTCAGGGACAAATGTGGTTATTAGGAAAGATTTATTTTCAAAAGGAAAAATTGTGCATCTGAAAATTTCATTGTTGGACAACTTTTTTGACAAAATGATTATTAACTTTTCCCTTCAAACTGTATTCTTCTTTACCTATCCCTATTCCTAAATTTCAGAATATCTCTTCTTTTCCAAATTTTATATAGCTGTGTATAGGTCAGCCTTGTTCATATCATATTTTAAGTAATTCATTCATTTGTTTATCTCTTTCTTAATTCAACAAACATTAAGTTACTGTTTTGTATTTGCAAATACAGAGACAAATAAAGCATAATTCCTACCCTTCTGAAACCCTGCAGTTAAGAGAAGCTCCTTTTAGACTCATAATGAGATAAATAGGCAAGTATACAAGGTGATATTTAGGTGCTGTAATATATGTATGTCTGGTATGACGCAGTGGAGGGAGTGGGATTTCTATCTGTAATTTCAGGAATATTGATCATTCTTGAGCTGAGTCTGGTATTCATCATGTGGCGCATGACCCCTAGTGAGGAGGAATAGCCGTCCACGAGGAAGGCTGTGGAAAATAATGTGTTCTGGTATTTTGGGTGGTTTCATATGACAAGGGAAGGGTGCAACTTGATGGAGAGATTGAAGAGTTAAAACTTTATTTTTTATAGGCAAAGAGTTAAAACTTTATTTCTATAGGCAAAGGGATCACCAAAATAGCTTTTAGGCAAAGTAATGAAGTTTTGAGTTATGTTCTGTACTCATGTGGCATATGGAAGCCAGAGTTAAAAAATTACTAGATATGATATGAGAACTGACCATCCCCCATTCCTTAAAGTATTTCTAAGCAATTCTCTTGGCTATAACCTACTCATCCTATTATATTTCAGCAATGCTCATGACCCAGAAGATTGTAGGTACAGCTGGCATTTGAGAACTTAGTACTTTTTCATTTCTGTCACTAACTCACTGGGCGACCTGGATGTATTTAGCCATTAGGTAAATTCTGTGTGAGCCTTGGTTTCTCTAGTGTGAAATGTAGATAATTATACTTATTTTTGCTTGTCTCATGGGACTTCTCCTTAACATTTATAGCTGCAAAATACTTTGCACTCATTTTTATTAATAGTTACCAGATGTGTCGTAAGGATTAATGAACTTATGATCTGAAATGTTTTCAGTTCTTGAAATAGGAGACAGCTTCCTGCACAGGGGATATGTAAAAGAGCATTAAAATGCAAACAATAAACATTTGAAAATTTCAGTTATTTTATGTGAAGGACAAATCGCACATTTAAAATTAAAGTGTACCTTGTAGGTATTTTTGGTATCCTTAACAAGGTTGCTGAATTCATCACAGACCATTGCCCAATTTAGAAAGCCAGGTACTTCTTACCCCTGCCTACTGCACATGCATATATACAGGTGAGTATACATACACTCAAACTGTTTTTTCTAATATCATCACCTGCCGTTCTACTTTTCATCCCTGCATCTTAGGGGTCATCCTTGACTTTCTATTTTTCCAGCCTCCATAGTCAATTGTTTCAAGTGCTGGCCTCCTTCATATTTCTCAATTTTAATTTATACTTCCTATTCCTCCTACCATCTGAATTCAAGCTCTTATTAGCTTTACACTGCACCATTGAAGTAACTTTTTAATTGATCTCCCAAAGTTTAGTATTGCCCCTTAGTATTTGAAAGTATACAGACAAACTAATTGCTCCTTATCGCAGCTTCATTCAGTAACCTTTGATTTTTTTTGTCTGTTAAAATTAGCCATAAGTTAACAGGGCCTCCTCCAGCTGACCTTAACCTTTCTTCCCTTTACCCATTGTTGGTAAGGCTAGATCACTTTCCCTTCCCCCAGATCTGGAAGACTGAGTAGCCTTTCATGATGTAGAGATGCTAAGAGAGAGAGCACTTCAAATATAAAGAAGGGCTCCCATGCCATCTTGTCTTTGTCATGCCGTGCTGTATATTTGAAATCTTCACTTTACTTGCTTCTGTACCCTGTGAACTCATTCTGCTAGGTCTATCTCAACATAAAATCATCCTCTGAAGGTTTTCTAGATGTATTCTTTTTATTAGCCTTTCCTTCTCTAAATCCTTTCTGCTTTAGAAACTTCCATTCTAATATCTAGCATATTCTTTTATGTTTTACAGGTATATATCTGTCCTCCAAACTAGATTGTTAATCTGTTGAGAGCAAAGTCCATGTCTTCCTAATCTTTGTGTTTCCCTCAGTGCTTAGTGCAATGGCCTGTACATGGTGAGGCTTGATAAATCTGTGTTGAACTGAATTTATACATTAGTTTGAGTCAGCCAACATTTATCCTCTTCACATAGGGCAGTATTTCAATGAGTGATTAGAAAATTTTTCTGTCAATGTTTGGAAAAATGTCACCTGAACTGATACTTTATCTTTTCTTCTGCAAAAATCTTTATTCTGCCAGATATTAAAAGCTTAGAAATTTCACCTAGTAAAGATCTTCTACTTGAATGACATGTATTTAGAACTTATTATGAAAAATTTGGAAATATATAAAAGTAGAGAGAATAGGATAATAAGCCTCTGTATACTTCTTACCTGGCTTCAGTAAAAATTAATACTCAGCAGATCTCGTATCTTTTATACCCCTACTTTGTTCAACATATGCCTTTTAAAATGCCCTTTGGGGAAATTGTTGTGGTGTGTATATGTGCTTTTTTGTGTATGTGCTGTTTAAAAAAAAAGTCCTTTGGAGAAGTACCCACCCCTGGTCCTATTAAGAGTAACCTCACTTAGCCAGAACGGTGTGTCTGGCAGCCAGCACTACCTAGCATCCCATGGAGGTAGGGCCACAATAGAAGTAAATGTGGTTAAAATATATATATATTTGACATAGTACTCAGGACCCATTCAGAACTGACCTAATTTTATTTTAGAGACAGTTTTTAGCAGTTTCAGACATGTTTAATCATCCAGTTTCCTGGTTCACAGTTCATCTGAATTGTGGGAGTTTGGAGGTGGGAATCTTTATGAAACAGAGAGGTTGTCTGAACAAGAAGCGGTCACTGACAGTGAAAGAGGAGCCAGGAGAATTGTGAGAAGTAGACATGAAAACTTGCATTTTATAGTCTGGAGCCAGTGAAGTCAGGGCTTTAAGAGCCTTGAGTATCAGGAAGACCTTTGGGTCATACTGGATCCAGCTTAGTCAATTTGTTCTTTTAATTCATTGAGCAATATTATTATGCATCTACTGGATTTTTCTAATTATTTTGAGCCATAAAGAAAATGTAAATTATGTTTCTATGCTGTGTTTAGTGGGACAAAAATCACATCATTTTAGAAAAGGTTTCATCCTAGGTAGTTACAGTTCCATCTGTGGTGGGATTTTTACGTTTTTATGCTTTAAAAGGATAAGCATCGCCTTAGTGGAAATAATCATTTACCAACCTTGTCTGTTTTAAATGTGTTTTAATTGAAGAATTTAGATATTTTGGAGTTTGCACTTTAAAATGTTGTGGATTGTTTTTTGTGGGTTTTTGTTGTTGTTGTTGTTTTGCCTTTACTAAAAAATATACTTAAAACACCTTCCAATATATGGGGGGCACTTTAGATATTGTGGGGTGAAAACTAAAGGCCAATAGCCCCTGATTCAAGGACTGTATAGTAGAATGGAAGAAACCGGTCTGGAAGTTAACTTCATTCTCAAGGAATTTATAGTGCAGTGGGGAAACAGAGAACCTAGGTAAAGTAGAATGGACTAAGTGCTGTAAAAGAGGTGAAAGGAATAATAGACCATGGGAATTGAGGGGAGAGAATCTTCTGGCTGAGGGATTAAGGTAGAGGCTGGAGTGTCTTGTAGTTCAAGCCCTTATCATGGCATTTGGTGGCCTTTCTGTCCTCCAGGTGTGTCTTTCCTCAGTTCCCTTCTCCATATAGCCATTTGTTTTGTCTTTTTAAAACACCTGTGATGCTGGTGCTCCCTCATATTAACAATTTCAGTTTCTTCCCAGTATTTGCAGGGCAAAGCCTATATTCCCTTAGTTTATCCCCTTGGTCCTTCTGTCTATTTGGCCCAATCCCCATTTCCTATTTAATCAACTCTCCTCTGTTCCTATTCTAAAATCCTATTACCATTCCCTTGCCATCAGCAGAATTAATCACCTCTAGTACTTTTCTCTCAAAAGCAGTCCCAAGCATAGTTGGTTATAATGGTACCACTTACTGAAATGAGAATAACTGATGCTTGTGAACTCAGGTTAACACCTGGTTAAGTGAGTCATCTTGTTGTGAATGAACTCATCTCCCTTAAATTAAAACTTTGATTTTCCCATCAGGAAACAAGACTTTGGTAGCCTAGCCTTAGTACCTGTAGGCTCTGTCTAGAGAGTCTTGATCCAGATATACTACAGGAACTAAGTATACATCAGGCATCCAGATATACTATGGGAACTAGAAGGTACTGGAGTGTGTAGGACCAGAAGAAAGGATATGAAATCTAAATCTCTAGGAAATGAAAATTAGATGATAGAACAGTGATGCTGTTGTACCCCATGGACTTAGCAAGAGGGAACCAGCTCCCACTGCTCCAGAAACAAATTCAGATACCAATTGTGTTAGTTAGATTCAGTTGTCAACTTGGCCAGGTGAGCATACCTAATCTTGTTGCTGCAGACATAAGCCAACGGTATGTGAACCTCATCTGTTGCCAATTACATCTGCAGTTGACTAGGAGGCGTGTCTGCTGCAATGAGTGACGTTTGACTTAATTGGCCTGTGCTTAAATGAGAGATCGCAACGTAGCACAGCCTAGCAGCTTGGCATTCCTCATCTCAGCACTTGCAGCTCAGCCCGGGCCCTTGGAGATGGAGAAAGAAATCACCCCGGGGAAAGTTGTTGGAACCCAGGGGCCTGGAGAGAAGGCCAGCAGAGACCACCCTGTGCCTTCCACGCAAGAAAGAACCTCAGTGGAAAGTTAGCTGCCTTTCCTCTGAAGAACCAACAAAATAAATCCCCTTTTATTAAAAGCCAATCCGTCTCTGGTGTGTTGCATTCAGGCAGCTAGCAAACTAGAACACCAATTTTAACTCCTGTTTTATAAGACTAGAGGAAATATTTGTTATACCAGGATGGAGCCCTCTTTAAAGCTGAGCAGACTCTTGAATTTGAAAAGGGATATCTAGTAAGGAACCTGAGATTGGTGGAAGGAATAAAGACATAAGTGACAGGTTCCTAGTTTCTTGCATAGATAATCATGTCTGCTTCTGTGTCCCACTTCCATTTTAAAATTAGCAACTACAAAATGATTTATTTTCCTTATTAGAGAAGATGTGGGTTTACAGAACAATCATTTATTAAATATAGGATTCCTATACACACTGTTATTAATACCTTGCCAAAATGAATTCTCTCATAGTTACAAGCCAGCTCCTTCTTCTGACTTCCCTTTTCCTTATTTTGGCTCTAATTAATTTTTCTTATTCTTTTTTTTAAACATTCCTTGAACCATGTGTCCATGAGTAAATGTGTTCTCTCTATTCTTTCTTGAGATGATGTTTACATCTGTTTTAGTTAATAAGCTACTGGAATGGGGTTTACCAGAAACAGAACAACTTTTAAAAGGGGGAATTTATTAAATTACAAATTTATAGTTCTAAGGCCATGAAAATGTCCAAATTTAAGCAAGGCTATAAAAATGTCTAAATTATGGCATCCAGGGAAATATACCTTGGTTCAAGAAGGCTATTGATGTTCAGGGTTTATCTCTCCACTGGGAGGGCACATAACAACGTCTGCTAGCTTTCTCTCCTAGCATCTTGTTTCATGAAGCTCCCCCAGGGGCAGTTTCCTTCTTTATCTATAAAGGTCTCTGGCTGTTTGAACTCTGTCGGTTCTGGTGACTCTGAAGCGTTTTCCAAAATGGTTTCCTCTTGAAGAGCTCCAGTAAGCAACCCCACCTTGAATGGGTACAGACACATCTCAGTGGAAACCATCTAATCAAAAGTTACCACCCACAATTGGGTGGGTCACATCTCCACGGAAACAATTAAAAAATTCCTACCCAACAATATTGAATGAGGATTTAAGAACTTGGCTTTTCTGGGGCACACGACAGATTCAAACCAGCACAGCATCTATTAATTAAAGCTCTTAACACCTCACACCTGCTCTGTTGCTTGCTGTACTCTCCTTACTGATTTCCTGCCTTAGTCTTTAAATATTTCTCCAGTCAGTTTGCATTCCACTGCCAGATCAGTCTTTCTGCTCTTCTGTTTTTTTTTTGCTCAGGAACCTTTAGTGACCCCTCATCATTTTCTAATTAGATTAGTTTCAGATACCCAAGGTCTCCCATACATTCTTGCATATTCCACCTGTGTTCTGGGATTATGTTCCAGCTGGACTGACTGACTTAATACTCACTTCCTATGTCTATACTTCCATAGTCCTCCTTTTGCATCATAAGTTCTCCTTGGCCCTGTTTGGATTCTACCTCCTGCCTGCCTGGAGTCTTTCCTGATCTTTCCTTACCCATTCACTGCTCCCTATAAAGTCCTGTAAACTTGTATGTTCAGCCCTCGATTTATACGTGTGTTAATTAATGGAGAGAGAGAGAGAGAGCATGAGAATGCATGATAGCACACCATGTGTGTTATTGTCTTAGCATGAGTTTTCTTTCCCTTGCTAGGTCTTGGCTGGGGAGGTGGGTGATGGGTAAGCCCCTTGCTATGTCTTTATTTCTTCTGTTTCCTCCTATATTGTGTTGCCTCTGGCTTTTTCATGCTAAATGACAGTAATTTAGCTTTCCTGAAAGTTGTAAAAATTTACCGCTGGGTGGGTCCTCCTGATCGTTCAACCAGTGTATTCAATGAAAATATTCTCTGTCTCTGCACTGCTATTCTCTATCCCTTACTTTCACCTTGCCATTATTTTACTTTCACATTGCTCACTTGTTTTGTCAGCCCGTGCCCCGAATCATGGTGCAGTCTGCTCTCCCAGATGTTGGGATGACCAGGATGGAGCAGGTAAGTCAGTCTGCCCAATGGTGGCGCCTTTGCTGATAGCTGCCTCATATACAATGGGAACCCTGATGCTATAATTGCTTAGTCTACACCCATAGTTTTTTATTTTAATGTTCCCACTTGGATAATTAATTATAATATAGGTCACTGTCTTCTCCCTGTATATTTTCCCTGTTACACTTTTCTATTTTCAACTTGTTAATCATATGATTGCTAAACTTTAGGTGCTTGACTGTTAATGTAGTCTGCTGCTTTAATAGCCCACTGCTAGGCAAAGGAGATTTCTATAAACAGAACAGTCTCTTATTCTAAGTGTTTTGCTTAATTCTCAGTTTTACATTTCATTCTGATTCGTGATATCAGCGTGAAAAGACTAATGCTAAACAGGGGAGAAAATAGTCTCTTATGATCTCCCGCAGATCAACAGCACTTTTAATCTTATGAATAGCAAATCTATTTTCTCCCACTGTGCTTTCATTCTCCTAGGAAATTCTGTGTCCTAATAGGAAAATTTTATTTATTAAAACAACAGCAAAAAAAAAAAAAAGAAAAAGAAAAAGCCAAATAATTTTAAAGAAAATGCAGACCTCCATGAATTCTACTCATTTTTAGAAGGCCTTTTCAACCCAGTACATTCTTGGTATTCACCAATTTAACTATACCTGATACTGGTTGGCACTTGGTTTATCAGCCCCCTTCCTTCCCCCCATGATCAGTATTTGTTATTTTGCCAAGGTGGCACTTTCATTCTTGAGCTCCAAGGCCAGAGGAACAGAGTGAGTGCAAGTCCGTTGCTGGTGATGGGCCCTAACCCATCACAGCATCTACAGCTCAGGGCAGCTTTGCTGCTCATCATGGTGGTGTGCTCAAATCTGGACTTTCCCAGAAGACTTCAGAAATGTCTCTCTCAATGATAAGGTACAGTCTAAAGATGGCAAATAGGTTTCAACACACATACCAACTCCAGTCAAGTGGGAGCGGCTGCCTAGAGTGCTGTAATGGGAAAGAACCTGGAGCTGCATTTGGGCTCAGCAGGAATGGATGCTGCAATCAGCTATCGCTTTCTACCATCTTTGATGTGCTCTTTGTTGTCACTATAAATCTGACCTCTAATCCCTGCCCTTTTTTTTTCCCTACTTACTGGGAGCCATGAATAAATCCTTTAACCTCTCTAGACCACTTTGTAGAATGAATGATAATTTATATTCCCCCACATACGTATACATCAGAGGATTCATATGTAAGTAAATGGAGTAATACCATGTAACTATAAGGCATCGTCACTAGACTGTCACTCTCCAGGACAAGACCCGTCTTGACAATGACTGGGATTTACCCAGTATAGAATATGGAATTTCTGCTATTTCAGGACTCTAATTATTGCTCACATTCGGTACTCTTATAGCTTTGCTACTGTGTTAATGTGTTCATCCCTGCATAGCTGGTGAGACTGAAAAGAAGATAGAAAAGAATAAATAAAATATGTACAAGTTGCAAAAGAAAAATGATTGAAGGATCACCTAATTTTTAGAGTATATATGCCTGTGACGGTTATTGATCTGTTGGATTTAGTAAATTTTGTAGCCTAGAGATCTATCACAAAAATGGCTGTTAATCTCAAGAGTTGCAGTTAATTTCATACCCTGAAAGTGTGCCTTGTGGGAAAGCAGGGCCTCTGGAAACAGGAATATAAATGACAATTCACGTGAAAATGCATGATTTATCAAGCTGCTGAATTAAGCCAAGTAACTGTAAGAGACTTATAGATCACAGCTGTTTCCCAGTTCACATAAATCCTGTATTTCAAATGGAAAATGGCCCTTCCTGTAATATAAATAATCTTTCTGTAAATATTGGAAAACATATTTCTTTTTCTGAACAGCACCCTTTTCTACCCGCTCCCCCCATTCCTCATTCCTACCCTTTCTTTTTACCCTGCCATTGTGAATAGTGAAAGGAAAGATAATCTGCCAGCTTCCTAAAAAGGTTTATGTTACAAATAAAAGAACACCTTACCAGTACCTCAGACACAGTGGAATTTGGGGACACTGTGGCTATCATCATTGCACTGAAGTATGAGCCTTGTCTGTATGTCCTCTGCCGAAGTGACTCACAGACCCAGTGATGTGAGAGTAAGAGGTCATCCCAGGCCGTTGGGTTCCATTCCTCACTCACTGTGCCTTGCTGGGAGGTCCTTATAAATGATTTTCACAATCTCCTTGTGAAAATTGTGGTGGGCAGGAAATCAGTGTTTCCAAGGAGCAAAGCTATTAGCTTGTATGAAGGAAGACAGGGGGATGGTGGTGGGTGATGAGGCAATTATGGTTTACTGTGCATCTACTATGTGCCAAACTTGCACACTAGACAGGGGCTTTACATACTTTGTCATACTACAGCAACCCTATGTAGTAGATATTAAACTCCCTATTTTATGTAAAAGGTGAAGAAATGTAAGGGGAAGGGACTGTGTCCATTTTGCTTACCATTTAGGCACTCGGTGTTTATTACATGAAAAGTCAGGGTCCCGGAGAAGGAAGTGGTGGCACTGATTTTGGAACCAGATCTCTCTTACCCAAATGCCATGCTCTTTTCACTGTCAAATCCATGATGTTTCACCTAGCAACCACAAAGTTTCAGGTCTTTTGGAAATGAATGCCTAACTTTAAATTTTAAACAGTTATGCTTCCTGTCTTTCCTGCTTCAGGTTTACCAAGAGAATGTGGGAATTAGAGAGGCATCTGAAGTGACTGTGCAGATTCCCTCTGTGGTGAAGATCTGTGACAAACCAACTAAAGTGCCTACCCAGCAGTCACTTCCTGCAACTGTGCAGACCCAAGAAATTCAGGAAGGTCCTCCCAGCCCCCTGAGTGAGGCTTCCAGTGGTTACTTTTCCCATAGTGTCTCCACAGCAACTCTCTCTGATGCCCTGATCAGTGGCCTTGATACTTTTACCCAAGCTGGCAGTCATTCCCCAAGCTCCCCTCCTACACCCATCTATCAGGCCATCCCTGAGACTGATCTTCCATTTCTAGCTACTGTTTCATGTGCAGAGAGTCCTCTTTCTGCTCAGTTGGAGAATCAGACCAGCCTCCTATCACTGTCAGTGCAGCCAATGAAAACTCAATGTAATAATATCAGTGTACTAAAGGCCAAAGATTTGGTTTCCTCTGAGAAGCAGAATAAAGATCTGGCAAGTGCTTCCCTTGCCACTGATACACCGACTTACTTTCCCACTTCTGCCCCCCAAAAGGAACCATCCAGCCAGCAAACTGTAGAAGTTTCTTCTTCCACTAAGCAGCTCGGAAGTCCAAAGGATCAGATGAAGCCAGCCACCAGCATGGAGCTAGAGGTCCCCAAATCACAATTGCCTCCTGACCTTCCACCCCAATTGCATGCTCCAGCATCTCCGTTCAGAATCCAGAAAGTGCGAACTTCTGAGCTTAAGTCATTCACTCAAATGCTTGGTGGAGATTCCAGCTGCTTATCTAGTACTGAGGAGGACCGGCTGGACTCAGGAGGGTCAGATGTCAGTGGCTCTGGGGGACAGGCCTTGGAAAAGCTGGAAGTTGCCTCAGACTCTGAAGAAGCTAGTGACGTTCCAGAGTGGCTCAAAGAGGGAGAATATGTTAATGTTGGCGTGAACAAAATGGGCATTGTGAGATACATTGGGCCAACTGACTTTCAGGAGGGCATGTGGATTGGAGTAGAGCTAGATTTACCATCAGGTAAGTGGTACTTGTTTGTACTAAATAGATGCTTGGTATTGGAGGCAACTTAACGTACTACATGCGTGTTTCCCTAGACTGGGATTCAGGAGAGCTGGCCTTTGTGCCTAGCTCTGCCAATAATTTGCTGTGGGTCCTTGGGCATCACATTTGATCTCTTTGAGCCTCAATGTCCCCACTTTTCAAAATTAGGAATTTTCATTAGATAAGAGTTTCCTAAGCTTTTAAAGAATAAGGTCCTTTTTTAAGAAACCTCCAGAAATTTCTTAGAAACTTAGAAAATTATTATTATTTAATAATAATTAAAATCTCTACTATAAATTCGGCAGTACTTTTAAATGCACTTAGGTTTTTTAGTCAGAGGAGCATCTGCATTTGCAATACAATAGCTATATTTAATGTGTTTGCTCAGGTGCACATATAGGTACTCAAATTTCTCAGTTGTTCTGAAGACTTCCTAAGGCTCCTTGGCCCAAAAGTTGGGGACTTCTGGACTAGATGACCTTAAATCCATGGCAGGCTGGCAAGTGTCCTAAGTCTTATTATAGCATGGCAGATTTTAAAAACTAATAGATCCTCATTTTCAGAAAAACTGAGGGGAGAGGACTTAGCAAATACTGTCCTTCCTTTGAAATGTAACTTATAGACTATAACATCCACCTGTACAATTGACTTGTTTTTAGTATATTACAAAGTTGTACAATGATCACCAGAATCTAACTTGAGAATATTTTCATCACCCTAAAAAAGAAATATCTTTCCCTTTAGCAGGCATTCCCTGTCTCCCAGCCCTAGCATCCATTGATCTACTTTCTGACTCCATAAATTTGCCTAGTCTATACATTTCATATAATTAAATAATATAATATGTGATCATTTGTGACTGACTTCTTTCATTTTAGCATAGTGGTTTTGAGGTTTGTATTAGTTTCTTTCTTTCTTTCTTTTTTTGCACAGGCAGACACCGGGAACCGAACCCGGGTCTCTGGCACAGCAGTTGAGAACTCTGCTTGCTGAGCCACCATGACCTGCCCTGTATTAGTTTGTTAAGCTGCAGGAATGCAATATACTTGAAATGAATAAGCCTTTCCTCTGGCTTTCTCTGTCACATAGGAAGGCACACAGCGATGTCTGCTGGCCTTCCCGCCTGGCTTCTGGGTTCAAACAGCTCTCCTGGGGGAATTTCCTTTCTGCATCTCCAAGCATCTGGGTCTGAGCTGTCACTGAGCACTGAGCTGATGGAACTAGCTGATGTTCTGGAGAGGCTGGGCCTTCTAGGTTTTAGGACTTACCTGGTCCAGGGACCCATCTGGACGTTGTAGGTTTCAGAAAAGTTTCACTAGTGCATGGAACCTTTGTAGAATATTATATATTACCCTAGGTATTCTTTAAGATTGGCTGGAATGGTGTTGGTTGGGAGTTGGCAAGTTATGATAGGTAGCAGTGTCTAACTGAAGTGTGTATAAGAGCAACCTTCAGAGTAACCTTTCAGCTCTATTTGAACTCTCTCTGCCACTGATACTTTACTAGTTACACTTCTTTTCCCCCTTTGGTCAGGATGGAATTGTTGATCCCATGGTGT
Source organism: Tamandua tetradactyla (assembly GCF_023851605.1). Classification (NCBI taxonomy): domain Eukaryota; kingdom Metazoa; phylum Chordata; class Mammalia; order Pilosa; family Myrmecophagidae; genus Tamandua; species Tamandua tetradactyla. Next base: position 30,626,424 of record NC_135329.1, on the reverse strand, counting down.
CTGGGCTGGACTCATCCCTGAGAGTCATCTCCCATGCTGCCAGGGAGACTTTCACTCCTGGATGTTATGTCCCATGTAGGGGGGAGGACAATGCTTTCACTTGCAGAGTTGGGCTTAGAGAGAATGAAGCCTTATCTGAGCAACAAAAGAGGTCCTCCAGAAGTAACTCTTAGGCATGTCTATAGGTAATCTAAGTTTCTCCACTACCTACATAAGCTTCACAAGAGTAAGCCTCATGATCAAGGGTTTGGCCTATTGATTTGAATATCCCTAAAGTTTGACACGGTGTCAGGGGAGTCCCTGATGGTGAAGTTTAATAGTTCCATATTGTCTATCTTGTTTATATGTCCATCTTAGTAGGTATGAAGTGGTACCTTATAGTGTGTGTGTGTTTATTAGAGATGTTGTAGATTTATGGAGGGATCATGCAGAAAATACAGAGATCTCATATACCCACCCTCCCTTTTTAATGTTTTACCTTAGTGTGTTGCTTTTGTTAAAATAATGAGAAAATGTTATTATAATGTACTATTAGCTATAGTCCATAATTTATATTAGGGTTCACCATGTTGTGCAGTCCTATTGTTGTTCCTCATGAAAGAGGACCTGTAAAGAAAGATTAAATCTTACCAGTCAATGTGTAAGTAGGTCACTTAAATAATTATCTTGGCCATCTTGTGGACTCAGTGTAGGAGCAGCCTTTCTGTAGAAGAGGGTTGAAAGCTGAAGAGACAGACTTTTAAGAGAGGATTGTGTATGACCTGGTAGATGTTGGTATTGATGAGTGAAGAGATGGAGCTGTATAGTGAGAATGTAGTGAGAAGTTTTTCTTGGTCAGAATAGAGTGAGTCAGGAAGAATGGGGTGGGCAGCAAAGTTGTGTGAAATCCGTAGTCTGTAGATAGCAGGAATCACCTTCATGCGTTGGGAAATCAAGGTCATTGAAGGCTTCTGAGACATGTAGCCTAACTGGATGATGCAGTGTGCTAGGCAAGAAGCAACTTAGGTTGAAACTCCACTATCTGAGAGGAAACACTCCCTCAGTAACTGTCTCTGGATATTCACCCAGATTAAGCTGCTTTTTGGTTAGAGTAGCTAGGGCTGAGAATTTCCGAATGAGTTTCTCTTCCAGCCCAGAAAAAGGCCTGAGCCTTGAAGCTATCAGCAATCCTAAAGGAGGTTGAATGTTCAGATCTGTTGCTGTAGATATGTGATCATGGATTACTCCTTTGTTTCTGGGCCCATAAGCTTAGCTGTGATGCCACTCGTCGTCTTTAAAAATAATTTTAGCAGCAAATATTTTGGGTTGTAATGGCTCTAGAAAATAATGTAACAGAGGATACATAAATTGCATCCAACAATAATTATTAAGCACCTGCAGTTTTCCAGTTACTGTTCTAGAGTCTGAGGATACCTCAGTGAGCAAAACAAAGTCCCTGACCTCACTGGAATTTTGGTTTTAGAGGGGAGAAAATTACCAAGTAAGCAAAAACTAATCAAATAAATACATAAAATTCAGGTAAGAATAAGTATTATGAAGAAAATAAAATGGGATACAGGACTAGAGGGCGATGGATGTAGGGGATGTTTTAAATAATAGGAAAGTACAGACACAAATGGTATAAAGGAGAGAGCCACAGGCATTTCGGGCCAGGGTTAGTATTAGGCAGAGCACAGTCCCTGGCAGAAGGCTCCCAAAGGCCCAACCCTGGGGCAGAAGTGAAGTTGGGGTTTTTGAAGAACAGCAGAAGGCCAGGTAATGTGTTTGAAGAGGTGGGCAGTGGCCAGCTCATGAAGGATTTTTTGTCAATGGTAAGGCGTTAGAATTTTTTGTGTAATTTAATAGGAAACCATTTGAGGGTTTTGACCAAATGAGTGATAAGATCTGATTTATTATTTAGACATTTCACTTTAAAAATATATTTTTGAGACTAGATTTAGGTAGAAAAATAGAAACAGGGAGGCCAATTAGGAGACTGCTGCAGGTGGCCAGGCATGAGATGATAGTGGCGTAGACTGGGGTGACAGCAATGCATGTGGTGAGAAGTGGTTAGATTCAGGACACACCAGGACTGCTGGATTGGATCTGGAATGTCAGAGAAAGAGAGGTGTCAAAGATGACACCTGAATTTTGTCTTGAGGAACAGCACTGGTGGTGCCATTTACTGAACTGGAAAAGCCGAAAGAGTAGCAGGTTATGAAGGGCATGGAGTAGGGAAGGATCAAGAGTTCTCTTTGGGACAGAAAGAATTTGAGCTGTAGATTAGATAATCAGGAGGGGGTGTTAGAAATACGTAGAGAAGGCCTCAGGGTGCACGAGGTGTGTAAGGCTGGGTGGTATGTGGCCTGCATTCTAGGGTGTGTCACATGTGACCCTTAGAAAGGAGGAGCCCACAAGGAGACTCAAGGAGCAGGTGAGGTAGTTGGGAACTAGGAGCATGTCCAGGAGTGAAGTGATTAAATTTGTTAAAGACAGATCACCTGTTAAACTTTGCTGAGCAGTAGACTGAGAGTGGAGGATAGTAATTGGCTTTGGTAAGTGGAGGTTGATGTTGACCTTGAGAGTAGTGTTGGTAGAGCAATTGGGCCATCACGCTTTCTGCAGATTAGGAAGAGGAGGCAGTGAGTATAAAAAAACTCTTGATTATTTTTACCATAAAGATCATGTTTCCTGCCTCCCCTTCGCCACGGGAAATTGACAGTAATGGGTCCAGGGATATTTTCTTTATTTTGGCTCCCCCATCCCAACCTTCCATACTACCTGAGCCCTTTTTTGTTTTGTTTTGTTTTGCATGGGCAGGCACCAGAAATTGAACCTGAGCGACCGGCATGACAGGCGAGAACTCTGCCTGCTGAGCTACCATGGCCCACACCCCCTTTTATTTTCATTCTTCACCTTAAAGCATTTTCTGTTTGGTTTTGCAATGGAAATTTCCTTTACCCTGTCTTGACACATCATAAATGATATCTAAGCTTATAATGGGCCTTTTTGCCAGTTTCCATCCATTAAATTTTGGAGAAATAATCATTCTACCAATACCATCCATCCTTTGTTTTCATTTCAGTTATCTAGATGGAAAATTATCAGTGCTCCCTGGGGATGGGTGAGGTTGGGGTGTCAGCTCTGATTTTGTAGCTCATCTGCACCTGGTGTCTGTCCTTGTTCCTCACCTCTTGTTGTGCCCAGAGAAGGGTCCCCATTGTCCGGTTTCCTGCCACGGAGCCCGGCTTGCTGAGTCGCCTGTCCCACCTGTCCCACCCTGCCAGCGCCCTGTGGTCACGGCCTGGGGGTGGGTCAGGGTTGGGCAGTTGTCCCACAGGACTGGGATTTGATGGGGGGCGGTTCCTAGAGAGCTCAGGGAGCTAGCCTCTGAGTCACCTTCTTTTCCTTTCCCTCAAGGTAAGAATGACGGCTCCATCGGAGGGAAGCAGTACTTCAAGTGCAACCCTGGCTACGGGCTCCTGGTGAGGCCGGGCCGGGTGCGGAGAGCGGCGGGCGCGGGGCGGCGGCGCAGCGCGGGGCTGAGACTGCAGGGCGCCGCCGCCTCGGAGGCCCGCAGGAGTGGCAACTTGTCGGGCTCCGCCACCAACTTGGCCTCCCTGACGGCCCTGGCCAAAGCCGAGAGCGGATCAGCTTTGCGGGAGAGGAACCCGAAGAGCTCAGAGAACCGGAAGTCCTGGGCCAGCTAAGCGAGCCGGGCCGGGTACCTCTTGGGGTCGCTCTTCCCTGGCCCCACTGTGCGCGGTTGCCTGCCTGCTTCCTCCCGACCTTCCTAGGCAAACACTAACAAAGAAGGGAATGTCGGTGCGCCCTTCTCAGAAGTTTTCCAATGAGGCTCCCCGGTGTAGAGTTGTCCCTGAGTGATTCCTGGGAGGTGGGGGGCTTGCTTCCCTCTGGGGCAGGAATAGGGGCAATGAATGCTTTTTGCACGATACAGGGCTGGTGACTATTCCATTTCTCCCAGGACTCCTGAAACTTGATCTCTTTTCTCTATCCAGTGAGGCTTCTCAGTGGCTGCCGCAGGGTAGCAGGGTTGAAGGTTCTAGGAGTCCAGAGTGTCCCCCCTGTGCGGAACTGTGGATGCTGAGGGGTGACCCTGAGTCCCCCACCTCCTCCTCACCCCCTCTTCATGCTCGCCTGGCAGCTTTCCCCATATGAGGCTTTTGTTTTTTCTATTTCCTTTTTTCTATTCTGATAATCACATTAATTTCTTAATTTAAAAAATAATCACAGCTAATGCCTCCTTCCTTCCACCAAAGGCAGGGCTTCCTCCCTCTGCCTCTAAGGCTAGCCCTCCATTCCACTTCCTTAGAAGCTTGGTTCTCAAGCTCCTCCTCATCCTCCACTCTATCCCTAAATTTCCCACACTCAGTAATACAGTTCCCATAAGTGCCTCTGGCTTGTCTCCTGAGGCTTCTAGCAAATTGGCCCTGTGTGCCCTGAGAAGGCCTGCTGGGCTTGAACCTCTCCTCCCTGTTTTCTCATATCCTTGGAGCAGGTTTCTTTGTGAGTGTTCTAACATCTTCAAACCTGCAAAATCCTCCCCCTCCCCAATAATTTGCCATTTATTTCCTTAACAGAGTGTTTGGAATATATTTATTTATATTTATTTTTCAAAATCCAAAATCATTTGCGAGCCGCAATCGTTCTCTGCCTCTGCCTGGGTATAGGTGTCCAGGGCCTCTCTGTAGCCAGTTGGGAGCTGCCCAGCCTTCTGCTGGGGTTGGAGAGTCCTGGCCACAGCCAGAGCTGAGAGGGCAAGGGATTTATTTAAGCTCCTCCTTTATTGTTCCTGTAATGCAAATACACAAGTGGCCTTAAGATGAAAGCAAAAACCTGGAGAATTAAGTTGTTTCTTTAGTCAATAACAAAGTAAGTTAGAAGTAACACCACTTTATTTGGTGCAGTTTTGCTTTCTGGGAAAGACCAGTTTAGCTTCTTGGCAATTCATATCCCCTGACTCCTTCAGCTGATTTTACAGGCCAGAGGGTGGGCGGGTGGGCCTGCCTGTTGGGGGGCAGAGCTTTTTCACTGTCCTTGTGGCTGGCCTCAGTCTTTATCTGTCGGGTTCTTTAAGGAGCCACACAACCCAGACCCAACTCTGAATGGTACAGGCTGGAAAGCCTGAGACATCCCTGAGCATTCGCCACCTGGCGAGGAGCCCTTATAGTGCTGGTTTCATTGGGGCAGGAAAAGATCAGCTTCTCTGGAAGGTTAGAAGGAGTTTGGTTCCTTTTGGAAATGGGATGGTTTGGAGCTTGCCACAATACACAGGAAGGAAAGGTAAGCAGCAGAACTGCAAGGTCTGCAAGAGTTTCCTTGGTAGAAACAATACTTCTGTTTTTAAAACAAACAGGTGCTCAGTGTCCCTGGCTGAGTGTCCAAATGGCACTCCCGCTGCCATCCCTGCCCATCATCTTGTGAGCTTTTGGGCCTGCCCAGTGAGCAAGTCTCTCAGAAACAGCCTGACTTGAGAGCTGTCTCTGCAGTCCCTGCTCTGCCCAGTTTAGCCTGTACCCAGAGGCACTGGGCCATGTGGTCCATACAAGGACTCTTGTCACCCTGTTTATAGTTTAAATATGTTCTCATGTTAAAAAGAACATTAAAAAAGCTTGTGTTGGAAAATCTGTGGTTCTCTTATGAAGCCCCTCATAAATAATGCCAGGTTTTCTGCCTCTCATGGGACTGTGTAGGTCCCACCATGATGCTGGTGGAAAGAAGATGGGGGTTCCTGTGTGTGGCATGGCCTGGGGAGGCTGAGCTGACTGGCCACCTCCCCAGGGACTGCTTGCAGCTCAGATCCAGGTGCTGTACCCTGTGAAGAAGTTTAAGATTCACAAATTTCTAGTAATTACATGTGGTCATTGCATGTAAAACTGCTTCCTTTAAAATTCCTTTACAGTCAGCTGTTTGCCAAGTGATTTGCTGCTTTTCTCCTGACCCCTCCCCGGTTTGGTCACAAGTGCTTGAATATGCTGTACAGGTTTTATGTGAATGGTTCATACTTAGTGTGTATGATGGTCCACGCCATATGAACTAATCTTTGGGTTTACTAGCTTTTGACTTCTCAGTCCCCTGAGAGCTGGCCTGCCCCTGGGATGCAAGGTAGCATTTGCATGGGATCTGAGGTCAGTTTGTTTTGGAAGAGACAAGCCAGCATTTACAGAGTACCCCCCATTTTTAGCTTTATCTTAGCAATATTCATAGTTTTAAAGCTGGAAGGGATCTTCTCAGAGTGAAGAGGCTAAAACCAAGGAAAGCGCATTCCTTTGTACCTGCACATGAGGTGCCTGCTTGCCCCACTCAGATATTCCTTCTCAGCATGCTGTGCTCCTCTTCCTAGCCTACCTTTCAGCTTCTCCTCCAGCATGGAGGTGGGTGGACAAACAGCCCCTGGAGATTGGGAGAAATCAACTTGCTTTTAATCACTTAACTCCATGCTCGTGTACTGAGATCTGTCGGTCCCAGCCTCAGCTCCAGCATATCCAACAATGGCCTCAGGTCTCTTTCTGCTAGGGGTTCTTTCAGTCCCCTGCCTGCTGTGACAGCTCCTTTCTGTTTTCTGCCCTTTGCCTGCAGAGTATTCCTACTTCCGGTGGCAAATGTCTTTGTGTTTTCTCCAGTCCCAGGGCCAGACAGTAGGGTACCCTGGGGCTGGTAGTTTCCCTTTCCAGACGACCTGCCAGGGTTGAATCCTGCACTTTCTTAGTTGACACAGGGTTGGTGAGGGCAAGCCCCAGGCCTGTGCATAGTCCGCATTTTATAGGGAGGCTCTAATTTTAATTCCTTCTATCCTCACATGGCATTTTGGAACACCTGCTGGTTATGTGTAACGGAATTAAGTGCTGCTTTTCTGTTTAACCTCCTTCCCATCAGTTTTCTTTAAAAAATCTGTTATCAGTTAAGAGATTTTCTTCTTGTATATACCGTCATTAATTTGGCCAATTGAAATAGGTACCAGCACAATCCATTTCCCTAACACAGAGCAGCTTTTGGTACCCAGATCCTCAGATGACTTGCCCTTGGTCTGAAGGTGAGATACCAAGATCTTTGGAGAGAAGATTTGAGAAGTTTATATAAAGTCATTTTGCTGTTTATGATTCTTGTTTATTTAGTGATGTGCTTCTTGGGGCCCATCTTCCCAGAAACAAGGTTTAAAAAATAAGTTAGTTGGGATGAGGAGTGCTATGCTCTTTTTTATCATTGTTTAATTAAAATTGAATCGAATATAACGGAATTATTGACTTGAACAAATTCTGGTTAGCTGGAGCTCTCAGGAGCTATGGGAAGGTCCTAAATAATTTTGTTCAGGCTGACCCTTTGTTATCTGAAGTGGTTTCGGGGACCATCTTTTCTCCCACCTTTTCCTTCTCATGCAGCCCAACTCATGCTTTATTTTCTCCCCTTAGTCTAAATTTTTAAACATTTCCAGTTTCCTTTGCCTGAGATTCTCCACAGCATTGCCTGCCCCCCCACCCCCATCTCCATTTGGACCTTTCTAACATGTCTGTCCCCCCTGGGGGAGCCTTGTGTCTCTCCCTTGGCCTTGGGCTAAAGCTCCCGAAGACTCACAAGGCTAGGGCAACTTTGTTCATAGCTTTCAGCTCTTCCTACAAGGATAAGGCATTCATGTTCATTGTATGGAAAAAGTAGTGGTTACTTTTAAGAAGAAAAGGTGTAGCTCTTAAGTTCCCTCCTCTCTGCCTCGGCCAGGGCTTCCTTAGAATGAAGGGCATTTGGGGCCTTGTTCTGATACTGTTAGTGGGGGGAAGGTAAGATTGTCTGTTTGGTGTTTTTGGTGAGCTCTTACTGACTAAGGAGGTCCAGCATGTAGAGTCACCCTGTACTGGGTGAGGCCAATTCTGTACCCCTGCCCCCCAATTCCTATTCCTCAATATTTGTCAGATGCAGTGCAGTCAAGACCTGGCCTTGACCCTGTGGACCCTCTTAGACTTGTTAGGCTCTGACACATGTGGACCTAGCTTTGCCTCACAGTACTGGATGGGATGGAGTCTTGAGAAGATGGAGCCATGCTAGGTCTTTGAGGAGGTAGTGTTTTTGCTGTCCTGACCCCCCAGTCTTGCACTACCTGCTGTACATCCTTCAAGTACCTTAGCCTAAGGCCGTGTGTAGAGGGCTGGAGAGTGGCTTGATTGTGATGTACTGCGGTGTATTCACAGCTTCGCTCTTACTACAGTCCAGTGTCTTACTAGGGCAGCTCAAATGGAGCCCCTTCTATTTAATAGGTGATGAGCAATACGTGTTAGAATGAAGCTTGCTCCAGTTTACTTTTTTCTGACTCTTGCTTTTGGATGGAAAGTAATTTAACTTGTAACTGGAAAAGCAATGACGTGTAGTAAACATGGTCAGTAAAGCAGTAAGCTGAGGCAGGACCCAGAATTGTGTGGGCAGAAGACAGTCCTGCTGTGAGAAGATCACAGCTGGGTGGAGATTAGATGGAACAAACACAAGTGAGCCCAGGGCTTCTGGACAGACCGTGAAGGACTTTGGGTGTTTAGTGAGAGAATTGAGCTGTTAGGGGATTGTGACTGTTGAAGAGCTTGAAAGGTTTAGGTGTTTAGATACACCCCAGTACTTCGTAGTATTTTCTTCTTCTGGCTTAAAGTTCACTGTATGTGAAACCTGCAGTGGGTTAGCAGTGGGTTTTCGGTTATTTTCACTGCAAAGATTAAGCCTGCTTACCACTGAGGATTGCCTGCTGCAGGCCACGTGGACCAGATTCTCCCAGTTCATTTCCCAGTGCTGCCTTCTTTGGCAGGTAGTGCCTTAACCACCAGCCATCTGGCCACAGTGCATTACCTTCAGGAAATCTGGGTGTGCAGCCCAGGGTTTTATTCTTAAGACACTGACTTGCTCAATTGTACCCCAAAGCATTTTTCTCTGGGGAAAGTCTATGGTGCCTTCCTGCTGGGCTACTGACACTAATTGTGTTGGAAGAATCTTGTAGCCTCTTTCCCTATGTGGATTTTTGCAAATTTAATGGGTTCTTATTTAAGTAATGATTTTGATCGGGGATTATATTGATTTGGTACACATTGAGACTTAAAAAAAATCCAAAGACTATATGGGATGATTATAAAGATTTTATCATGTAATGACCTTTAACTGCTGTGATTTTGTATCATATATGCCTTTCCATCATATGATCAACAGCTTCTAAATAAAACCACATTTCTTGCCTATGCCTGAGGTTTAGTCTTGTTTCTCCTCCCTTGCCCTCATACCGCCCACTTATTTTTGGGTTTAGATTGGTGGGAAGAGAGGCTGGACAGGTAGGCAGGTCACAAAAGGCAGAACTAGAAATAGCAATATTGGCCCAAATACAATATTGCCCCCACCTCCTATTTGTCCATCTCCTTGGCAGCTGAGATGAGATGTGGGGATGCCTTAAAGTTTTGCAGTCTTTTCTAATTATGTACACGAAGAGAAAAAGGGCCTTTTACTTCCTAGGTTTTCTCTGAAAAGGAGGAAATCAAATGTATTTCAAAGACTGTTGGTGTGAGGGAAGCTTGGGCACTTTTTACTTCAGTCCTGATAAAGAATTTGCTCCCAGCCATGGAAGCCTTTAAAGGAAGACAAATATAAAAATTTTAGCTTTTCTGTTTCATTGCCAAAGGTGAAGCTTAGGATCAATGGCTTTTTTAAAGAAAATAAGGCTTACAGTGTGGTCCGGAATGGAAAAGTTAAGATGGATAGAATTTTAGCTTTTCCGCATAATAAAGTAAAAGGGTATTCCCAGTGGCTCAAGAAATTATTATCCTAATAGTTTGAGGATGCAACCATATTTTCATGCTGTAGAGCACAGCAAAGGCAAGTTGGGTAGGCTTGTGTCCTTAGTTAAGGGAAGATGTAGTTTGAGGGGCTGGGAAGCTACTAAAAGGCTCAGCCTCTTCTGGTATAAGAGAATCCATGACAGATACATTTAATACAGCACATGTTTGAAAGTCAGGAAATGAATGGCTTGGGGGGTGGGGGGGGGTGTTCCTGAGCTCAGGCATTCCCTCTCTTTAGCAGGTAGTTCGTCAACTTATAATTTTCAAGTGCCTATGGGTCTCTGAGCTTGTTGATCCTTTTTTACAGCATAAAAAGTTTAAAATTGATCATCTTCTTCCATCCCTCTGTTGTTTCAGGGCACGCCCCAAATAACTGTTCTTATCCAAAGAAATTCCGACCAGTCTTTGTTCAGTTATACATTTTATTCTCTAATAGGTACAATACTAAAATAAACACAAATTAAAAAAAAGTTTTATTAAAACAAAACTGTACAAAAAAGCAGTATACTACATTTTAATTACAGAACAGTCTACTGTCCAAAAGGCACTAATCCAGAATAGGAGATACAATGATACAGGACTCATTTTAACTATTTTAATCAATACAATAGAGCACTTGTTTCTTTGACCATTTACATCTAGAAACAAGGGCTTTTTGCTACAGTCATTACACATTGTTATAAATATGAGCCCTACAGGTGAAGGTGCAGTATCACTCTCCCTAGAGAAGGTTAACATCAAGAGGGACCATATGGGGCTGAGAAGTGGATGAGAAGCAAGTGGGGAGGGGCCGGGGGCTCAGGGCAGTTAGATGCCTTCCTTCACTGTGGAAGGAAGGTCCTATCTACCACTGGGCCCGTGGAGCTTGTCTTTCAGCCTGGCCTCTTGGTTGGCTGGTTGGTTTCTGACCATTATTGGCAGCCACTTTAAACCCCTCTTGTGTTTTAGCACCGGGAAAGTGGGCTCTGAGGTGCTCCAGGTAACTGGGGCTGGAGGTCTGGGTGATGAAGCATCAGCAGCTCAGCAGAGGAGAGGCATTTTGGTTACCTGACCTGAAAAAAAGGCAGCGACTACTCTGGCAGGGGAAATGGAGCCCATGGATGGCCAACATGCTGGGCACTATGGCCAGGGTAGAGCCACCTGCTTTAGTCTAAACTTCTGGCATAGATATCCTATGTCCCTATCCTGGTGGATCCAATGGAGAGTGCATATTAGATCTGACCATCAGCTTTGTCTTCTTGGGCGTTGATTTCTATAAGTGGAATTTGGCTTCCCAGAGGCAAGTCAAAGTGCAATGGGTTGCTTGAAGTGGGCAAGCCATCTCCTTCCCACAATCCTACCTCAGGACTGCAAGCAGCTCCTGGCTCAAACACATGCACTACATGAACTGATCTTGTTTAAACGGTACTATTCACTTATCCGTGTTTTGTGACTAAGACAACTCTCTAAATCCCCATATTTCATTCTCTAATGGACTCTGGACATAAGGAAGGGAGATACTGCAGCTTTTAAAACAGTGTCATACACATATAAGACAAAGACAGGCATCTGGATGTTAACAAAAATAGGTAACAAAGAAATATGATTAAACCAAATCTCTTCTCACAGCATCCTATACTACATCCTCCTTCTGCTTAGCAGAAAATTGTACGTACACAAAAATACAAATACACAATTTTGTAGAACAGTCTGATTTTAATATATTTATATATATTTATATTTATACGAGTGGCAGGTTAGTTCATTATATAGAGCTTTTTGCACTTTTGGCTCATATGCAACAAGGCTTATAAATTCAGCTTTAGCTTTCATTCAGGTTTTATAGCTTTTGAACAATTGTTTTCACATTTAAAGCAGCATCCAATTTGCACTAGGAGTTTGTGGTGATTATAGGAAAGAGGGGGTCAGGAGGTTATTTAAGGGAAAGGGGAGGTAAGGGCAAGGGAAAATATACATTCCAGTGTGTGGCAATGTAAAAAGGATTGTTATGTGGACAAGAGTATACCATGATGACCCCTTGAGGTAGACTGAACACCTTACAGCAGACTCAGACACAGGTGTGACTCGCCCTCAGGGACACATGGTGCACAAGATGGGAGAACAGAGATTAGAGGAGACTCCAAATGGAAACACAAAGACTTAAGACACACATGGCCAAGGCAGGGAGGGGCGCTCTGTCCCCTCACCAAACCCATCTGACAACCCACACAGCCATCTTAGATACTTGAGTATTTGGTGGATGCTAAATCCCAAGGCATTTGGTCCATGGTATCCGATCAAATTATGACTGTTAAACTTGCTATCCATTTTGTAACTTGCGCCAGCTAGTTCCCACCACAACAAACAATAAAACAAGCCCCACAACATCCCAAAATGGAAATAATCCCCCAGCACTCTGCCTTTGCTGGAGTGTTCAAGTACAGTTAAGTGACAAGAAACTGGCTTCTGTTCCTGCCTCTAATTGCATTTCACTGTTGTTTTCCCTAGTTTGCTGCACTCTCACATTCATGTCTTTTCAGTCACTACCAGGATAACTGACAAGTACTGGGTAGAACCTGTAAGAAAAATAGCAGCTGGAGAACTGAGTGACAATACACTGCCAAATAGCCTTATTTTCATTATTACCACAGCAATAATGATCAACAATGCCTTCCCTTCTAGATCCAAGTCAGAAAAATTCCACTTGCAAATTTGCCCATTTGTGCTAAGTTATGAATGCCCAGTATTTGGGTTATACATTGTCCTGACAAAAATGCTGGATTATTAATGAAAATAAAGTGCCTGGATATGGATTGTTCCATTTTGCAAAACCTTTTAATGTACCAGTAAATCGTCTGAGTGCTGCTTAGTTATGTGATATGGATAGAGTGCAGTCACAAAATCTGTCACACACCCACTAGGTAAATAAAGGCCCCATATTTAGATCAGACTTAAATTACTTTAAAAAAGAAGCAAACAATCTCATACTTACTTTCAAAGATTCACTTTTGATCTTGCTTAACATCCTACCAATGACAGCCTTTCTGAGCCCTTGTGAACAGACGACACCCTGATCCCTCAAATCTAGGAAGAGACGATGAGGGAAGGCAGCCAGGATTCCAGTGCCTAACTACTGTAAATGAATGTTTACTAATTATGATTATTTGACTCTGCCCTCTTGGATTGTGATGCCTTTTCTGAATTCTGCTCTGAGGCTGTCTTGCTCTCCTGTCTTCTTCGTGCACTAGCTACAACCTTTAGCTAAGCAATAGAAGTCTCCTTAAAAATTCTCCATGAACCAAGACCATAACCATAAGAAATATCCTAAGAAAGAAACAGTAAAACAAAGCCAGCTTGCTGTAGCAATGATGCGATCTCTCCCCTGGACTGCCCTTGCAGTTGTTCTGCCTGCAGAACACCAAGAACTCTGGAAAGGGGCAGCCATCCTATGCCAGCCGTGAGGGTTAAATACAGGGTGGGGGAAGGAAGAGGGGACAGGACACAGGCTCTCTGGTAGGTTCCAGAGGTTTGTAACTTGCTTAGGCACTTAAAAACATAAACACAAATTTATTTTTGAAAGGTACTGCATACCCAATGTGACCATGGCCATGGAAGGGAGGTGGAGCCCATGGGGAATCATAGAAGGCTGTGGGCTCTTCCAGGGGAGGCAACTATGATATTCGTGGCATCTTCTGACAGGGATAGCTTCCTACCTTGCAGGCGGGAAGAATGTGAGGAAACTGATACGATGGTTCAGGGACCAGACATGAACCAGCAAAGGCTTTTCCCCTTTCCATGTTCTGCAAACCACTGAAGTAGAATGAGGCAAACAGCAGGCCTGGGCCTGCTCTAGACTCACTGTCACAGGGCTGCAGTGAAGCACAGGCTGGCATGGACTGGTTTTCTAGTATCACTGTGAGCAAAACTACTAAGAAAAGAAGGCCCCTTCATAGAGAAGTGTTCTGGCAAAACCAAAGAGCAATTAGGGAAGTCTTGCCAGAGTTTTCAATGCTTGAAAAAGAAGAGCTCTATCCCTCACCTCCAAGAACTTTGGTTTTGGTTTAGTGGGGCTCATTTTCAGAGTCATGATTAAAGAGTTTATAGACTCTGATATATTCATGTGATTTTCAAGGCAAATAACTAACACTGATGCTTCTCAAAAGAAGCTTACAGCTGAGCTGTCTCTTATCTTCACTCAATCCAGCTACTAATGTATGTACATGATCTCCTCCCCCTGAATTTGGCATAGAAACAAAGGAGTTCAATGTAATATAACTGGAGTGGCTGCTATTTACATTAATAAAGCACTAATGTAATTTTGTTTTTCAGTTTAATAGCTTTAATGAATGATGAAATGGAAAAATGACCCTCACAAGTTTATGCTGGGCTCTTAGTTCCAGTAAACCAAAAAAGTGAGAGATTTTTGCGTTCAAAGAAAGCCACAAAAAAACCACTGAAATTTAGGCTTGACCTGGAAGTGATGGGAAGTTGAAAAAATTATAAAGGGAGGAATAAACTTTGAAACAAAAGTTTCATGTTTCGTCTCTATCAGGTATATATTAGTTTGTGGAATTCATGTGGTCTTTCCTTTGGAGAAACTAAAGTGTCCCCATTCCAATACCAAAATGGAAGGCAAATATACCTACTTCCCTTCAAAATTAAGGTGTTTTTTTGGGGGGTGGGGGGATATAACTAAAAAAAAAAAAAGCCCATAAGCCAGCTAATTAAAAATAATATATCTATTATGGGGTCATGAATCTTAACTAGTCAACACTGTAGATTCTCCAAAGCTGTGGCATTGCTCCTAAAATGGTTTTCACTCTCTTGGGCTTCAAGGATGTCTATGACATAACACAACAGATCAGAAGAGAGAGAGAAAGAACGAACCAGCCATAGGATAGCCACTTATTTTGAGAGAAAAAGAGCTAGAAAAGGGGGAGTGGGGATAAATTAGGGAATTTTAAGTTGGTCAAGTCCTTAGGCTTGACCTTAGGCCTCCTGCTTCAAGGCCATGTCCTCTGTCCAGTGGTCCTGACTAACCTTCACTAAGCCTCCACCTGAATGGTGGCAGGGACAGTCTCTACATCTGGGGCAGGGCATTTCTTTGCTGGATTATAATTACTAGAGAGTTCTTATGCTGAGCCAAAATCTGGACCTGTCTTCATGCAATTGCTATTTAGTGGTCACTGAAGTGTTCATGAGGAGCTGCAGAGGTACAACAAGCACGAATAACGGAATTCCAGAGTCTGTGATTTCCACAAATACTGATGCCAGCCCCAATGCCCCCCACAACTCTCCCACCTCCAAATAATGACAGTGGAGGGGAAAGCATCAGAAGTTGGAATGGCTTAGCAAAACACTTCTAAACACTAGCAGATGCCCAAAAGTAACAGGCACTAAGAAAATGCCAGAAGAACTTTCTAGAGAGAGAAAACAGGAAATGTGAGCGATTTCATTTTTCCCTGCCTTCATACTATACCCAGAGTGTTGGTAAATACTAGTTCCCCTCAGTACTTGGATTATAAGACAGCTAACTACAGTTTTGTTTTTTTTTTCCAGTAAAAGGCAAGACTTTCACAATTGACTTCCTGACAGCAGGAATCAAAATGAGGTACCTCACGTCACAGCTGAAAAGCCTCACTGAATTCCCTGCATTCTGCCACTATCACTAACCAAGGAGAAAGACTAACCAGAAGCTTGTTTATTGGATGAGGAAAGAAGATGGGGATATGGTATCTAGATCATCATGATACTGGTCTAGTGTTGGAGGGAACTGGCTGCACAGAAAGATTATAGCAATGCTGCATTAACTGGGGGACCATCCAAGGCCATCATGTGGGGAAAGGGAACAGGTTCACACTCAGTGACGTCATTCAGAGAAGTGACAGGCAGACTTTTGCAATGTAATCGTTCTCTAATCAGTGCCTGGCACCTAGCAGTTGCTCATTAAATACCAGCCACAATTATTATGAATAATTGTGAATGCTCAGAGAGATCTGCTTGTCTGTCTCCTTCAGTATTATGATTTACAATCAGTCTTCACTCTAGCTTCTGATAAGAATAAGTATGTTTGATGTTTTCTTCCCAAAATTACATATTTCATGGGTAAATGTTACCTATATTTTCAACAATTTTGGTGAGCTGGGTTGCTTTTTTGTTAGAGGAAGGGGTGGGGGCTGCTGGTGATAAAGATGTATATAAAGGAGAGTTTTTTGAATCATCAAAGTGATCTCTGGGAACATTTGGGACAGTAAACATCTTTCCAGTTCCAGTTGTTTTTAAGTAGTATCATCCCTTAAGCAATGATCACATTACATTTTAACTGCAGTGATCATTTTAATTCTATTTTCTTTGAATGTAAGTAGATAATCAGAATTTTCTGTGGGATTAATGTCTCAGAATTATACTCATCTAGTCAGATCCTAGAATCTCTAATCTTAACACACAATCTAAATTTAATGGAGATATTTAGTTATCTGCTTTTCAGCAGCTGGGAAAATAAAGGATTCTGTACTCCTTGGGGTCATAAATCCATAGTCATTCTAATTGCCACAAAGACTGACAGGAGCCCATAGAAAACAGACTCAGAGACTGCACATATGTCATGAATGCAGAAGTGCAGGGGCCTAAAGTGACTTTTATACCTTATAGGAAGAGAAGTCCTCAGTAAAAAGCCTTTTACAGGATTTTTTTCTTAATCTAGACTATTATACATTTGATTTAATTGCAAGTTATTTTGGGAGGAAGAAAAATTAAAAAAAAAATAAAAAAGAAAGAATTACATGTGTAAGGACCTTGTCCCAAATTCTATGTATCTGTGTGTCTGAGGGAAGGGTGGGGGGAGAACAGTTATAAATAAACAGCTTACCTCAGCATTCTCATAAGACTGAATTTTAACTAGGCATTAGAGTTAGTTTAGGATTCCTTCTGATATGTGGAGAAGGTAAAGATCTGTACAAGGGGAAACAGCAAAATATGAAGGGAAAAAAAAAAAAAAAAAGCAAGAGCTGTATTTTCATTAGTGGCAACTACCAATCCTGGAGTGTCTGACTCTGAAAAAGAGCTCATGGACCCAGGCTCACCTGGTACAACTGTGAGCCTCACAGGAACAAAATGGCTTATGAAGACCATTTGGTCCTCTGTTGGGTGCTAGTGTTCTTGCAGACTCATTCCTGATCATATAATTGAATGAGGACTTCTACAAGTGACGGAAACAAAAACCCCTACAACATATTCTAGAGGAAGGCTAGTAACTCAGCAGCTCCCATACAGTGTGACAACTCAGGGTGAGCAGAGTAGGCACCATGGTCGGGGGATCAGGTAGGGCATTCAGACCACATAATGCTCAACAGGACAGGGTGGATGGAAAGAGAAAGGAGGAAAGTAGGGAGGGAGAGAGCATGGATTTGAAAGTGTTAAGGAGACAATCATACTGATATAGTGGAATGCTGGGGAAAACTCATGATAAAAAAAGAAGGCCCCTGTCATAAGATGGTAGGGAACTGCTATACAAGAACAAAGGCAGAAAAGCTGGAGAAAAGTTACCTGTCTTTCCCATAACTTCAAGATACTGCAAATACTAATATTCCATTTTTGCCACATAGTTGTTTAAGAGGATGATACGTGTTTGTGTGTCATGTTACCTGTTCTACGTCATGATTTAATGAGGAAAACCTTATCTAACTCACGTGTAAACTGCCATCTGATAAATACTTTCTGACTAAAATATCAAATAATCAAGGAAAAATGTGAAAATTCTAGGAAGCTCATTAAGTAGTAAATGTCCTTAAGTCAGGCTAACATGGTATCTCCTAACTGCTTAGCAAGTGGGAAGGAATATCCAGAGGGTCTTGTCAGTTAGTGGTTGTCCAATAATGATTCAGTTTGGGATTTTGTCTATGGCTCATGTCCAAAGGTGGAACAGGTTGAAATTGGATATGACAAAGATTTCAAATAATTTAGAACTCAAATGGGGAACAATAAGCAAAGGGTTCCATTTTGAAGCTGAAATAAATCCAAATCCTTCTCTTTTACTTGGGAGAGAACATGAACACCATGTCATTATTTTAGTTTACTTAGTTACTGTTCCAAATGTTCTTGGGAGTATTTCTGCTAAAAGGAAACAGAGAATGGGAGAGCTGCCATTTTCAATCACATAAAGGAAGGAAATCCTTTTAATTATGACCATGACAATCTACATCTTGTTAAAATAGCTAATTACATGACAGGAGGACACTCGGTCATTCAGAACAATTGTCATTATATTTTTATATATTCATTCTACACCACCCTTCTCAATTACCATGGTTACAATTTGAAAAGATTCAGCCAAACCTTCATTTGATCACAGCACACGTGTGAATTTGAGAGTTAATTATGGCTGTACAGAGCCACTTTTATTTAAAAGAGAGAGAAAAGAAGATGGATTCAACGGAACCAGCATCCAAAGAGCTTTTAAGTAGGAGCTGAGCTGTGTATGTGCATATATAATTCTGCTGTCAGAGCCATCATGCTGGCAGTGGGGACAGCACACAGCAACTGGCCCAGACACTGACCACATCTGGGGGCTTAGACACTAACCACAGGATCCAAAGCATGTTTGAATGTTGCTGTCCAGACCCAGGCAAATAAATCCAAAAGCTTGACAAGTAAAAGAGGTATTAAGGAAGGAAAAAGGCAAAGCTCCTACCCTGTCTTCTGTATGCTGTTATGGAAATGGCTAATGAGATAAAGGGTTTGAAGTGTGCACGATAAACTGTCAAGTTGTATACAAATGCTAGTTAGGTTTCACTTGAATCAATTATATTTGGCTCTGCTCCTTGTCTGGCTCAAGTTTCATATGAATAATAATAATTCTAAAAAAAGTCCAGGGATCTGCAGATTTTAATTCCTGGTCATCATACCATGTCTGTGAGACCCCTGGGTGATGATGAGAAGGTGGTGTAAGATGCTTGGGTACACCCAAATTTTCCCTCACTTTATTCTCTCCTATATATTTTTCCCTCTTGATTGTGAAAGATAACCAGTGTTATAGGAAATCGGATTTCTTAGCTTTCTTGTTGTTAGTATTTCTCATTCCTACCAAGAAAGAATAATGAAGCTAATATGGAAACTTCTCAATTTATAAACTTACATCTTTTAAATGTTCATCAATATGAACAACATTGCACTTCAGAGCAAAGTGAGTCAATTCCTGGCCCTCTAAGATGGAAAGAGCAGTGCTTATCACTTTAAGCTTATAAATAAAGAGAATTAAGAACAGACTTTCCGAATATAACCTGTTTGTGACAGAGGAGTTTCTGTAATCTGAAAACTGACTTTTTGGCTTGATGTATTTAAAAAGCCTTTCCTATTACCTTAGTATTGGTAATTCTCTTGAGAGCGTTATGGAAATCTTTCTTTTTAATGACAGTCATATTTGGAAACAAACAGTATATGATGAAGGAGACTTTATAGAAAAATGAAATGCTTTGTCTAGACTGCTACCATGAAATTCTCTGAGTAACAAAGTGTCCATTCATAGTTGCCGCCTCTGGAAAACCTTCCATTTTCATTATTGTGCAATATTTTAAAACTGGATTAAGTTAGGTATTACTAATAATATAAATCAGATAATATGGAAATAAGAAACAGTAAGAGGGTTTTCAGGGCATGCAGCTCAGTTTGCCAAATCCAATATGGCTGACAACTGATCCCCAAATCCTGAGTAAACATCTTTGCTATTTAAAGAGCACGCAAAAAAGGAATGCTTAATATGTATAATTCCCACCTTTGCCCCACTGCATCCTCTCACCCTTCCACCCCCAAAAAGATACCAATAGCAGGAGTTGGCTAATGTATCCTAATATATCCAACTTTCACTTGGGAAATATTGACTAATAAATCCGGCTCAGTAAAGCTGTAAATGATGGATTTGGCTGGTCTCAATGTGGGCCCAATGAATACAGTAGTAAAACATTACTAATAACCAAGCACAACAAAATGACAAAACTATCACCACTCTTATAAAGATTAACAAAGAAACCCAACACACCATATAGAGTCAGGAGTACTCAATGTAGAGTGCTACTGAGAACAAAACCATCAATAACAAGAAAAATTATTGCCTAAGAATTAGTTGGGACTCATTGGGGAAAAAATACTCAGGTTGTTTTCTGAACAACAAACAACAAAAAGCAATTTTAAAAGGCAGAGCCATAAATTAAGCGGGAAGACTGCTTCAAACCAAACCCTTTTTAAGACGAAAGAAAGAGTAAGGACTTGAAGTTCACATTTTGAAGACAAGGGTGGGAGTCCACTGATGGAAAAGGGATTATTTCTGCTGTGGGCAGGCATATTGTGCTAGCTGGCTGCAAGACAAGAAGTGTGTGTGTGTGTGCAGAGATGGAACATACCCACCTACTTTGGCTACTATCAAAGATGAAAAAAACTCTAGCAAAGTCAGTTCAGGATGAGAACTTAGTGCTGGAGCACAGAGGAAATAGAAGAGTTGTTCCCAAACCGAGGGAATGTGAATGAGTGGAGATTCCTGATTAACGACAGTCTATTTTATACTTGGTGCCTAATGGTTGGAATAAAAGAGCGTTGTTTCCAAATCCAGTGTTTGCTAAAGGCAAAGGCCAAATGGAAAAATAAGTGTATTAGTGAAAGCTTCTTGAGTTTTTCCCTTTGATGTGAAAACTCAGTATAGGTGAATTGATTCTATAACTATCTAGACTGCCTGACATCATACTCCTTCCTGGGAGTTTGAGAATGGGAATTTGCATACTTCCATATTAGCGAGCTGCTTCCTCACCAAGATCTTTTCATGTGATCATCCTTACTGAGCTGGGGTGAAAAGTGCTCCAGGTTCTTTTTTCCTGTGGAGGGTCTTGGTAATGTGTGTAGGGCTGTTGCACTGAATGACAAGAAATGTACAGAATCCATGGGGAGGTGGAAAGCACTTACACTGACCAACCACTTAAAGGACTGAGATTATGAAGGAAAAATACCTGCTAACATTACAAGCTTTGCTGAAATAAACCAAGATATCTATTTGGTACTGAATGGTACTATATGGTCTCAGATAGGTGTGTACTGTATTGCCCTCTTCTGGCTTCATCTGATGTATGGTTTACCAACAGATAAGCAGAAATCTCACTAGGACAGTCCATCTTTAAAGGCTTTTTTTTTTAAAGGTGGGAAATTCACCCATCTGACCACAGTAATTCAATTAAAGTTATCTTAAAAAAAAAAAAAACAGATAAATGAATAACTATTGGCAAGGCTCCCCCCACTTTGAGCTTTTAAACGTATTCCTCAAACGGGAAGGAACAGCCCCTGAAAGAGTCCTTTGGAGTCTGATCAAGTACAGAATGAAGTGAGAAAAGAAGGATAGAGCAAATAAAAAGAATAAAACAGGAACTTTTAAGACCCTGGCTATTTCCCCTTCAGTATTAGAGTATTTAGGATTTCTATTTTAATACCACCTCTAAAATATGAAAAAGCTTTAAAAAATTCTACCATCCAAAGATATTACAAGCTAAGCAAATAAGAACAAAGATGGCCTGTTCAAGGTAGCAAAATCGAACCTGGATGACAAACAGAAAACCAAAGGTAGACTTAAATCTAGATCCAAAATAAGTAATTTTTAATCTTGGTGGAAAAACATAAGTTCTATGTAAGGCAGTAGGTTTTAAGAGCAGGTAAGCAGTCTTCTCTAATTAAAAGAAGAACTGTGGATGAAATATTCCTTCCTCCTATTCCTGCTAACTGAATATAATAATACTATTTTATATTGGTAGAAATATTCTTTTGGTTTACCACATTGTCAGATAGGCCTGGTCCTGCATTCACAGATATTAACTCCCCTTTATTCTCTCAAGTGTTTTTCTTCCTTAGGTCTTAAAACAATGAAACCTTTTGACTTTTCTGTGGTAATCACTGTATTTCTTTGAAAACTGCAGCTGTCTTAACAGTTTGGGTTTATTCCTTTAAAAAGACAAGCAAGAACAAATGAGAGTTGCAATCCCATCATAAAGAAGCTATCAATTATAATAAGCTACTTACAATAAATCTTGGATGTGGCTTGTCAGAGTGTATTTTTTCTCTTTCCTTTTCTTTCTGATTCCATCAGGAGTAGGCAGACAAAATTCCACCAAAATGAAAGCTACAATAGGCTATATTTCTTCTAAGTAAAATATAATAATAAAGAAGGATAATACAATATCCTAATTGAACCAAGAAAGAATGAGTGGGGATTCATTCCTGAGAATAACAAATGCTACTCTTGAATTGAATGGTTCAAGTAATGCAGTAAAACAGAAAAGACTGCTCTGTTTTACTTTAATTCTTGGAAGCTGAAAAAGTACACACATTTCCCCCCTGAAATCCATGGACAAGAGCAGGACCAGGCCCTGCCTATAGTTCTTTATAGTCACAGATACATATAAAGTGGCATTTTCATGCCCTCTCAAAGACTCTTCTTCACACTTATGTAAGCAAGATCAACAGATAAGAAGATGATCTAGTAAGTGTGTGCCTTAAGCGGAGTTAGACCAGTTAAAAACCGGCTGATATTCAGTAAGTCACTAATGAGAAAGGGAAAAATAAGGAAGGTCAGTAACTGTCTCCCAACAGTTTAAAGTTGAATACATTGGGGGGAGGAGGGGAGGAGAGGTGAAGAGGTGAGGAAATGGCACCTTCTTTCTATCTTAGAAATTGTTTTCAGGTAATGGGCAAAAAGACAAAAGCCCCTGCTTAATAGCCAGCCCCATATTCCCCTTTAAACAAGGTTTTGTTATACATAGAAAGGAGAGATGGAATGAAGCAGAAAATAGACAGCAGTTGTGCCTCTTTTAGATGCACCTTATGCTGCTACATTGAATGCTGTTTCCTCTTACCCGCAGTGACAGTGTGTCATTTGATCTGGATGCCAAGAGATCATTTTTCATACAAGGCCAGCAGTGTAATTTTCTTTGATGCATGAATAGTTCATCATTTTGCTACTAGATGACAAGGTGATCACAGGGTGACTTTATAACGTAAGTTCACTGTTTGGTATTTTGAGTTCTAAAAATGAAAAAAGGATTTATCAAATATAAATATCTTTAAAAAGTAACAAAAGTGCTACATATGTGATCGAGGAAAAAAATTCCATTAGTTACTGCCGCTTAAAGTAGATTAAACTTTACAAATATTACCACATCCATTATCAATATGGCTTCCAATTATTAAATAAATTGCCTGTAGCAATATAGCTTTCCACACCTCTAAAAGGACAGAGTAAAGAGAACACCAAAGCAGTCAGATTCCGTTGTATACCAACAATGTAAGTGGTAAATGTCCCTTGCTTTTTTCTGCTCCTATTTAGGCATCTGTGATAGTCAGTTAGCATAATCCCACAACAAAGTCAACCTCAATCTCGCTGCAGTTAATGGATAAAGACTGTAAGTTCATTTACTCATTTTTTACCTTAGTTCCATCCTTGAAAGACTTTTTTTGGTAGTAAGGAAAGGGGACATATGTAGGAGGCAAAAGAACTTTTGTGATGACTTCAGAAACTTTTCCAGGCAGGCACTAATAACTGTGCCGTACAGCAAATAGTGGTTCTGAGAATTGGGCTTAGTATCCGTTAGACATTCAGCCCATGTTTTTTCCAATGCTCTCAAGCTGGGTTATCATTACTTATTAATAACTTGCTTTTTGTCCTTTTTTTTTTTAAAAATCATGGTCCCAAAGGCAAAAGGCAGTATTTTATCTATTAAGTCACACAGCTTGTGAGAGGAAAGGATGTCTGTGTCAGGCATGTTAACATCAACCAGAGTCTGAGATCGAGTTTTTCCATTGACATTCTCAGCACAGCACCCAAAGAAGTATAATCTAGCCACAGAGTGACTATAATGAGGCACGGCTTATTGCAGCTAGAAATCAATTATTCTCATGCTGAGGTGGGGATTCTAGTGTTCCTTTTACTCTGTAGATACTCCCCAAATGGTGTCTGTCAATCCTGTGCCACACTACCTCAGCTTGCATCCTATCAGTCTTGGGGAAGGAAAATGGGTTACAGACTAGTGTTACATGAATCTAAAAGGTACCCAAGATTTTACATGTAGCCTAATATTTGAGAACTGAGGGCTATCTAAATACCTGGAAGCACTTTCTTGGAATGCTAAGACGGAGCAGCAAGATTTCTAGCCTCAGGGGCCGGGAGAGGAAAGTTTGGTTGGTTGGTTGGTTATTTATTGGGAATTAATACTGAGAGAGTATATGCAAAGGCTGAGGGCACCATGCCATCTTCACAGAACAAGACCCTAATGGCTAACTGACATACAAGAAACTGCAAAGTTATACTGTAAGAACACATGTTAAGGACCGAGGAAAGTCTGCTAAGGTGCTACGTCTAAAACTAAGTTAACGTCTTGTGTTTAACCCTCCCTGATCAGTCGTCATCCAGGGCCTCTGTCTTGATTTCGTTGGCTCCTTGTCGGGCCAATGCCAAGATAGTGTGGTTGACTGCCGCCATTTCCACAGCTAATGAGATGGGATCTTGGTGGTCACTATGGCTAGTGCTGTCATCCTAGATGTGCAGAGATAAACAAAATGTTATTAGTTGATTGGTAAAATTCTCTAGCTCACAGAAAGGCATGCTGGGGCAAGGGACGCATAACATTTATGGAAGGAAACAGAGTGGGAGAAGCTTTCATAATAGAGCAGAGGTGAAGTGTATTTAAGTAGACACTGAATGGATATAGGTCCAGAGACTTACAGTTGACATTCTTATGATTAAACAAACAAAAAGCAATAATTTGTTTTTTTACAGGGACTTTGAAACTGGGAGTGATAGATATAAAGCCAACAGTTTAGCTCTTTCAGTTTGAAGCAAATGTAGAACTAATCCCTGAAGGCCTTACTAGTAAACTATTAAATTCTGGATTGGTATAACCAGATTATTAAAATTCATGGTATCTCTCTATTGAACTGAGAAAACTTAGCAAAAGTACAGACAAACATTTTGTAGACCAAATAAAAATGCATTTTTATGCAACACCTTCCCCCACCCCCCCCCTAGAAAATTCTCAATTACAAAAAGACAAAAGTGTAACTACTTAAAATGGATATAGAAGAAAATGAGTAGACTTGTCCTTTGTAAGGCAGCTGTATAACGAAAGTGGCAAGTATTTTATTTAGTGGGGAGTGTGAAGCTCAATGTGTTAAAAAATAACACTGTGAGAGGAAACTGGTATCTCAGGATGTGTCAGGCACTGAAGGTGGTGTTACAGATAAGGGGTAAGTTTTTCACCTGTCATCTTCAGGGGAACTCTACCAAAGAGCAGTGAAAAGGGTAAGTCCCTTAGGAAAAAAGCATGGGCTGTATTGCTCTTAGGGCATCTGCAAAAAAAAAAAAAAAAAGATGGAAATGATCTATCTATGCATGCAGATTGAAAAATAATAGGAATGTTTCCAATTAGAAAGACTTACAGAACATTCTCTTGCGTGTGAGTTTGAACTCGCAAGTGCTAAAAGGAAAAAGGTAACTTTGGAAATACAACCAGTTGACCCTAAAAATTATAAAAATAATTGCAAATTAATAAAGTGAAAGGTATGTTTCATTTATACAGTCATGGATTAGTCTTCAGAGTTTAAAAAGGGAAATAGAATTACATGCACTCTTGTAGTGCCTGTGGCTCAGAGTGGTAAATAGAGGCTATTAAATGGTAGAAGGAAGACATGGGATAAACTACAGACTGGAAAATAGTTACTATATTTAAGGGTTGGGTGAGGGGTAAGGAAAAGGTTTATCTACCATAGTAAGAGTAAATGTTTTCTTGCTGGTGTATAAGGGAAGAGAACATATATTCTCTTCATAATCCAAATAGAAATGAATTCTAAATCCTATAAAAATTTTATAGGGAAAAAATTCCCACAATGTTACTGAATTATTCCATCCAGTGGCTACAGTTAAATACATTTTGTTCCCCAAGCAATGATGAATAAATCAGGTAAGATGAGAAGACATGCAGATATTGCATTTATGAAAGGATGGCTATGTCAATGTGCCAGCGAGACTCTGGAAGAACCACTCATTGTGGCATGAGTTCCCAGTGCAATGGGGCCATAGTGGGTGGGACTTTCCATTGTGTCCTGTATTGGTACATGTTTAGGCATGGATTACAGCTACCCAGTAGCCCTTAATATTTCTCAAACATTGAGTGTTTGTGTGGTGAATGGTGTAACTTGCTTGTTTGGATCAGATCCTCCTCTCTTCTTCTACCTTCTCTGCTTCTCTGCCTCCCTCTGAACTTCTTCCCTCCTCCTCCTCCCCATTGCGTACTTGCCAAGTATCCTGTTGTATGACAACAAATCCATGTGGGTGAATAATGATTTCTCACAAATTAAACAGGACAACTGAATCTTATCATATTCCTTTCAAATTACATGAAAATCTAACTAGACACATGAGCAGAGTGGAGGGACATTAGATTGTTTCCCCTCCCCCACCCCATACCAAACACACCCACAGGTTGAGTTGTCACACCATCCCACCCACTCTGTAACCAAGAACCTTTGCTCAGTTGCTCACCTGCTCTGAGTAGTCATTTCCATCAACATCATCACTGTTGGAATGGCCTCCTGGACTCTGTACATCTATCCCATGACTCTCCAGGATTGCTGCTTCTTCGAAAAAAGCAAATAGATCCCTAAATTATCTGTTACATTATTATAATGGTTAAAACACTGAATTGATTTTTGTATTGGGGACATTAGAATATAATTAAGCAGGAATCTAGATTCTACTACATCATATTCCTTTTAAATTACAGATGGATGAAATTCAACTGCACACAGGTCAGGAGAGATACACATTTGTCATTCTGAAGCCTCTGCTGCTATGCATGTGAAATTTGAGAAGTTGAATGTTAGGTGTTCAACAAATAACTTGTTTAGATCTCCTGTCTTGGTGGTCTTTAAAACATTTGAGAAGTGTAATGATGAACTTGGGTATGAATGAAATGCAATTTTAGAAACTCAAAATCAATCCCCCACCTCAATCTTAACATTTCAAATTTCTTAAATGCTTTTCTTTACCTACAGCCTTTTACTGTGTTTCTTGTCTATTAAGTCTCTTTCACTCCAATTCTATTAAATCAGATGATTCCTAATCTCTAAATTGTGAACCACTAGTAATACAGAAGCTTAGGGTATTATGTTCCCTCTCTTCAAGACCCTACATCTTGAATATATACCATAGAAGAATTCGTCAGAGGCCATGTCTAATTCTGTATTCTGGACATTAAAAGCAATGAATTTTATAAGTGACAATACTGTCATTATTATAATACAATTAGTATAAATAAGACTGAGTTATTAAAAATTCAGAGAAGGAAAATGTAAGAACAATTCTTGTTAGGCTTAAAAGTTAGGATCATTTAGACCTGCAGGTTCTAAATTGAAGCCACTCCTAAAATAAACATCATGTTTGTAACCACTTCAAAAGGAGAAAGCAACCTATCTTGATACATTACCGATATTGGCTCTCCTCTTTATCTCCTTCCGTCTGTTAGCAAACCAGTTATAAACTTTCAGGGAGGTAACTCGTTCCAGATCTGACAGCTTTTTGCCTATGAATGTAGACAATGAAATTCAGATAATCTATATTTGGGACCAAAGCACAAACTAGTTTTAAGGGATAATACTTTTCCTTTTTTTTAAAAGATGCTCAATTTTGATTGCATTATTGTCAAGATTAACAGTTGTGGGGGTAGGGTGGGGTCAGATTATTTTTTTAAACATTACCTACTATCCTGTACAACTTAAATTATTACTGAATGAATAAACACATAAATGAATACATTCATAGTGGCTAATAACATAATATGCTTCAATTTAGAAAGCCATCACAATATTAAAGAATCCAAAAAGCCAGCCTGCTAGGGTTCAGATCAAAGTTCGTGTTATAGTATCACGGAGGCTTCGTTTAATTAGCATCATTCTGGATGAATATGGTTAATACGGTATTCTATATCAAGATTCCTCATAACTGAAGCTTACTTACATCTTAGGCCTCATGTAGTTTCCTGCCATCTTAAATAGAGGATATTACACATGTCTTCTTAAAAGACTACAAGTGACTATGACCATCCATTATCATAACTATGCTGAAATAAACAGCACAGATCAGTTTGCATTTTAAATCTATTATCTCCCTTGCTGTCAAATGTCACTTCTCACTGATAGTATCTGCTTGCCAATAAATGACCCACTTGTACAATTCCCCTCTTCTGTCCTTTTCTATTTTCAGCTTTTAATCCACAGTGGGCTGGAAACAAGAAAACAGGGTTGTTAGGCGCTTGATGATATAGGACTAAAGTACTTTCCAGGGACAGTTCACGTTCCTGGATGGTTGGAAGGCTGGTGGTTTCTGGCTTGTGTAAAATGAGGGAACATATTCCTCCCATTTATGTTGAGCTGCAGCTGAATCTGTAGGGTCTAGATTGCTAAAGGTCTAGTTTCTAAGTGAAGCAGAACCAATTACTGTTAATTATTATACAACTCTGTACTTTTAGTATATGGTTTTTCAGCCAATCAAAATAACTGACCAAATGGAACAGAATAATATCATCTTAATTGAGAAGGGTTTCTGGTAATAAAACTGAAATGTTGAAATAGTCCTTACTATTTTAGCACAAGGAAGAAAATATATGAATTTTTAAGTGGCTCTGTTGATTTATAAGGAACAGTAAGGAAGGACTGCAAATTGGAATTCCCCTAAATTCTTCCTAGATAAGTAAAAGTCATCCCAACATGGGAAGGAGATAGAAGCCAACTCCAAAAAGAACTCCCTTCCCAAAAAGCAATGCAGAATTGTACAATTTACAACAAATATATATATAAAAAATCAGTCTCAGATTTTTTTTTTTTTTTTTATGGGCAGGCACCGGAAACAAACCCGGGTCCTCTGGCATGGCAGGCAAGCGTCCTTGCCTGCTGAGCCACCGTGGCCCAGTCTCAGCTTTTTTATTAACAGACCTAGATAAAAAAGAAGTCTACACATTCTTTGAAAAAATAATTTCAAGGTCTCATATCATATATGGGTTCACTTACTGGAAACTTTCCAATGTGAGTGCTTAATTTTTTATACCATAACATCCCTTGGAGAGATGTTATTTGATAAGAATGGGGCAGTAACTACTGAGCTGAGGGCACAAAGTTGGGAACAGTAAGACAAATTTAAGTGTCTTAAACGCTGATCTGTAACTCAGGTCTCCACTACAGAGCAAAGCTGTGTTTGCTGCCTTACCTGGCTTCTGTATAACTGCATTACAAGCATTTGCAATTTCTTCTCTCTTTGCTTCATCTGGGTATTGATTCTCGTTGAAGTAACTGCAGAGGCAACCAATAAAGATGCAAAGCTTTTACTTTTTATTTAATGTGCTCTCACTGAATGTGTTGTTCTTTAAGATGTAACATTAGCGTGTTTAGAGCAATGCTTACAATATGGTAGCCATTGCTCACATATGGCTATTAAATATTTAAAATGTCACTACCGTAATTTTTAACTTTATTTAATTTTAATTAATTTAAATAACTATGTGACTAGTGGCTACTATATTGGATAGTACAAGTCTAGACATTGCTGCACTTCATTAGAAGATGCCATCAATACAAAAGTTACTTATAATATGTATGAATGACTGACAATTTAACACAAGATTGTGTTACCTGAGGCACTGTTAACAATAGGACTTTCTTTTGTGCCATATTGTATGTAGTGGCAAAAACTGGAAATAAACCAATTGTCTGCCAACAGGAGAATGATAGAACAGATTACGGGACGCCAATATCTACACACAACTATTCAAAAATGGCTAAGAACAGTGGCAGAATGCTTGCTTTCCATGCAGGAGACCCAGGTTCGATTCCCGGACCATGCACCCCACTCCCCCCCAAAAAATGGCTAGGAAAAAAATAAAAGAGTTCTATTCACTGACCTGGAGAGATGTTTATGACATATTCCTAACCGAAAAAAAAACACTTTTCAGAATCATGTGCATGTGAAAATACCATATGGAATTTAAAAAATCCCTATGTGTACATAAGTGTGCATGGATAAAAGATAGAAGAGTACATATCTGGCTGTTAATACTGATTATTTAATTGTGGCAAAAGGGGCTTAGTGGAAGAAGATTTAAAACATTTTCTTTATCTTTGTATTTTTTCATATGTTAAAAAAAGCATGCACTACTTTGCACAATAGCACTTCCCCCCAAAATTAGGTTTATGGAACCTATCCTTAGCATTATCAGACCTGTGAAACTTAATCTGGGAAAGGATTACTAATTAGTACTACCCTTTCTGTCATTTATGAGTTTAAACAAAGAAAAGGAGACTCTTCGTGCTCTGAACCTGGAAAATTAAGATAAGGAAATGGATCACTCACCAAATTCTACTATCTACCATTTCTTTGCTGCTTTTTTTTTGTTTGCGCGTGGGTAGGCACTGGGAATCGAACCTGGGTCTCTGGCATGGCAGGTAAGAACTGTGCCACTGAGCCACCGTGGCCTGCCCTCTTTACTTTTTTTCCCCTACCTTCCTGCCTAATTCTTTCACCATTCTGTCTGTACTGGTGGAAATGCCACTCTATTGTGAATAAATACTGGAGGCCCATAGCCCTTCTCATGAACTACCCCCAAATCCCAACATCTTTGGATAGTACCACTCTCTCTCATAATCTTTCAATGAGGGCATTCCCTCACTGTAATTCCAACTCAAAGGAGTGGCCATTACCTAACAGTCTTTTCTTCTCTAAAGTATAAGTCCTATAATTGCATCACCCCACTTTTGCCAACTACCATCTTTCACAATGGTCTCCTGTTTTAATCCATGATATAAGCAGGAGGATTCTCTTCTACCACTATTTTCTGCTATCATTTTTGGGCTCCAGTGTTCATACTGAGGATCTTTCCAAGTCACTTTTTTCTTATCTGCTCCTCTTCCACATTTCCAGTGACTTTTGTCTTTACTCTACTTGAACTATATATTTAGGCAAAGGTATTTTGTGGTAAAATACAATAAGACACATGAACAGAGAACTGTGGAAGCACAGTTGAATGCATATTTAACTTTGTTTACAGGAGTCTGGAAAAACTTCCAGAGGAAGTGACACCTAACTTAAGTCTTGAAGATGGGCAAGAGGTTGTTAAAGCAGAAAAGAGGAAAAACATTTCAGGCAAAGGTATAAAGGTGGCTAAAAGCCTTGAAGATACTGAGAATAGAAGAGAGTTCAGTGTGGTTACAGCAAAGGGTTCATAAAAAAAAAAAAAGAGAGAGAGAGAGAGATATTAGCTTGGAAAGTAGGATAGGTCCAACTTGTCTGCTCTGTAAGGAGTAAAGACTTCATCCTAAAAGAAAAGGGAAGCCTTAGAGGTTTTCAAGTCATGCAGAGATACATTTCCATCTGTACTTTCAAAAGATAGCAGCTCTTCATCTTTAAGACTTAACCCCTAGAATTACCTCTATGATCTTAAATTCTGAAATCCCTTGACCAACTTGCTACTTACCTACTCTTCCACTTCAAGAAAATTTGTTCTTCACCTTCTTATAATCTCTGATCCCTTAGCCTTACCCTCAATTTTTTTTTTTTTAATCTCTGTTTATCACTCCTCTTCTGGCCTCATCCGTCATCATCCTGAACTCCACAGCAAGTCAAACCAGGAAGATACTTTAGGATAAACAGGTTATTTAGTTTTTCTGTCCTTCCATTACACCTCTCCAGTCAATCTCCTAACCTGTAGAAAGCAACTTCCGTTTGTTTTCTTCCATCCTTCCCTCACGGTACCAAGTTTCCGTGAACAAAATCATAAAATAGGGCCAATTGATTTCTTGATAAATCCAACGGTTTTCAACCTTAACTGGGTCCTTACTTCTGCTGGGAATTTTAAAATTTACTTCTAATCAACTGTCTTTCATATCCCCTTCTTTATACTCCCACTCCATTTACCTGAAACCCCTTTCACTCTCAAGTCCTAAGTCCTCAAACACCACCAGTATCATTATTTGCAGAGGGCCTTGCCTTCCTTTTTGCCAAAATGGAGGTTATTTCATATGAATTTGCTTAGTTTTTAGCTTCTCAACTTCTAATTTCTCTGAATCATTGCTCATTCTTTCCTTCTTTTCATTGCAAAGAAAGATGCATGCTCTTCCTCTTTTCTTATTATATTAATATCAGGCAATGGCCTGACAATAAAAAGGCTGCTAAGAGAATATTGTTAAACTTAGCCTACAGGGTGTTAAATCCTCAGAACTAAGGTTTCCCCCCCCAAAAAATATTAATGGAAACATCAATTGCTTTTCAGACTTCATTTCTGCTTCTTTGTAAGGTGGTTTTACACAAATACTAAATTAAACAAACAAACAACTTTAGGACACAATGAATTGCTTTTATTTTGGTGGCATCCACATTTTGGCATCTAGTGGTCCTAAACAGAAAAGTGGCAAAACACAGCAATTTTTCAGGAAGTCAAGTTCTGCCAATTTCTGTGATCTGCAGTGCACACTGAGTTCTTTCTTAATTCCTGCTAAGGACCGTGAAGCAGCAAGAGCAAAACTAAAGTATGCACTGAATTCAAGGTTCTTTTTGTTCTGGTTGTCAGATTCTAAACTAGACCCAAATGGATTGCAAGGATGACCAAATGAGAGCCCTCTTTAAAACTTCCTCAATTTTTAAAAACAAAAGCAACTACAAGAAAATAAAACAATTCATTCAGAGGAATTATGTGTGCTTAAAAATGAATTCATGTAGCCCTTCTCTAAGTTTAAGCACCAAAAAACTGTGAGAGCTGGCAGGACTGAGTAACCCCGGTGAATGTTCTTTTCACCTTATAAAACCTGAGCTAAAAAAAATGTATCAGCTGATGACAGCAGAGGGTGGGGCTGAGAACCCAATTTTATTTCCCAGGCTGCTGGAGAGTAAAGAATTGTAGTTCTAAAACTAAATGACAGAGGCCAAAGACGCTCTTCAACCTTACTTTGATGGCTTCTGGCCAAAGCAAGGAAATATCATGGAAAACACTGGGTGGTAATGGTACAGGAAGGGACTTCAGTTCAGGAGGAGGAACAAAAAAGCAGCACTCCTCGATAAATGTGGGGATGGGGGGTGAGGATAGATATGGGGAAATCCTTGAAAGAATTTCTCATTAAATGCCTATTTCAGAGTGGAGCAGAGGGGTTTATACTCTATTCTTTGGCTAAGGGTAGTGGTGGTGGGGGGGGAGGATGATGGTTTGGAAGGAAGGGGGCATTCATTTAAAACTTAAAAAGAGAAATGGGTGTGTGTGTGTGTGTGTGTGTGTGTGCGTGCAGATGAAGCACACACACATCCAGCAGTAGTCGCAGGGGCTATTATTTAAAAAGCACCCTAATCTGGAGGGCTGTTGTAAGGAGAAAAGGCAGGAGGAAGGAGGGGGAGGAGAAGGGGAGAAGGCGGAGACCCCAGGCCACGTAATGAGCAGCAAGGTGACTGTGTGTTATGTCTTTTCACAATTGAGTTAGATGTGACCATTGGTTATGATGGAAACCAATTTAAATATATTTTCTGGATATATTTCTTGCTCCCAGAAGTTCAACTATGTGGACAATGGTTATACTTGACAACAAAATTTATTATAACACAAGTTGCATATTTCAAATGACCAAAAATTAGTATCATTTACAGTATCTTTAGACAAAATGCCTTTGAATACAAGCTTCCTTTTCAGTAGTTTGAGGTCTTATAAGAGTTATCTAGAAAATTTACAGTGGAAAATGAAGGCTGCTTAAACTGAATGGGGTCGGAGGGGAGAGCCTGTGGCTTTTCTTTTTTGATTAATTGATATAAAACTGTCCTTTGAAAGGTGGAGAGAGTTTCATATTTTTCTTTAGATATCAGTAGGCATGGAAGCTCTTGTAGGATAACTGTGATGCTATATGAATTTGGCCATTTTGCTAGCATTGATATGACTCTTGGGTTCACCAACCCATTAGAACTATAAACTCCATTCATATTAATTTTTGTTACAAATCTTACAAAGGGGGTGCCTTCTGGGTATTAAGGTCCACACTCCATTTCAAGGCTATTTTCATAAACTGTTCTTTGAGGCCCAATTACCATCCCCATCCAACTTGTGCTATGTCTTTATCATCTTTTAGACCCCTGCTAACTGTGCGTTTTCTACCACTTTCTGGCCTTCTTCAAGTTCTTCCAATGGTTAGAAATTCTGAGGGACTTTTATTCCTGAGTCCATGTTGGCTGCCATCTTTGTGTTCGCTCTTCCTTTTCAGAATCAACTTCTCCACTTGTGTCTTGTTTTCATTCCCTCTTCCATCATTACTTCAACTTCCTCTTTTCTCTCTTACATATCCTATCCTTTCCCTGTTCCTCACATGCAGTTACTCTATATTATGATGGACATTTTTTTGTTATTAACATCCCTGAAATTAGGTTACTTCTTTCAACTGGTGGCATCTTATCATTAAGTAGGCAGAATTTTTCTCCCCCATTGGTATATAAAATAAAGGTATATCTTACTTCCAAGGCCTTCTTAGATTTTTTTTTTTGACAAACATTTTTATTTAAGAATCCAAATAAATAGACAGGGTGAAAATTTACGGTTGCAAAAAAAAAAAAAAAAAAACAAAAAAAAATTTATGGTTACGACTTCACACAAGGATCTCAGAATTACTTGTTCAAGTTACTCAGAATGGAGCAAAATTTTTCAAATGCTTATGATTAGTGCAGAATATATCTGGTTACTCACTTTTCAGGGGATATTTACTATTTTACAGTAAGATCTCATACTTATTAATACAAAACAGACCACCCCCACCCTTTTCTGGAATATAGCCAAAAGGCTAAAAGTACAAAATGCTAATGTAATCCAACCTTTTGATTACAATTCTAAAATAGCCTTATAATTTAACTAGTACAGATAATAATAGGTTCACTTAGTTTTCACTTTACTATCTTAGGAAAAGGAAATAAAATATGACAGAAACCACATACTTCCTTGTGGTCCTCTGGTCTGGATTTTCATTGTTTCTTGGAAAGAAACACCTATTAAGCTGTTTATGCCCATTTTACCCCATTTTACAAATGTGGATCCAGGATTCTCAAATGATTGCAGAATTTGCTATTCGTGTACTCTGACAGAGGCAAACATGTGACATTTAGCACCACAAAACCTTTCTTTTCTTCTGCTACTTAGGTGGTGCTATGCACGTTGTCTATTAACTTTGATAACAACATCCCTAAATGTATAAGTAAATCAATGTTTGTGTGCTATCAATTCATTCCTCAGTGCAGAAGCTTTTAGTTTGAAATCTGTCTACCAAATCTTGATTCTGACTTTGTTGCATTGTTAAATCCCGATAAACCTATCTGAATAAGCTATCTTAATTTTCAACTTCTAAAATAAAAATATTTCAAGATTACTAATAAAGAGCTTATTATAAATAACATTGTTCACAAGCAGTGATCTACTGATAAGTGACAAGAAAATGGATGCACTATTTTTTTAATATAAAAAGAATTTCATTAGGTTTAGATAAACTGAGACTATAATGTGTAAGTTTGCAAGGCTATTTAATCAAGTTATTTACAATGTACACATTTCCTGAGTATACCCCATTGTATGAAGTGACATTGTTTATGTCAGACTTTTTCGGCTTTCAGCTTAATAGGCGTTTCTTTCCAAGAAACTGAACTTTTCCGTCAAATGTGCTTGATCTAATAGGAGAACTGGGATCATAAAATGGATTCAGTGCAAACTTTATATACAAATCACAGACATCAGTAAGGAAGTTCTTTATGCCATCTTCTTGCCTTATGTCATGAAGCATGATAAATCTCATATGGCCTGCAGTAACAAATGCTGAAACAAACCACTAGTTGAATTTTGTTCACTGTTTTCAAGTACATATTGTTAGATCGTTTATGAGGTTGAGGGCAGCGTGCGCTACAAACTGGTTCAGATGACAGTGATCGTCTTTGGATTCTGCCTTTCCAGCTGTAAGAAACTCCATTTCGAAAACTGGAGTATCATGATGGCCAAAAATGACAAGATAGAAGCTTCCAGACATTGTCTTCAGTAAGCCACTCTGCAGCTAGTTGCAAACAATGCAAGCGCCGAGTCAGTCGTGGTGGAAGAGACCAAACAAAACTGCATTATAAGACTTTCTTTCCTTAATACTTGTCTTGGCTGCGGGATTCCAGAGCTCCGTCCTCACGCCCGCGCCGCCTCTTGGTCTCCCGAGCTAACTTCTCAGACGCCCCGCCCGAAGCCGCCTCCACCGGGTAGCCAGAAGCGCACATCTGCCTCGGGTCAGGTACCCGCCCGGGAACCGCCGGCCCCACGCCCAGTTCTGTCGGCCAGTCCACCCAGGCGCAGTGCAGCACAGAGCACACCCACCCAGGACCGCATGCGCGCATGTGCGAAGGAACCCGCGCCGCCTTCTTAGATTTGATGGAATATGGTAGTTACCCAGACTTACAAATTCTATTTAAGGAACAGCGCTATGGCCACTGTCATATAGCGGACTATGATAATTTTTCACCCAAATTACTGCAATAGTCTTGTGAATGACACTTCAAATACCCAATTTGAATTGCCGGACAAAAATCCTAAAACACATCTGTAAGCATGCCATTACACTATCAATATTTTCAAAAGTTTATTATACTGAGGTGTTCAGAGTCCACCCCTAAATACCTTTGCAACTTCATCTCCTGCTACTCTTGTATATACATATTAGTCTAGGAAAATGAAATAATCTTATAAACTCTCTGCATCTCTGTGCCTTTCTCCTGCCAATATATCTTTTTTGCTCCCTCCCCAACTCAAATCTTGTTTATTTTTTAAGGGTATAGCTCAAATATCACCTCCTGGCTGCCTAAAGGTATTTTCTTCAGCCCACAGCATTCCTCTGTTCCTCTTTTACATTTCTCTCATCTTGTATACTAGTTATCACTATATATATATAGTCACATTCTGCCTTCTTTATCTCTCTGTTGAATTTTTTAAATGAACATATGCTATTTTTATAAATCTTGGGGTTCGCCCCTATGGAACTTATTCCTGCAAAGGATAGGATAAGCCTACTTACCCTATCTAAGAGTCACCCCTAGAGAATTTCTTTTGCTGCTCAGATGTGACTTCTCTAATTCAACTTGGCAGGTGAACTCACTCCCTTCCCCCCCCTGCCCCCGCACATGAGACATGACTACCAGGGGTGTAAATCTCCCTGGCAACATGGGACAGAAATCCCAGGATGAGTTGGTATCTGGTAAGGGACTAAAAAAGACTTCTTGACCAAAAGGGGAAAGAGAGAAATGAGACAAAATAAAGTCTCAGTGGCTGAGAGATTTCAAACAGAGTCTAGAGGTTATCCTGGAGGTTATTCTTATGCATTATATAAATATCCCTTTTTAGTTCATGGTGTATTGGAGTGACTGGACGGAAGTACCTGAAATTGTTGAGCTGTATTCCAGTAGCCTTGATTCTTGAAGATGACTGTATAAAGATATAACTTTCACAATGTGACTGCGTGATTGTGAAAACATTGTGTGTGATGCTCTTTTTATCCAGTGTATGGGCAAATGAGTAAAAAATATATGGATAAAAAAAATAAATAATAGGGGGACAAAGGCTAAAATAAATTGGGTTGACGGAAACTGTAGTGGTCAATTAGAGGGAAGGGTAAATTGTATGGTATATATGAGTTGTTTCTTTTTTATTTCTTTTCCTAGAGTGATGCAAATGTTCTAAAAAATGATCATGGTGATGAATACAAAACTATGTAATAATACTGTGAGCCAGTGATTTTATACCAAGTATAGAATGTATGTGTGTGAAGATTTCTCAATAAAAATATTAGAATATTTAAAAAAAAGAACATATTGTTCAGTTGAGGAGAAAGATACGAATAAGTTAAAAAGAGTGAAAACATTAGTCTAAACAGTAACATACTGTAGAAAACCCAAAGGCATCTAGCTGCTAGTTCTAAACTCAGAGCAGGGAGACACCTGTATGGGTGAGACTGATCTGGGAAAGCTCAATCAACTGGGCAAAGTTCTGACGGATGGAAGGGCAAAGGAAACAAAGACAAATGTATAAAAACCTAAGATGTATTTGGAAAAAGGAAGACGATCTGATTAGGCTACAGAGTTTACCTACAGGGTGATCATATACTTTGCCTGGGATAGTGCTGTTATCTTGGATTATTAATCAATCTTCTTTTACTCCACCCCCCCAAATATTCCATATTGGACAATAAATTAAATTATACAGTCACCCTATGTAAACGAGTAAGTCCACCACACTTAGGTTAATATGTATTTGATCAATAGATAGTTAAATAAATGAATGCATGAAGGAAACAAAGGTGAAAACATAGAAAATAGTGTTTTTTTTTTTAACTGAAACCTATAACATATTTTTTTAGGAGAAAGACAGTTGGGATCACACTATACTGTAAAATATCTTTTCCATGTGTTCAATAGTTTTCTAGACTAAGATATAGCTGAATACAGTTACATTAGTTTTGTCTTTATTTATCAACTATGTTTAATATGAAGTGGAATGTCAATGAAGTTGGGACATGAGATTAACAAGTTTAATTTTGGACATATTTAATCATTCAATTAGCCACTCAAAAAATGTTGACTGAGTTCTAGTTTATACCAGGCAATTGGCTAAATGGTCGCAAAGATGAGCCAAAATTTCCAAGTGTAGTCACCGGGGAATTAAAGATATGTACACAACACAGTATAAAATATTATAAAATGGACTATACTAGTGGTGTAAATATAGTACAATGGGAGCAGAGAGGAAGGGATATCTGTGCAGAGGGCTGAAGAAAGAGCGAGGGTTTTCAGACTGCAAAGGTGCGTAGACAGAAATAATGTGAGGGAGAGAAACTAACATAAACAAAGACAGAAAATCATGAAAGAATTTCAAGTGTTCTGAGAATTGGAAGTAGTTCAGTGTAGCTGGAATATATTGTGCATGAGATGGAATAAAGGGGGTTAAATTGGAGAAAAAGGCTGGGTCCGGAATTTAAACGGTATGGTCGAGTTTGGAGTGAACTTTTTAGGCAATTGGGAACCAATGTGTTTAAGCAGGGTATTATGTGACCAAACCTGTACTTGTGGGGCATTATCCCGGGTGATAGTAGAGGCAGTAGTTAGGCAGCTTTGGCAATAGCTAAGAAGAGACTGAGGCATGGAGATGAGGAAAGGTGAGATCAAGAAACATTTTGGAATGGTATAAAACTCATTCAATACAGAACAGAAAAGAAACAATTATTTAAAAGGTAGATAAATGGTAGAAGAACTTGAATCTGTCTAAAACGCTAAAAGGGACCTATTTCTGAAATGGAACTCTAGAGCTCAAAACTTAATTCTGTCCCATTGAAAACTGGAATATAGTTTATAGTCCTAGACATTTTCAAAGACAAAAGAAAGGGAAGAAACATAAAAAGAAATCTACAGGTAGCAATAAAAAAAGTGTTAAAATAAATTCTAAGGGCACTACACGTTTGCAGACAAAGGACATTCCCATTTGAGTGATCAACGAATATATTCACAGAGAAATCAAATGATCATTTTGCCAGACAATGACAGCAAAGAATTAAAGTGAAAAGTGGCAAAATAATTTACATGAGATGAGAAGCCATAAACTAATAACAAATAGAAATGTCCTTGAAGCAATTTCATTTAAAAAACATTGAGTCTGTAAAACCTGCAGAGAATTCTTCCTTTTTTCTCTTGGTGAGCATATAAAAAAGATAAAGACTGACTCTCTGAGTTTAAGTGTTGATGTCATTTTATAATGAACATTTTCTTTTGTCTCTTTTGTGAACTATTTCTGAAGAGATTTTTTTTAAACTTTACCATTTTAATTTTCCAAAATAAGGTTTCAGGATTGTCAGACACGGCCCACTACCTACAATCCAGTGTATAATTCCTCCCCATTAAGTAAAATTACTAGGCAGTGGGCAAGAGAGCTCCATGTTTAGAAGTCTACTCTTTCAGATGAAGGAAAAAGGATGACATTAAAGTATCACACTTCGGAACCTAATTGTCCCATCTCCTATTTGAAAGAATCCATGTCTTCTATGATCCTCAGGAACAAACAAAATAATTATAATTCTTCCTTTCTTTCGTTCTTTTTTTTAAACAACAGGGTAGACAGAAAACCTTCTGCAAGAAAATTAACTATCTTGTTAAGCAATAAAGACTTAAGGAATACCTTCAATTCACTTAAAGGCCAAAACAGTGATAATCTACTTTAATCCAAAGATGTCAAAGCACTTCCTAAATACTAATCAGATCTTGCAATACTCTTGCAACACTCAAGGCCCCAGAGAAACAAGAAAGGCAGACTTAGAAAGCAATTCTGCATATGTCTTATCATTTATTGTGGACTTTGGAACAACTAGGAACTTTAAAGATCACTGATGAACCTCTTCATTTGAGAAATGGAAATGGTGACAAGTTGTTTCCCAGGGTTACAGGGCTGGTTAGTATCAGGGCCAAACCTCCTGACATCTGGTGCCATGATCTTTCACTACCACTTGCTAAGGAAGTTGCTGGGTAAGCAGAATCACTACAAAAAGAATAGGGTAGTGTTAAGAGACAATGTGATTAAACTAACATAGTTTGACAGATTTTATTTCACTATAGTAATATAGCTGCTAAGTAGACTGGAATATGGAGCTATTTCTGTAAGTAGTCTATTAGCTGAATAAGGTAGTCTCTTCTTTCTGATCAAGTACTATTTTCTGGCTGCTAAAACAAGTAATATAAAATGGGTTGGTTTAAACAGCAGGAATTCACTGGCTTGCAATTCTGAGGCTAGGAGAAGTCCAAAATTGAGGTGTCAGCAAGGTGATGCTTTGTTCTTCAAGTCAGTGGTATTCTAAGACTGGCTGCAGGAGATCGTTGGTCCTTGACTTTTCTGTCACATGGCTAGGTCGTCTTCTTTCATGTTCCACTGACATTCAGCTTCTGACTGCTCCCCATGGCTTTCTCCATCTGTGCCCAATTTCCTCTGCTTATAAAAATTTCAGCCATAATGGATTGAGGCCCACTCTCATTTAATTTGAGCACACCTTAGTTAATAACATCTCTAAAGGTCTTATTTACAAATAGGTTCAAACCTACAAGCCCAGGGGTTGGGACATAGATGTGGCTTTTTGTGAGGGAAATGATTCAATATCAAGCATCTCCCTGAACATGGGGGCCAAAGCCTTGATCCCTCCAAGCACTGGAGCAGAAGCCCCACCCTCTCCTGGGCATAGAGGTAGCCCTCTCTTCTTCTGGCCTGAGGAGATCTTTTCAGTGCAAACATCTGCTTCCATAGTTCTGCCTTTTAAGTTATTCTTTCTTTATCTGTCCCTTCTCTGCCTTTCAAGTCCAGGCTAGCAGTGGTTCTATTCACCCAAATTTTGCAAAAACCTTTTCGACTTTGCATGCAGTTCAAACAGGTCCAAATCATCAGATAATATATCATGTTCTACAGATCCTTCCTGGAAAACTGCATTTCCAATCTTACTTTGACTAAAATGGCTGAAATTGGTTCCATATTCAGGCACAACCTCTTTAGCAAAAGGTTGTTCAGTTAAACTCTCACATGGAACCTTGTTCTCTGGAGACTCACATCCTGGTAGTTCAGGAATGTCTCAGGGCATGCTATCTGGATAGGCCAAGATTTTTCCAAATTACTAAGCACTGGTTTCCTCAGGTTTAAGAATTCAGTCTTCAGTTTATCTCTTTCCTATCTCATTTCACTATAAGCTGCAAGGAGAAACCAGGCTGCACCTTCCAACTGAGCTTGAAAATCTCCTCAGCTAAATCTCCAAGTTCATCGCTTTCAAGTTTTCCTTTCCATCCAGCGTCAGGACCCAATTTGCCAAGTTCTCTACCACTTTAACACACCTTTCTTCCAATTTCCAGTGGTATACTCATCATTTCTTTCTAAGGCTTTGCTGAAGTACCTTTAACATCATATTTCTAACAACATTCTGCTCATGAAAGTCATGTATTTTCTAAGAAAATACAAATTTTCTCTAGAGTGCTCACTCACTTTTAAACCCTCATAATTCTTCCAACCTTTACCCATTACTCAATTTCAAAGATGGATCCACGTTTTTAGGAATTTGTTATAGCAGAACGCCCACTTTCTAGTACCAAAAACTGTTTTAGTTTCCTGATTGCTAAAACAAATACCATAAAATGGACTGGCTTCAGTAATGGGAATTCATTCGCTCACAATTTTGAGGCTAGGAGAAGCCAAAATCAGGGTGCCAGCAAGGCGATGCTTTGTCCCTAAAGATTGTGGTGTTCCAGTTTCTGGTTGCTCCCCATGTTTTCTTTTCCTTCTGTAACCAATTTTCTTTGCTTATAAGGACATCATTCATACTGGATTAAGGCTCAGCTCATTCAGTTTAGGCATGTGCTACCTAACAACATCTTCAAAGGTTCTATTTACAAATGGATTCACACCCATAGAACCATGCTTTTGTGGGGAACATAATTCAATATGCAAACACTGAAGAATTCTGACTTCAATTCCTTTCCTTCCATAATCCAGGCTGGAATGCTATCTTTTTTGGGGGGGATGCTTTATATTGTCTTTCACTTCCATACTTTTCATAGTACGTTTCAAGCTCAAAGTTATATTGAAATTTTTAGATTGGCTACTTATTGAAAACAAATGGGGCTATAAGACTGCCTTATTCATCTTTATCTCCAGCAACCAGCGTAGGCTTGACTTTAAAACCCCTGGAAAACTAAGTACAGATGGACATTTTTGTAATACACAAAAGATTACTGATATTAAAATATGTGCTAAGTGATATGTGATAAAACAATTATAACAGAGGAATTGTGAGAAGATGGTAGAGTAGGAAGCTTCAGGAATCTGTCCATCCACCAAAACAATTACTGAACTGGCAGAGTTGAATAAGGAAGCTGGTAAATTTTGGTAAATATGGGTGACTGTCTACCTGTACTGGCTACCATCCTTTACCCCACAAATTTGTAGCAAGCAGCTACTGGGGCTGTAGTCCACATTCTTGGTGCAGCTTGCTGGTGCCAGGGTAGGTAATAACGACCTTACTCTAGAAAAAGCAGAGGTGTATGGTCTGAATGGTGATCATTGCTTTTGAGCATTGGAGGGTGCCAGCATGGGGGATGACCATCGTTTCAATACCATACAGGGAGAAGTGGCAGAGGCATCTTATAAAGACTTTTCTGCCTCAAGGGACAACAACATGAAAGTGAAAAGACAAGCCACAGAAAAGGGGAAAATATTTGGAAATCATATATCTTATAAGGGTTTAATATTCAGAATATATAAAGTCCTCCTATAACTCAACAACAGAAAGACAAATAACCCAATTAAAAATGGGCAAAGAATTTGAACAGATGTTTCCCCAAAGAAGTTATACAAATGGCTGATAAGAACATGAAAAGATGCTCAACACAATTAGCCATCAAGGAAATGAAAACCAAAACCATGATGACATACTATTTCACATTCACTGTGATGGCTGTTGTGCTGGTTTGAAAGGATGTATGTACCCTAGAAAAGCCATGTTTTAATCCTAATCCCATTTTGTAAAGGTAGCCGTTTCTTCTAATCCCTATTCAGCATTACATGCTTGAAATTGTAATTAGATCATCTCTCTGGAGATGTGATTTAATCACATCTGGAATAGGTAGAGGCATGTCTCCACCAATTTGGGTGGGTCTTGATTAGTTTACCGGAATCATATAAAGGAGGAAACATTTTGGAGATAAGAGAGATTCAGAGAGAGCAGAGAATGCAGCAGCACCATGAAGCAGAGAGTCCATGAGCCAGTGATCTTTGGAGATGAAGAAGGAAAACGCCTCCTGGGGAGCTTCATGAAACTGGAAGCCAGAAGAGAAAGCTAGCAGATGATATCATGTTTGCCAGGTGCCCTTCCAGCCAAGAGAGAAACCCTGACAATGTTCACCATGTGCCTTCTCACTTTAGAGAGAAATCCCAAACTTCATCGGCCTTCTGGAACCAAGGTATCTTTTTCTGGGTGCCTTCGATTGGACATTTCCATACACTTGCTTTAACTGGGACATTTTCTCAGCCTTAGAACTGTAAACTAGCAACCTATTAAATTCCCCTTTTTAAAAGCATTCCATTTCTGGTATAGTGCATTCTGGCAGCTAGCAAACTAGAACAGCTGTTATTAAAAAAATAGAAAAGAACAAGGGTTGGAGAGGATGCAGAGAAATGTGAGCCCTCACAGATTGTTGGTGATAATGTAAAATGGTGCAGCTATTGTGGAAAATAGTTTGGTGGTTCTTCAGAAAGTTAATATAGAGTTACCATATGACCCAGAAATTCTACTTTTAGGTATATTCACCAAAGAATTGAAAACAGGGTCTCAACAAGTTATCTGTAGGCCAATGTTCACAGCAGCATTGTTCAAAATAGCCAAATGTAGAAGCACAGACAGATGGATAAACAAAATATGATTTATTCATAGAATGGGATACTATTCAGCCATTAAATGGAAAGTAGTTCTGATACATGGTATAACATGGTTGAACTTCGGAAGACATCATGATGAGTCCAATAAGCCAGATATAAATTGACAAATACTGTATGATTAATCTCACATGAAATACTTAGAATAAGCAAATTCACAGAAACAGAAAGCAGAATTGTGGTTACCAAGGGCTGGGATAGGGAAAAACGGGGTTATTGATTAAGGGTATGAGTTTCTGTTTGGGATGTTAAATTAATAGTTATAAAGTCACACAACTTTATCACTGTACTTAATGACACTGAATTGAGCACTTGAAATGGTCAAAAAGATTTTCATATTTTGTGTATTTTGTCACAATAAAAAAGTGAAAAATAAAAAAACAATATAGTAAAATGTTAATGGT
Organism: Tamandua tetradactyla; assembly: GCF_023851605.1. NCBI lineage: Eukaryota > Metazoa > Chordata > Mammalia > Pilosa > Myrmecophagidae > Tamandua > Tamandua tetradactyla. The sequence goes on along the minus strand of NC_135329.1, from coordinate 30,581,703 downwards.
ATAATCTTGGTGGTTGGCATATACCGTGGAGGGCCAGAAGCAATCAATCAGGCCTAAGCAGGAGCAATCAATCAGGCCCAAGCAGGGAAAGTTCCCACAACATTGGGGCGGAATGTCCCCAAGAGTTAAACAATAACCAATGTTAGGAAACTGAGAGAACGGGATGTGTTTTGGCAACAGCTAACGGCATTTTTCTGCTTCTACAATACGCTTGCTTGCTAGCAACTGCAAAACCACAACATGATTTTAGCCATTATAAGCACACCTTGAAAACCTCTGGGGGCTGCTCTCTGAATCTTCCTTCTTGGAAGTTTCTGAGGCAGTTGCTGGCTGGCTAATAAAGACTCCAAATTGGCTTGCAGTTTTGAATCATGTGGTCTCTCTTTTGGTGCGCCCCACAACAATACACGTTAATTCACCTTTGCTGTATGTTTAAAATCTTTCACAATAAAATGCTGAGGAAAAAAACTGATAACATTTAATAATAAAATGATAAAATGCTATCAGCATCCCTATGAACTCAGAATCCATGTAATAAGGTCCACTACTCTAATTACAATATATGTAATTGTTAAAATTTAACATTTTTCTGGAAGTTTAATTAGGACAGTAAGATGTAAAACAAAGTTAAAAAACAAACTGGAAAAGAGGGTTACAAAATTATCATTTGCATATTTTACAACAACAAGATAACCAAGAAACAAAAAGAAAATGCCTTAGAAATAACCAGGTGATACAGGTACTATACAAACAACCCCAAAAATAAAAAAATAAAACTTTTCCATGTATGAGTAATAAGCAGTTAGACAATTTAATAGAAAAAGGCTTCTATTCAATATAGCAACAAAAATAAGAACTAAAAATAAAATATCTAACAAGAAAAGTATAGAAACCACATAAAAAACTAAAAGATTTTATAGAGAGATAAGAAAACACAGTATAACAATGTCATTTCTTCCCAAATGAATTTTTAGGTTTAATGTAGTTCAAATGAAACTACAATGTTTTACTTTTCTCTTTTTGCTGAGTGTTAGGAGTCGATATGATTTTAATGTTTATCTGAAATAAGCAGAAGAAAATGGTTAATAATATTTTAAAAGAAAGTCATACAAAAGGGCCTTATCCTGGTAGATTTTATGAAATTACAAAGTTATAGCAATCAAAAGTATGGTTCAAGAATTGCTGATATGATCAAGAGAAACAATAAATATAATAATTTTATATGTATTATGGGGTTGAATCATAGTCCTCCAAAAAGATATGTTGAAGTCCTACTGCCCAGTACTTCAGAATGTAAATTTATTTGGAAATATATTCATTGCAGATGTAATTCGTTAAGATGAGGTCATAGTGGAGTAATGTCGGTCCTTAATTTAATATGACTGGTGTCCTATTAAGAAGAAAAGACCTAGAGACACAGAGAAAGCCACATAAAGATGGAGGAAGAGATTACAATGATGCATTTACACATCAAGGAATGCCAAAGATTGTTGGTGAACACCAGAAGCTGGAAAAGGCAAGGCAGGATTCTTCCTTACAGGTTTCAGAGGAAGCATGGCCCTGACAACACCTTGATTTCAGACTTCTAGCCTATTAAGCTATGAGAGGATAAACTTATGCTCTTTAAGTCAATCTGTGGTAGTTTAGCCCAAATACCTCTAAAGAGTAGGATAGAAAGATCAAAAGTGATGGTGCAGTTATATAGAGAAGGTAGGGTTTAAAAAATGATTATGATTGCTAAATCATTATACTGATATTTCTCTCAGTCTCCAGTATCTTAGAGCAGCTAAAGTAAAAACCTAAAATTGTGGAATTGTAACCCTTACTAAACTCTTGAAATATGTTCTACAACTAATTTGGTACTGTGCTTTTAAATTTATTACTTTTTTTGGTATATGTTATTTTTCACAAAAAAAAGTTGATCGTGATGATAAAAAATTATTTATTCCTTCTAGCCGCCTATGTTCTGGAGCAGCTAGAAGGAAAAATCTGAGAGGATGGTATCGTAGACCATGAGAAACTCTGGGATCTGTCCTGTAACTACATGTTGAAGAGTACTTTTAAAACTATTGCTTTTTCTTTCTTTGCTTTGTATATATGTTACATTATACAATAAACACAGTTAAAAAGAAATGATGCCTATAATTCTACTCCTGAATTATATGTATCACATGCATATATGTATCATATGTGTGGTAGTTAGGTTCAGGTGTCAGCTTGGTCAGGTGAAGGTGCCCAGTTCTGTTGCTGTGGACATGAGCCAATGGTACGTGAATCTCATCTCTTGCTCATTACATCTGCAGTCAGCTAGGAGGCATGCCTACTGCAATGAATGATGTTTGATTTAATTGGCTGGTGTTTAAATGAGAGAGCTCAAAGTAGCACAGCCCAAGCAGCTCAGTACACCTCATCTCAGCACTCACAGCTCAGCCCAGGCCTTTGCAGAGGCAGAAAGGAATCACCCTGGGGAAAGTTGTTGGAACCCAGAAGCCTGGAGAGAAGGCCAGCAGAGATCGCTCTGTGCCTTCCCATGTAAGAAAGAACCTCAGTTGAAATTTAGCTGCCTTTCCTCTGAAGAACTATACATCAACTAAATAAATCCCCTTTTACTGAAAGCCAATCCATCTCTGGTATGTTGCATTCCAGCAGCCAGCAAACTAGAGTAATATCATATTCATATTATATAAATCTTATACTTCATTGGTGATTCAATACATTTAACATCAATCTTTACTTAGTTATGCTCCATTTCTTTGTAAACTGGAACATGGTGTCTTTTGCTCTGTTTAAGTGGATCAGGGACTACAGAAATGAGAAGTCTGTTTGCACAAAATGGAACTGCTGGCAAAGCATCTATATAAGGATGGGGAGAATTTTTAATCTGCCTCAAAAACATCATGATAATTTCTCTTTTGGCTATTTCTGTTTCACCAAAAAGGAATCAGGAAGTATAATTTGCCAATTTTAAAATGCATTTAAGGACAGTTTCATCTCCTTACTGGCTATGAGAAATGGATTGGGATAACTTTACCTGTCAATAAGTGGGGAAGTTTTGTTGTTTTTTTCCTCAAATAGTCTAATGGATTGAAATGAGGTCATGTCCAGGCTCCTGCTGTCTCATATAAATGTCAAGAATGTCCTTCTATTTGAAAGGGGTGCAGTTCATGTTCCACCAAAGGAATTTCATAAGAAGGATAAACCCTTTAAAATTAAACTTCCAGCATCCATTAATTAGAAAATTCATAGTATATGGTTCCACAATTTTCTGTCCTAGAGCAGCAATGACATCAGAAGAGAGGGAAAAGAAGACCAGCTAGCAAGACAACCTAAGCGAGGGCAGGGTGCATATATTTTAGGTCCTTACTCATGACAAACATTAGATTTTAAAGGATTTAACTCTGCTCCCATGAAATGATTTTGGGGAAGTAAAAACTGGTCAATAGTCAGTCTTGGAAAAACAACACCGAGGCAGCTGAAAGTCATTTTTATGGTGTTTTTGAGTGATTTTGATTGGTTCTCTTTTATCATTGAATTACTGAATTACATTTTATTTATCATTAAATTTAACTGAAGGCCTTACAACTTTGAACAAAATTAGAAAATACTGTATTCCTTTAACACCATACTCTAGCACCCTATCTAATATGTCTGGTAGGATGGAGGTAGGGATGAAGGTGTGTGTGTCTGAGCTATTTATTAATTCTGTTAAAGTTGTGGGATCATTTTTTGGGGGGAAGTAAAAATTATGTTTTTAATAGTTGAATGCATAATCAAATGGTGGCATATCCATATAGTGAATTCTTTTTTTGGTTCTTTAATCAAGATGTCATAAAAATTTGAAAGTAAATAGAGGCGTTAACATGATTTTAAAAAGGCATTTTTTTAAGTGCAGAGACATTGTCTAAAACAATAAGGAAGGAGATGGTCAACATACATACCAATAAGTATATTGGCCTGATAAAACATGGAATCTTTGTCATCTAGGCAGATTTACTCAGATGGTTAAAAACCTTTTATAGCTTCTCATTAAGAGCAAACAAATAATCTAAGCAAACACTGTCATTCTAACAGAGTGAAAACCAAATTCCTGTTTTGCCTGACAATACATCTGATAAGAAAACCATTAAAAATCTTATAAAACTCCACAACCAAAATCATTCCTGCCAATCCTAAAGAATACCTAGGGCACTATTTAAGATTCTACAAAGGTTCCAGGCACTACTGTAACTTTCCAAAAACCTACAACCTCCAGACGGGTCCCTGGAAACAGCTAAGTCCTGAAATGCAGAGGGGCCAGCCGTTTCAGAACATCAACTAGTTCCATCCTCCTATCCCATATTATCAACAGCCCCTTCCAACATGAAAAGGTTAGAATGGCATAGCTCAAATACCCCTAAAGAGTTAGGGAAAGATCAACGGTGGAATTATACAGAGAAGGTAGGGTTTAACAAATGAGTATGATTGTTGAATCATTATACTGATATTTTTTCTGTCTCCAGTACCTTAGAGCAGCTAGAAGTAAAAACCTAAAATTGTGGAATTATAACCCATACCAAACTCTGAAATCTGTTCTACAACCAATTGTTGTGACGGGCTTTGAAATTTATTGCTTTTTTGTATATATGTTATTTTTCACAAAAAGAAGAAAAAAAGAGAAGGACTATAATAGACAAGATAGGATTTAACAAGTGAATATGACTGCTGAATCATTATATTGATATTTCTGTTGGGTCTCCAGTGTCTTGGAGCAGCTAGAAGAAAAAACAAAAAATCATGGACCCGTAACCCATACCATACTTTAAAATCTGCTCTATAACTACTTGTTAAGATGTACCTGGAAATTTACTGCTTTTTTGTATATATGTTATATTTCACCATAATAAAAAACACAAAAAAACTTATAAAACTATAAAATCTTAGCCAACGTTAACCACAACCAATAAAATTCACTTCCAACAAGACTTCTATAACTTTCTATATCCACCCATTTCGTCCTACACATTCCTGTTTCTCATTCTGCAACAGTTATTTCACTTTAGGGAAAAAAAGTACTCACTTTTTCCTTAACAAAACACTTCCTGCATACTTTACATATTTAAATTACCAAAAAAGATCTTGAGGCAGTCTTCAAGCCAATATCCTACAAAACACACATTTTTTCTTTTTTTTTTTTTTCGTGAAAAATAACATACAAAAAAGCAATAAATTTTAAAGCCCATCATAACAATTAGTTGTAGACTAGATTTCAGAGTTTGGAATGGGTTATATTTTCACAATTTTAGGTTCATACTTCTAGCTGTTCTAAGGTACTGAAGACTAAAAGAAACGGCAATTTAATGACTCAGCAATCATCCTTGTTTATTAAACCATACCTTCTCTGTGTAACTCCACCATCACCTCTGATCTTTCTCCCACTCTTTAGGGGTTTTTGGGGTATGTTGTGGGATTATCTTAAATATTCAATTTAAACAAATTGAAGCAACATTTACTTTTGTCAGACTGTATGTACAGCACTGTCCTAGACTATGGACCAGCTGAATACAACCAAATCCTAGCCTGTAGCAGGAGCACATAAAATACACCACTGAAATTTTACCAAGAAAATTTACTTACAAGATGCTGAAATAATTCACTCTGACAAGGACTATTGCTCAAATTTTCTTCCTAATGATGCATCTCTACAATAGAAGTCAGTAGGAAAACTGCATTTTATAATTTTATAACAATGCATCTTTTAAATAGAAGATAGCAAGGAAAAAATGGATCAACAGTTTTGTTTTTTTCTAAATTGTAAACTCTTGGAATTTCAAGAAATTTTGTTGAACACAGGTTTTTTTCTTCAAAAGGAAAGCTGGGGGTCCTGGCAGAGACTGCCCACTGGCAGGGTCCAGGCCCTAAGGCAAGAGTGGAACCTTGCCCTCCACTCCCCTCATGATGTCCTGAGGGTGGTGGCCTTTCCGAGTCTGGACCCTAGCGCCAGGTTTCCCTTTGCAAACCTGCCTAGTGGCATCCGTGGCCGTGGCACAGTGGGAAGAACGGCAGTCTCCGGAGTGCTGCAAAGGGCTCTAGATGGCGGGTCTGTGCGGACTCAGGCTTGGCCAGCCCTCACGCCCTACAGCCCTGCAGATACTGAACTTGGGGTGGCTGCTCAGCCCAACCCAGGAGATGCTGCCTCGTCCTGCCGAGGACTGACAAACGCCTTCACAGGTCTGGAAGGTGAGTGAAGCCTTGCACAATGCTGGGCCACTGAGGGGTTAATCTTCCTTCCACCAGATCTTCCTTGATATTGGAAGAGAGAAACTGAATAACGTGCAACATTTGTCCAATAAGAAGTGCCCACCACTGCTTGAGAAGATTTACTGGCAGTTTATAGAAGGCCTGGGTATGCAATACGAAAAGCTGCTCTCAACTTTCCACCCCCCATCCCCAACCTTTTAAAAGAAAACTTTTGCTACATCTAGGCTTTCTAGATGTAAAGAGGTTGGCAACATAAAACAGAAAATCACATGTCTTGTAATGCCCAGAAAAGAAATGTATTCTGGAAAATAACTTGGAAATGGAATTTCGACTGCCTCTGGAAGTGACACAGTCATGCTTGTTCTGTGGGTTAGAGGACATGGAGCAGAAGGCTGAGGAGAGGAAGAAAAGAAGATTCTATGCCAGACTGGTCATATTTAGAAATTATTTTCATATTATAACCATTGTTCTGTGTGAGCATTTTATTCCTCACTACTCTCTATATAGTTGACAATGCTAAGTACTTTTTTGGAAATATCTCTTCATCTGAAGTGCCTGACAAAGTAGAGGCAGTATAAGAATACATTGGTAAATATCTTTTTGTTAAAATCATATTAGTAAGCTAATACATTTTGTATATTTTATGTTAAAATTCCTAGGAAAGACTGTCTTCTGGAGTTCTGAGCATTCTAGCCCACAGGGTTGGTGGGGGAAGGATAAAAGGGAAGGAGGTTATTGTCTAGATCAGAATGTTCACATTTCGAAGACAATGTCACATAATAACTTTTGATATATATGTGCAGTTTATTCAGGACTGCTCAGTATATAGTGGACAAACTAAGGCCCTGTTTGAAACATTAAGTTTTTCAAGATGTTTAGAAGTGCACAACGTACGGACAAAGTAGAAGTAGTAAAATAATGCATTTTGCAGATATTGTTTACATTCATATGAAATATCTTTTGGAAATGGAATAGTCAAACCGCCTCCAGAACAGTACACATTATATCTGTGCTGTTTCTGGGAGTAGGGAGAAGGAAATGCCAAGGGCTCTATGCTAATGTCTATATTGGGGAAGATAAACCATCATCCTACAAGTTCTTGTATTTTGTTTTACTTAACTGTGTTTATAGTGTATATAATGGACAAGTGAGTCCTTATTTTATATCATCTAGTCTTTCTAGATGTTAAAGAAGTAGCCAGCAACTAGTAGAGTAGTTGCTCTACTAGAAGTAGAGCTAGTAAACTAATAAATTTGACACATTCTGTGCTAAAATTCTTAGGAAAGGCTTTGTTCTGAAAACAACAGAATTTTACTCATGGAAGCAAAATTATTAAAATCCCCTCTAATGATTCTGTAGGTTTGTCCAGAGGGATGCCTCGATAAATCCCAAAAGGATTTGAATATTGAATAAAAAATTATTTGCAAAGTCCCCTTGGGGGAATAGTGAGAAAGGGGGAAAATTCAACTTCCCCAAGTGGAGAATTCTTGATATTCTCGCAAGCAGTGGGGACAACCAAAGAATAGGCTGAGCCCCCAATCTTGGGGTTCCTTCATATGAAACTTAACCCTTCAAAGGATAAGCTAAGCTTACGCAAAACTAGGTCTAAGAGTCACCCCCAAGAGAACCTCTTCTGTTGCTCAGATGTGGCCTCTCTCTCTCAGCCAACACGACAAGCAAACTCACTGCCCTCCCCCTCTCTACGTGGGACATGACTTCCAGGGGTGTGGACCTTCCTTGCAACGTGGGACAGAAATCCTAGAATGAGCTGGGACTGAGCACCAAGGGATTGAGAAAACCTTCTTGACCAAAAGGGAGAAGAGAGAAATAAGACAAAATAAAGTGTCAATGGTTGAGAGATTCCAAATACAGTCAAGAGGTTATCCTGGAGGTTATTCTTAGGCATTAAATAGGTATCACTTTTTTAGTTAAGGCACAACAGAGAGACTGGAGGGAACTGCCTGAAAATGTAGGGCTGTGTTCCAATAGCCATGTTTCTTGAAGATGACTGTATAATGATACAGCTTTCGCAACGTGACTGTGTGATTGTGTAAACCTTGTGTCTGATGCTTCTTTTATTTACCTTATGGACAGATGAGTAAAATATATGGATTGAAAAGAAATAAATAATAGGGGGAACAAATGTCAAAATAAATTTAGTAGATTGAAATGCTAGTGATCGATGAATGGGAGGGGTAAGGGGTATGGTATGTATGACTTTTTTTTTCTGTTTTCTTTTTATTTCTTTTTCTGAATTGATGCAAATGTTCTAAGAAATGATCATGATGATGAATATACAACTATGTGATGAAAAAAGAATGTTCATATTGTATACTGAGTGGTTTTATTAACAAAAAGAAAAAAAATTCATGTGAAAAAAAAATCCCCTCTAAGCACTGTGAAGAGTTGAGAAGGGCAAGGGTTCTAGACCAGAATGTTCTTATTTAGAAGGCACTTCCAAATTATATTCTTTGGTACATGTGTGTGGTTTATTTAGTGCTATTGTGTGTATCACGAACATACTTAAGTCCTTATTTGAAATTTCTTGTCTTTCTAGATGTTTACAAGTAAACAACATATGTTAAAAGTAGAGAGTGTAAAGCAACGCTTCAAATATTTTTCGGTTAATCTATAGGAATGGCTGTATTTGGGGAATGGCATTGTTAAACTAGATGTCTTGGAGCAGTATGCTGAGGAAGTAGGGGGGCAGGGAAAGAAGTCCAGAGAGAAGGGTTCTTTGCCTGTGAGTTGTTAGACAAGTTCAGATTGTCTGGCCCTATATTATAAAGGCATTTTAGATATTGGTGTGTATTAAAAGACAAGTCTTAATATTCAAGGAATATTAAAAATAGAGGAAGTAAAATAATCCCTAAATAAGTGTCCCCGTGTTAGTTTGTAAGGACTATCTTCTGGGAGTGACTTTTGTTAATTCACCTCTTGGAGCTAGATGTATTTCTATACTTCGTCACTGAAATGGTGGAAGAGAAAGAAGAGGAAGGGCAAAGGGAAGGGGCTCTTTAATAGTATCTCCATATCTAGAAGACAGTTTTAGATTATAACCAAAGTTTTACGTGCCTTTTTCCTAAAATATCTGTGTTTATTGTGGATAAGATTCATTCTTTATTTCACAACATCTAAGCTTTTTAGGTATCTTGAGGCAACAGTGTAAGCTAAAAAGTAGAGCTGGTGAATTAATAGACTTATAATATCTTTTTGTTAAATTAGTAGAAAAGCATCTTTGAAATGGACATGTTAAACCACCTCAAGCAGTTTGCTTCAGGACTTGTTCATTAAGTTGGCTGCAGAGGGGCAGGAGGAAGTACAGGGAAAGGGATATATACAGATGTATTCATATTTCCATTTTGATGTAACCACTGTATGTGCACATCTCTTGACTGTACCACAGGAAAACATACTTTCTTAAATATTTCAATATAGATCCAATAATGAAGTCTCTTAGACACATTATACTTGTTCCACTCTTGCTTTATGTCTCATTTTAAATTGAGTATTAAGGGAATTTGTCTTTGTTAACTCTGCCACTATCTATAGATGCCTGTTGTCATTTTTGTCTTTTATGAAATTTTTGTCCCCAAAAAAGGCAGAAATAATTTTTTTTCCCCTTGAATGTGTTGGTGTCATGTATTCCTGCTTATCATAATACTCATGGCTTTGGGACTATGAATCGATAAATATTCATGAAAAAGCATGATACCTTCTGTGTGCACTCAATCACATAAAAAAGTATGCTTAACTATGATTACTTTCCTGAAATCGTTAACTTCCAGATGGGTTCCTACAAGATTAATCCTGAAACTCAGAGGGGCCAGCCTCTCTAGAATGTCAACTAGTTCCACCCCTCTATCCTATACTATCGGCAGCCCTTTCCGACATGAAAAACATAGAATGGACATCCCAAACAACCTTAAAAATTGGGAGAAAGATCAAAGTAGAAGGTGGAGTTATAACAGAAGATTTTAAAAATGAGTATGACTGCTGAATCATGATATTGTTATTTCTTTTAGTCTCCAGTGTCTTGGAGCAGCTAGAAGGAAAAACCTAAAACTGTGGAATTGTAACCCATGCCAAACTCTGAAATCTGTTCTATAATATAACTAATTGTTGTAGTCTGTTTTGAAACTTATTGCTTTTTTGTATATATATCATTTTTCACAGTAATAAAAAAATGTATGCTCAGTAGTATATTTACACATAAAGAACCTAGAAGGATATGTCAAACTGTGGGGGCGGGAGGGAGGTGGGGGGAGGAATGCTGGGAAGATTTTTCAAAACATTTTTAATTTTTAAATTACCAGCTATTTCACTAATATTAACACAAAATCTACTCCTATCCCCAAAATAATATGAGTCAATGGCATAAAAGAACTATTATTATCTGTTTCTTAGATGTGAGGAAAGCAGAATAAGCAGTTTAGAAAATTGATTAAGAAAAAATCTTGATTAAAAAAACCATACTCAAGTAAGAATGCAAGTAAGAACGTTGTGAGAAAGACAAATGAATATTGCAGCTGTTACAATCCAAAGTCTTTCTACAATCTGATTGAAACCCACTTATTCAGCTTCATTTCCTGCCTGATTGACCATATAGTCGAGTTATCTATTTTTTCATGCCTTGTACCTTTGCACGTACTGCTCCCAGTACCTTTATTTTCTTTTCAACTGTTTAAAATCCTACTGCTCTACAAGACTCAGCTCAAGTGTCAACTTTTTATGTTACCCTTCTGCACATTACTCTCCTCTATGTTCCTACTGTACTTGGTACCCATCACTTGTGACATTTTTTAACCCTCCACTAGAGTGAGTTGTACTTTATCTTAAATATGCTTCAGTAATGAGTATAGTGCTCGTCACACAGGTAATAAATGACCTGCTTTGAGTAAAGAAATGCTAAGTAGACTTTCAGTGGCTGAGGCTAATACAAAAAAATGATAACTTTTCAGAAAATTCCATTTGAAGAAATCCAGAATTTCTTCAATGTTTTTGTGCTGACTACTCAGTAGTAGCAGGAATATTATTAACCACTAATGTTTGTCATGTACCATGCTTAGCACTTTATGTACCTTGTATTTTAGGATTAAATTATAACAATTCTACAAGAGGTAAGATTATTATAGTCATTTTATAGCAAATAGTTTGCCTGAGGCCATATAGTTGGTGATTAAAAGTCAAGACTGGCACTACAATCTTTCTAAGTCCAAAGTCTGTGTTCTAATCACTTATTGTCATCAGAAACAGAAAGAAGAAAAAGAATAAAAAAAAGTACAAATTATTCAATTAAGGCAAATTATTTAAAAGCTTTATCACCTCTCCCAATCTTTACCTATACATATATGACTTTTTATATGATTATAATAATGTAATTTGTTTTTTCTTTTGCTTAACATTATTTCATTCACAATTTTCCTTGAAAAGGTCTTAATCTGTCATTTTGCCATAGCATTCCATTTAATAGAGTCATCATCATTAACTTAGTCACTTGCTAAACAGCTATCATACTTCAACGTAAAGAGACAGAAAAAAATTCATTGAATTTTACTCCAAACAAAATCACTATCTGGGTCAGAGCATAAGTGACCGCTTTGATCCTAGAAGTGAAGCACACATTTTCTTCAGCTAGTTTACTCAATTCAGCAGCAACATAATATAGAAGAAAATAAAACACAGGTTTCTTTTCAATTGAAAGCTTAAAAGACCCTTAGAAATTATGTAATATTTAATACTGCCTTGAAAAATAAGTTGACCAATTTGCTTTTTTAAATGAAATAGGAGCACAATACTTTATTCAATAAGCATAACAAATACGAAAGCACATACTTCATTTTTACATTATTATCAACTAGGAAGCAACTAAGAATAGAGATGGGTGGGTAGAGGATGGTGCTTAAAAGAAAGTATGAGAGGGAACAAAGGAATGGATATGGATATAAGTTTTTCTGGCAAACTAGTGAATGCTACATGAAGAGAACAATAAAAGAGTAGAGGAAGGAAAAAGAAAGATTAATGAGACCTGAAAGAAATAAAAGAGATGAATAAAGAAACATACGAGAAATTCAGAGTTAAATTAAGTACAATAAAGACTCCTGTTTTATTCATCTTTGTATCACAATACTTAGAATAAAGCTTTGCACATGGTAGGCTTCAATAAATGTTTATCAGATAAAAATTAAGGAATATAATGACAGACGTTCAATGAGTGTACTTTTTAATTATATTCCACAGGTTCATATGACTATGGATTAAAAATAAGCAACTTGATCTCATTTCTTCTGTGAACTTAACCAAGTTATTTAATTTCTTTGAACTGTAAGTTCTTCATCTAAAAAATGGGTTGAACTAGATGATCTTTAGAGTCTCTTTCTTATTCTCTGCTGTAACAGTGACCAAATATAGATAAATGAAATTAAAGGGAGGTTCTTAGTTTAAATCAGGCTGTTTAAACTGTATCAGTGGTCAGTAAATGCAATTTATATATTTTTATATAACAGAGGCAAACCAGTGGTTTTATTGTTCATATGATACTGAACAGCTGTATTCCAAAAAAACATCGATAGGTCTCCATCTCTCAAAAGAGCACTATTAGGAAAGCATTATAAGCATGTCTACTCTAAATTTTTTCTGGCTAAGTGTAACCTTACTGAAACTAGGTCTCTTACTTAACAATTTCTGTATGGTATGAATGATACCAAACAAAATATTTGGGCATTACACTAAATCAAAAGAAGGATACAGCTAAGGAAAAAGGTGATGATTTTTGCATTTTACAAATTAACAGGATTTTCTTCAAGCAGAAAGTGTTTTTTATTAAAAGGGAAAAAATACTATTAAGAATATAAACACTTAGTTATTCATTGTTTATGGTAACCAAGAAAGAAACTACATAAACCAAAACAAGAAGAAAAAACATTAAAAGAAAATGTGGTTTCATGAAATGGGAGCTGAAGTGCAGCAGATTTCCTGGGTAATTTTTTAAAAATTTCAAAGTGGTAATTAAAGGTAATAAAAGAATAACTGGATACATCTGAAAACATGGCAGGTTAATACCATTAGGAGAGTACTATAAAAGAACAGAAGAAACATCTTCCAGAGCCATTTCAAGCCTGAATTCATGTGATTCTTTTGTCTTTTAATTACACATACAACAGTGTATATTATTATAATTTAGCATTTTTTCAGAGTCAGCAAACTAGGAAAAGAAATATTTCTTGCAGGTCAAGGTTCTGATGGCTGGCAAAACAGATTAGACAAGATTGCACTGCAACTGTCTGAAGCACACCCAGACTGCAGTTAAATTTAGAATTTAGTTTCTGGAACTATTGGTCTTCCTAACCTTCACAGTTCAAGTATTCAATGAAGAAATTAAAAGTAAAAAGGAGAAAGGAAAGAGACTGAAATTAAAGTCCATGTACTGAAAATCTGTCCTGGGAAGAATTCCAAAATGCAATAAAGACCAAAAGAATTAAATTACAGAAACCTCAAAGCAACATTCTATAAACACATTTACAAACTGATTTGTCTCTTTCAGGCTAATCTGCTCAGTTTGAATAAATACACTCTTATTAAATGCATCTGTGTACTAGACCCATGTTCAGATCCTATACAAGTCATGTTAACAGCAGTGACACCAAATTTAGAGCCATAATTTAATTGTTTTGTTATAGTATTGTGGTTATGATGCTATTTTTGTTCATGAAGAAGGACTTTTATCCTAAGAACCTATTTTTAGAAGCTTAAAATTTCTGGGAAGAGACACTCTCAAACTGAATTTTTTAATGCTGCCTCCTTGCCAGTTGGAGAGAATATTCTGGGTTAATCTTTTTAAGGTGTTTCGGAAATTGACAAAGGTTAAAATAACCGTTTTTCTGATAATTTCAGATAGTTCTGGGCTCTATTAAGGATTTTGTTTTAAGTACTGAGATACGCTTGCTCATTGAAATGAACATGAAAATATAAAAGGAACAAATAATATATTACAGGTACATAGTTTCCAGAAGAAAATAAAACCTGCACTAGTTCTAATTAAACATACACACAGAGGAATTCATCTTGCCTTCATTTGCCAAGATATAAAGTTATCATTCAGTTATTTTTATTAAATAACAACAATAATTTACCTATACAAAAAAATTTAGTTCTAAAGCTGGTATTCTTAAACATCATATACTATTGTTTCTACATGTCATAGCTAGCTATTCTCACATTTATTCCTGTAGCTAGTGAAAGGTTTTTTCATGTTTTTGCTTCTTTTTCTATATTGCCAATGAGGCGGAATGAGATTTGAAGGTTTCTTTCTTACATTTTCCTTTTGAGACCAGACCTTTTGTGTCCCAATACAACCTAATACTCCAAAGCCAAACTTGTTTCCGAAGCTAAAGGAATACCTAGCCCAAATTACTGAAAGATTAATGAGGAGAGAGTGTATTAGAAGCCTTGCTCCTAAGTCATAAAGCCTCCGCAACTTCTGACCATAGACTCTAAACTTTTCAGGTCTATTTGATTTATCATCCTTTATTCCTTCATCCTAAAACAGTATGTATTCTATCCTAGCACTTTGCCTCATATCAAGTACCTTCTTGGATGAATGGACAGAGGGACAGTTAGGTTTGCTGAATAAAAATCACATTTTAGTTTTACACTATTTGAATACAGAGATTTTCAGACCTACATAGCTGCAATATAAGGACATTTTCCCGTAGCTAATATGTAAACTACTGGATTTAAGCTTAGCTCAGTACTAGCATATACGAACAAATAAATATTTGTCAACTATCTAATTCTATTTTATCTGCTAAAGTCTAGTCAAGTCCTCTTTAAATAACAAAATTTTTTATTATAGAAAAATTTCAAACTTACAGAAGTATATTAAACTCATGAACCCTTAAGCATCTATTACCCAGCTTCAAGAATTATCAATCATTTTGCCATTCTTATTTCTCTTTCCCCAGTTATAATCTCCATATCCTTAGGCAAATGTAAGGTTGCAACATGTTAATCTAGTAGTATCACACTTTAGAGTTAACAAAGTTTGTATATTAAAAACTGGAGGTCTGCACTCAAATGAAAGATATAACATATTTCTTATTTAATAAGGGAACATTAATTTATGACAAATCCTGTCTAAAGTTCTATAAGTGGTACGTTCACTTATTAGCTTTGTGGCCCTGTGAAATTACTTAACTTTTTAAAGTCTTTTAGAAAACGGAGAAACTAGTTATTGCTTAGTACTGTACTGAGGATTAAATGAGATCATATATATGAAACGTATAATAGTGTACTGAATAAATGTTTCTCTAAAAAAACCCAAAATGCTTTATTGACATATGTGCTAGTCTGAAAAGATGCATGTCCCCTAAAACAGCTATGTTTTAATCTAAATCCTATTTCATAAAGGCAGAATAATCCCTATTCAATACTGCATGCTTGAAACTGTAATTAGATCATCTCTCCAGAGATGTGATTTAATCAAGAGTGGTCATTAAGCTGAATTAAGTGATGGCATGTCTCTACCCATTTGGGTGGGTCTTTGTAAATTTCTGGAGTCCTATAAAAGAGGAAACATTTTGGAGAATGAGGAGATTCAGAGAATGCAGAGCAGAACGACATAGCCATGAGAAGCAGAGTCCACGAGCTAGTGACCTTTGGAGATGAAGAAGGAAAATGCCTCCCGGGGAGCTTCACGTAACAGGAAGAAGCTAGCAGGTGATCCCGTGTCTACCATGTGCCCTTCCAGATGAGAGAGAAACTCTGAACTTCATCAGCCTTCTTGAATCAAGGTACCTTTCCCTGGATGCCTTAGATTGGACATTTCTATAGACTTGTTTAATTGGGACATCTTCTCAGCCTTAGAACTTTAAACTAGCAACTTATTAAATTCCCCTTTTAAAAGCCATTCTGGTTCTGGTATATTGCATTCAGGCAGCTAGCAAACTAGAACAACATATAATGCACATATCATAAAATTCACCTATTTAAAGAGTATAATTCAATGGCTTTTAGTATCTTCATTGAGTTGTGCAACCTTCATCACAATCACTTTAGAATGTTCCCATCACCCCGAAAAGAAACATTCATTAGCCATTATCATCTAATATCCCCAACTCCCACAGCTCTAGTGATTACTAATCACTAATTAATTAGTAATTAGTGATTACTAATCTATTTCCTGTCTCTATAGATTTGCATATTACAGATATTTCATATAAATGGAATCATACAATATGTGGTCTTTTGTAACAATGAATGCTTCTTAAACTGAGTATTTTAAAAGTCAAATATGTGGTATAGACAATGCAATGATTCAGAAAAAGGGAAAAGGGGAAGAAATATATAATGAGCATCTATCTACTATAAGTCAGGCACCACATGCCAGGGAATATATCTCAAAAAAGTGTTTTGGATATAATAGGCAGGAAAACAAGAGTATGTGTGTGGAAATGGTAGCAGGTGCTAAGGACATTTGTGGACATTCTCTTCTGAGTGTTTTATGTTTCTCCTTGAAACAGGATGTACAGTTATCAAGAGGGGATGAGGATGGTGGAATTGAGATGACAGAAGGAAGTGTGAAGCAATCATTTAGGAGAGTGAAAAAGTGAATGAGCGAGGGAGACATGACTGACAGAATTAAAGACCCACTTGAAGTTCACGGTCATGAATTAAAATGAGATCAGTTAGCAGCCAGCATGGTTTTCAGCTTTTCTCCAGCCATATTTAGCTGAACAAATGTAGGAACAATATACGATGAGAGATGGATTTAACCAGGGTTCATGTTCAATAGCGCCTTTAACTGTGCCTAATGTGGTGATGACTTCTTAATCTCCATTTCTAGTGCCACTGAAATCTCCTAGCATAGAAAACATGAAATATCATCATGGTCGAGTCTCAAACTAGAAAAAAGTTACATGGAAAAAGATTTAACTTTGATCAACATTGGTTATGAGGCAGGCATTCTACTTGGTGCTTTACACATATCTCACACACTTCTAACTCTTCTCATAATAACCATTCCCATTTAACTGAAAACTGAAATTCTTAAAGGTTAGTATAAGGTAAAGCTTAAAGTTTAGTACAAGGCTGTATGACTCTGATGCCCATTCTCTTTTTACTATATCATGATACTTAATTCTTTTTAGATATGGCAGTTGGGGTCCAGAGATGTTGAATGCTTTGCCCAAGGTCAAACCATTTCTAGCGGTACAGATACTCTGTCTCCCAGATGAATGTTCTTTGACCAACATCATAAGCTACCTTTTAAACTTCCTGCTCTGTCTCTCCTATATCCAATCTACAATTAAGTTCGGTTGGTTTTTATTAAAAATTTTTCTGATATCTATTACCTTCCACTCATTTTCTGTCCTTTTGCTATCACCCTATACTTTAGGCCCTCATCATTCATGCACAGATTATTCTTAAATGTTTCCTAGCTGATATCATCAATCCTTTCTTACAATCCCACTTGTTTAGTCACTTCCTTTCCCTGAAACTCTTACAAACTGTAAATAATAAAATATATTCAGTACAGAATTGTGACAATTAAATAAGATCATTAAATATGATAAAAATATGAAGGAATTTTACAAACTGAAATATTAGCTATCATTACCTTAAGATTTATGACAGCTGACACTATGACTTACATTTATTTCCTCTTAGTTCTAGGCATTCAGTATGTGTTCAAATGCATACTTTACTGACTGACTGCTTGTCTATCTTCCCTACTCCCACTAATATTATCTAATAGATTAATCTGCTCAGATATAATTGCCTATATAACAAAGCCTGAATACCAAAGCTTATGGTATAATTAAGCATACTACATATTGGATTATAGCATGCATAGTATAACTAAGTCCTGCATAATCAAAGTAGAGTTGCTTCTGATGAAAAACATTATGTTTTGTTAAAAAAAGAACTTTTTGATCTATAATGTTAATCTCCTAACATTATAATATCCTTTCTTTGATTCTCTAACTGGTGAACTATATCCATCATTCATCAAGATGCAGCCCAAATATATCTAACCACTTTAGTAAAGTCATCTTGACTCTTTCCTCTACTGTTTATATCTCATGCTCCCATAATATTAGTTATCTATTTCCATTATAGCATTTACTACTCAGTTGCATAATTATATATATGCTAGTCTCTCCTCAAATCTGTGAGGGAGTATATTTCAGGTTAACTCAAGAGTTAGTGAGGGATGTGGCTTCTCTGTCTAAGCCAACTCAGCAGGTGAACTCACTGCCCTCCCACCATATGGAGTATGACTCCCAGGATGAACTAGGACTGGGGAGTTATGGGATTGAGAAATTCTTCTTGACCAAAAGGAGGAAGAGGGAAATGAGACAAAATAAAGTTTCAGTGGCTGGGAGATTTCAAACAGAGTTAAGAGGTTATCCTGGAGGTTATTCTTATGCAGTATACAGACACCCTTTTTAGTTTATGGTGTGCTGAAGTGGCTAGAGGGAAGAACCTAAAACTGCTGAACTGTATTCCAGTAGCCTTGATTCTTGAAGACGACTATATAACTATATAGCTTTTACAATGTGATCGTGTGATTGTGAAAACCTTGTGTCTGATGTTCCCTTTATTTAGGGTATGGATAGATGAATAAATTAAATATGGATTAAAAAAACAAATAATGCTGGGGGATAAGGGGTAAAAAAAAATTAGATAGATTGAAATACTAGTGGCCAATGAGAGGGATGGCTAAGGGGTGGGATATATGAGTTTTTCCTTTTTTCTTCTTATTTCTTTTTCTGGAGTGCTGCAAACGTTCTAAAAAATGATCATGGTGATGAATACACAACTATGTGATGATATTGTGGGCCACTGATTGTACACCATGTATGCTCTGTACGTGTGTGAAAATTTGTCAATAAAAATATTGAAAAAAATATTGCTAGAGTTCTAAACAATGATCATGGTGATGAATATACAACTATGTGATGATATTTTGAGCCACTGATTGTATGCCATGTATGCTCTGTATGTGTGTGAAAATTTGTCAATAAAAATATTGAAAAAAAAGTTGGTGAGGGACAGTTCTTTACAGAAGAACTTCAACTGATTAACGCAGAAGTAATAAAAAATTGGAATATAAAGCATTTTACAACACCTTATGAAAAAACTGATTTAGGGACAATCATTAATGGATGACAGAACAGAAGTATTTACTTCTGACTGCATGTTAGAATCACTTGGAAACTTTTCAACTATACCTCTGTTAGACCCCATTTCCAGAAATTATGACTAAATTGCTCTGAAGTGAAGCACTGAAATGATATTTTTTAAAGCTCCCTAGGAGATCCTAATATGCAGCTAGGGCCAGGAACCAATGTCCTAGAACTACTAGGTAGATGGTTGATGGGGAAGATTTTAATGAATGGATCAGGATGATAGCACTGAGCACAATGATTACATTGTAATTTTAACTTTACAATTACTAAAAATGAGACAACCAGACATTAGGTGCTTCCTTATGCGATGTAACAGGAAGAATAAAACATTTGTAGGATACTTCTGCCAAAAGAACTGAACTGGAATCTAATCAATACACTGCATTTACTAGTCTATAGACGATAGATAGGGGATTATGTCAAGGGACACTAAGAGGATGTGATCAAGCAAATCCAAAACATGGGAAACTCAATAGGAAAAATAACTATTCAATGAATAGAAGGAAAATGTGTGTATGTGTGTGCACATGTGTATATGGAAAGAGCTATTACAAATTAAGAGAATTAAGAGACATACCAACCAAACGCAGCGCATGAATATAAATGTTTGATGAACAGGTAAATAAATAAATGAATGAATGAAAAGTTGCTAACTGGAAGAATAAAACAATCATTATTAATGATGATCTAATAAATTTCTCTGAAGAGCAGGGGTAAATGTGGAAAAGGATTTAGAAGGGTCTTAATTTTGATGTGAATCAGTGAATTATTTATCTGTTTCTGCTACAGTCTTATGTAAAAATTTCTAGTATAGTTCAAAAAGCTTAATGTTTGGTTTTTGTTTTGGTTTGCTAATTGCTGCCAGAATGCAAAATATCAGAAATGGATTGATGCTGATAAAGGGGATTATCAAGTTACAAGTTTACAGTTCTAAGGACATAAAAATGTTCAAACTAAGGCATCCAGAAAAAGACACCTTGGCTCCAAAGAAAGGGCTGGATGGCATCTGGGTTTCCTCTGTTATGTGGGAAGGCATATGGCCAGAGTCCTCTCTTAGCTTCTTTGGGGAAAATACTGGATTATGGCTTGCTTAGCATCTCCAAATGTCGTGACTAGGCTTTCTCTGTATTGGCTATCCAAGCATTTCTGTTGGCATTCCAACCATCTCCAAATGTCTGCATCTGAGTTCTGTGTGGGCTCCTTTAAGGACTTCAGTAAATAATCAAGACCTACCCTTGAATGGGTGGACTCACATCTCCATCAAATCAAAAGGTCACATCCACAACTGGGTGTGTCACATCTCCATGGAAACTATCAACCAAAAGATTCCACCCTAAACAACAGGTCTGATTCCAAAAGAATGGATTAGGATTAAAAGGACATGACTTTTCTGGGGTTTACAACAGTTTCAAGCTTGCACAGTTTTTAATTCATATTTCTATTTGACTGAAGGTTTTCCCTAAAGACAAAACAACTCATTGTGGGGCAAAACATGACCCACTTTTTTAAATTAAAAATTTTAAAAATTTCCATATTTCCTATAAACTTATGATTAGATCAAAAGGCTTGAACTGGTTCAGCTTCAATTTTGTTTCAAAGAATACTGCATTAATGGTGGTATGTATATCCTTCAAGAGGTTAACCCAAGAAAGAGTTTGGTGACTCTGGGCGGTCTGCCTTTATGGGATGTTAGCAGCAACTGATGCTCATTGCCAGATTTATTATTTCAGTAAGGGTTTGAAAAATAATGATATTTCAATTAAAGTATTCCTTTTTCATTTAAAAGCTGGAATCCTTTCTTAGGGAGAATTTTTTTTGGTTACCCTGAAGTAAAGTTCATATATAAAAGGCAGATGAACTCTTGGTTCTTTTCTTGAATCACTTTTCAAAAGATTAGGCTGGTTCTTCAACATTCTCCAGATGTGACCACTGAGGTTTTTTTTTTTATCATTATATATGAATGGATTTTGAATATACTCAACACAATTGGTGTAATTATTATGTTCAAACTGTTGCCTTCTTTGGACTGTGGGAACCTCTTCAAGTTAACTCCTGAGTTCTTTTGATACCACCCCAGTTATCTATAATCGTTTTTTTGTTTTCTAGAACAAGATGTCCAGTCTCATCTGTACAATTTCTGCCCCAGATCTAGAATCAGACATTTCTTCTAGGAGCACTGGCTCCTTTTAGTGGGAAATGGGACTTATACCTACAAACTGGACTTCAGGGATGTTAATATCTATGAAGGCTGATCATTGTCTATAAGCCTTTTCTGTGGACAGAGCCAGGAAATTCCCTACACCCAAGGGAAAGTATAGCATGAATTCATCTTATTTTAATAACTGAAATAGAAGATTACAGAGTTTCCCCACAAAATTCCAGTTGCCATCTTTGGAGAAACTGACAAGCTAATCCTAAAATTCACATGGAAATTCAAGAGATAGTGAATAGCCAAAACAAACTTGAAAAAAGAAAGACAAAGTAGAATACTTAAAACTTCTCAATTTCAAAACTTTCTACAATCGTACTGTTACCAAAACAGTTTGGTACTATCATAAGGACAGACATATAAATCAATGGAATAGAATTGATAGTCCAAAAATAAATGCCCACATTTATAGTTAATTGATTTTTGACAAGGGTGCCAAGATGAATCAATGAGAATCAAATGGTGCTAGGACAAATGGATATCCACATGCAAAAGAATGAATTTGGACCCCTTTGTCACCACACAAAAATATTAACTCAAAATAACAGCTAAAAGTATAAAACTCTTAGTAGAAAGAGTTTGGTAATCTTGAGTTAGGAAAAGCCTTCTTAGGTATGACACCTAAAGCACAAGGAAAAAATAAATTGGACTTCATCAAAACTAAAAACTGTTGTGCTTCAAAGCACACTCTCAAGAAAGTGGAAAGACAAAGAATGGCAGAAAGTACTGCAAATCGTATATGGGATAGGGTACTTATATCTAGAATATATAAAGATTTCTTAAAACTCAATAATAAAAAACCATATAACCCAATTAAAAAATGGGATAAGGATCTGAATCAATATTTTACTAAAGAATATATACAAAAAGCCAATCAGTTTTTTTTTGTGTGCATGGGCAGGCGAACCCAGGTCTCTGGCATGGCAGGCGAGAACTCTTACTGCTGAGCCACGATGGCCTGCCCTAGTCAATCAGCTTTTGAAATCAATGCTCAACATCATTAGTCATTAGGAGAATGCAAAAAAACCCTACAAAGAACATAAAGATCAATTGTGTTTTCTACCAGCAAAGAATATTTTGATACGGAAATAAACATATTTGAGATAAAAAACAATTGCATTCACATAACCGCTCCCAAAAGAATACAATACCTAAGAATAAAAATAACCAAAAAGTTGAAAGACTTGTACACTGAAAATCATAAAAAACTGCTGAAAGACATTAAAGAAGACTTTAGTAAATGGCAAGATATCCCATGTTATTTATCATTGATAGGAAGACAATATTATTAAGATTCAATACTACCCAAATATCTATAAGTGTCGATGTAATATTTATCAAAATCCCAGGAGCCTTTTTGCAGATAAGGAAAAGGCAATCCTTAAATTTATATGAAATTGCAAGGAGCCTCAAACAGTCAAATTGATATCGCAAAGGAAGAACAAAATTTGAGGTTTCACACCTCCTGATTCCAAAATGTACTACAAAGCCACAGTAATCAAAATGGTGTGGTATTGTCATAGACATATAGAACAATGGAACAGAATTCAGAGTTCAGAAATGAACCCACACATCTTTGACTAGCTGATTTTTCACAAGGATGCCAAGGCCATTAATTGGGGGGAACAAACAGTCTCTTCAACAAATGGTGCTAGTTAAACTAAATATCCACTTGGAAAATACTGAAGTTAAGTCATGCAGTATCCGTCATTTTGTGTCAGGCTTATTTCACTCAGGTGTTTTCAAGGTTCATACATGTTGTACCATGTTTCAGGACTTCCTTCCTTGTTGGCGGAAGGAAGTACCTTGTATGGCGGTACAATATTTCATTGTGTGTATACACTGCATTTGTTTATCCACTCATGACTATTGATGGCCACTTGTGTTTCTTCTACCTTTTGGCTATTGTGAATATTGCTGCTCTGAACACTGGTGAACAACTATCTGTTTGAGTTCCTGCTTTCAATTCTTTTGAGTACATACCTAGAAGTGGTATTGCAGGATCATACAGTAATTCTAAAGTTTAACCCTTTGAGCAACTGCCAAACTGTTTTTCACAGAGGCTGTACCATTTAATATTCCCAACAAGAATGTTTGAAGCTTGTGGGTATTTTTGGTAGTGATTAAAATGTTCTAAAGTTGATTGTGGTGATGGTCACGCAACTATGTGAATAGACTAAGAACAAGTGAATTTTACACATTAAATAGGTGGACTCAAGTTTCAGGTCTTCTGACTCTGAGTGAAATAAATGCTCAGTCTGGGTATGCCATTCTACTGGTCAGATTAAATAACTGGAAAAATGTAAAGTTGTCTTAATGTAAATATGCATTATCTGTCAGCTTACAGGATAAATCTAGTTTTAAATATTCTATTTCATTCTTAAATTATTGAGGAATAGCATGACTTTTCAACTGTTTTTCACTTCTGGGCAGTTTATTTTTCTTTTACATTTAATCTCAGGAAATAAAGATATTAATTTTGTTACCATATTGAGCAATGTAGCATATTGAACAACCTGCAGCAGCCCTAGTTGCAGAAGCCAAGGAACTGAGAGGCAGAAAGGTGAAGTCTGGCATGGAGGGGCAGAGCCTGTGGGAGTGCAGGGACGGGAGCACGAGACTAGGAAGCAAATAAGGCTGCATTCCTTCAGCATGCTACCCTCACCAGCGCAGCCCCATGACCAGCGACTCAGCCCACATCCCATACACCCAAACCCCATCACCTGCTCCCATTCCCTGCTGGCTACGCACCCCCACCCCATCAGCCCCCAGTGCACGTACCTAACCCCCGCCCCCACCCCAAGTGTAGCCCAACTCACGTATCCTGTACACCTCCTGAGAACTACCTCCCCCTCATTGTTCCCTGCAGGGTGTTGCCAGAGCATAAAGGCTGCAGGCACCAACCTCCATATCTAGGCTACCCCCACCCACCCACTCCACCCATAGAGTCACACAGCCTCACTCTGTCCTGCCTAAGCTCTGTGCTTCTGTTTACGGCATTCCCAGGCCCACACATGTGCATGGGCCCCCAATCACATCATTCAGCTCTGGGAACCGCACTTCACAGCAGTCCTAGAAGCACACATGTGCAAGGCCCTCGGCCATACTTCCCAGCTTTGAGAAAATGCTGACCTTTGCAGCCGGTTCACATCTGCTCCCAATCCATGAAGACATAATACTGACCTGCTGCCATGGCTCTAAGCATGTGTACAAAGGGCCCTGTGACTTAGACCAGTGCACACAAGGGTTACACACCCCAGACTGGTGCACCCACACAGATACATCCTCCTTGGCTGCAGGGTGCCCACTGCAGGGTGCCCACGCTGCTGTTACGGCATCAGTATAACATCCCAACCTGAACCTATACCTGCCCTGAAACAAATCAGTGTACTGAGTGCCCACCCCCTACTCTGCTCCCTGCTGTACAACCAACCAGCAAACACTAGGCCTTAGACTACTGAAAGAAATCAATTCCCAAAGTAAATCAATCAAGATATTTACATGCCATGAAGACAGCAGAAGATCACTAAGTACATCACAACGCAGACAGATATAACTGTGCCTGAATACCAACTTAAAACACCAGAGGAGACACAGAGGCTGGAACAATTGATCAAAGATGTTCATACAACTCTACTTAATAAAAGAAGTTGGATAGTAAATGACATAAAGGTGATCAAGAAGATAGCAGAAAAGCATAAAGAGGAATTTGAAAGAATAAACAGAAAAATATTGGATATCACAGAGATTAAAGACTCTGTTGATCAAATAAAAAACATACTAGAGGCACACAATACCAGATTTGAAGAGACAGAAGAAAGGATAAGTGATGCAGAGGACAGAATAACTGACTTTGAAGACTCAAAACAACAAATGGCAAAAAAGTTGAAAAAATTGAATGGGAACTCAGGGAAGTGATAGACTAAAAAAAAAGTACGCAAATATAAGAATCATTGGTGTCCCAGAAGGAGAAGAGAGGAGTAAGGGGTTAGGAAGAGTAGTTAAGGATATAATGGGGAAAGCTTACCAATCCTCATAAAAGACAAATACACAAGTCAAAGAAGCCCAAAGAACTCCAAATAGAATAAAAGCAAACAGGCCTTCCCCAAGGCACATACTAATCAGTCTGTCAAAAGTTGAAGAGAAGCAGGCAGTGCAATGGTGGCTCAGTGGTAGAATTCTTGCCTGCCATGACAGAGACTCAGGTTCAATTCCTGGTGCCTGCCCACACCAAAAAAAAAAAAAAAAAATTAAGAGAAGCAGAAAATCCTGAAATTGGCAAGAGAAACACAAAAACAATCTACACATACAAGGGAAATCAAGTAAGACTAAATTCAGACTATTCAGCTAGTACCCTGGAGACGAGAACGCAGTGGTATGACATATTCAAGATTCTGGAAGAGAGAGACTTCCAGCCAAGAATTCTGTACCCAGTCAAACTGTCCTTCAAAAACTGAGGGAGAGCATGGGCCACAATGGCTCAGCAGGCAGAGTTCTCACCTGCCATGGTGGAGACCTGGGTTCGATTCCCGGTGCCTGCCCATACAAAAAACCAAAACAAAACAAAAAACTGAGGGAGCGATTAAAGTTTTCACAGACAAAGAAGTCCTGAAAGAATTTGCCAACAAGAGACTGGCCCAACAAGAAATACTAAAAGAAATTCTGTTGGCTGGAAAAAAAAGACAGGAGAGGGAGGTCTGGAAGAGGGCACAAAATTGAAGAGTACCACTAAGGGTAATTTAAAGAATTCAAAGAGAAAGAGGGAAAAGAATATATAGATATGACATATGAAATAAAAAAGAGAAGATGGTAGAATCAAGAAGCACCTTTTCAGTAATAACTTTGAAAGTTAATGGATTAAACTCGCCAATTAAAAGATACAGACTGGCAGAATGGATTAAGAAATATAATACAGCTATATGCTGCTTACAAGAGATTCATCTTAGACACAAGTATACAAATAGATTGAGAACAAAATGATGGAAAAATGTTTTCTACACAAGTTGTAACCAAAAGAGAGCAGAAGTAGCTATACTAATATGGGACAAAATAGTTTAAATGTAATGACATCATAAGAGATAAAGAATGACACTATATACCAATAAAAGGGTCAATTCACCAAGAAGATATAGTAATCATAAATGTTTATGCTCCCAATCAAGGAGCTCCAAAGTACATGAGACAGACATTTGCAAAATGGAAGGGAGTGACTGATGTTTCAACAATAGTAATTGTAGACTTCAATACATCACTCTCCTCTATAAACAGAACAACTAGACAGAAGATCAACAAGGAAACAGAGAAGTTAAATCACTTGATAAATGAACTAGACCTAACAGATACATATAAGTCATTGCATCCCAAAGCACAAGGTTATACACATTCTTTTCTAGTGCTCATGGAACATTCTCCAGGATACATCATATGTTGGGGAACAAATCCGGTCTTTATAAATACAAAAATATTAAAATTATTCAAAATACTTCCTCTGATCACAATGGTATGAAACTGGATCTCAATAAGCACCAAAGACTGAGAATATTCACAAATATTTGGAGATTAAATAGCACACTCTTAAACAAGGAGTGGTTCAAAGAAGAAATTGCTAGAGAAATCAATAACTATCTGGAGATGAATGAAAATGAGAATACAACTTATCAGAATTTATGGGATGTGGCAAAGGCTGTGCTGAGAGGGAAACTGATTGCCCTAAATGCCTATATTGAAAACCAAGAAAGAGTAAAAATTAAGGACTTAACGACAAACCCGGAGGAACCTGAGAAAGTACAGTAAACTAACCCCAAAGCAAATAGGAGAAGGAGGTAACAAAGATTAAAGCAGAGATAAATGAATGGGAGAACAAAAGAGCAATAGAAACAATCAATAAAACAAAAATTGGTTCTTTGAGAAAATCAATAAAATTGATGGGCCACTAGTAAGACTGACAAAGAAAAAAAGAGAGAGATGCAAGTAAACAAAATCAGAAATGAAAAGGGGTGTGTTACCACAGACCCTGAAGAAATAAAAAAAAATTATAAGAGGATACTATGAACAACTGTAATCCAACAAACTTGACAACTTAGAAGAAATCGACAAATTCATGGAGACACACAAACAAACCACAATGACTCAGGAAGAAATAGAAGATCTCAACAAACCAATCACAAGTAAAGAGATTCAATCAGTCATCAAAAATCTTCCTACAAAGAAAAGCCCAGGACCACATGGTTTCACAGGGGAATTTTATCAAACATTCCAAAAAGAACTAACACCAATCCTGCTCAAACTTTTCCAAAGAACTGATGAAAAAGGAACTCTAACTAACTCATTTCAGTACCAAAATCGGGTAAAGATGCCATAAGAAAGGAAAACTACAGGCCAATCTCTCTAATGAATGCAGATATAAGAATTCTCAAAAAATATTAGCAAATCAAATCCAACAGCACATTAAAAGAATTATACATCATTACCAAGTGGGATTTATACCAAGAATGCAAGGATGGTTCAATACAAGAAAAGCAATTAATGCAATACAGCACATTAACAGATCGAAAGGGAAAAATCACATGATCATCTTGACTGATGCTGAAAAAGTATTTGACAAAATTCAGGATCCTTTTCTGATAAAAACATTCCAAAAGATAGGAATCAAAGCTAACTACATCAATATGATAAAGGGAATATATGAAAAACTGATAGCCAGCATCATACTCAATGGCTTGAGACTGAAAGCTTTCCTCCTAAGATCAGGTACAAGACAAGGATGCCCACTGTCACCAGTATTATTCAATATTGTGCTAGAAGGTCTAGCTACAGCAATCAGGCAGGACAAAGAAATAAAAGACATCCAAATTGGAAAGGAAGAAGTAAAACTCATTATTTACAGATGATATGATACTATACTTGGAAGACCCTGAGAAACCCAGCAAAGTTACTTGAGCTAATAAATTAAGCAAGGTGGTGGGATATAAAATTAACGTGCAAAAATCAGTAACATTTCTATACACAAGCAATGACCAAACTGAGGAGTCAGTCAAGGAAAAAATTCCATTCAAAATAGCAAGTAAAAGAATCAAATACTTAGGAATAAACTTAATTAGGGACGTAAGGGATTGTATGCATAAAACTACATAAGACTGCTAAACATATTAAAGGAGATCTAAACAGGGGAAAGATACTCTCTGCTCATGGAAAGGAAGGCTAAATATAGTTAAGATGTCAATTCTCCCCAAACTGATCTACAGATTCAACACAGTACCAATCAAAATTCCAACAACCTCCTTGGAAGATTTGGAAAAGCTAATTACCAAATTAACAGGAAGGAAAAGAGACACCAAATAGCTAAAAGCATCCTAAAATAGAAGAACGAACTAAGAGGATTAACACTCCTTGATTTTAAAACCTATTATAAGCCACAGTGGTCAAAAAGGCATGGTACTGTCACAAAGATAGAAACAATGACCAATGGAATTGAATCAAGAGTGCAGAAATAGATCACCAAATGTATGGTCAAATGATTTTTGACAAGGCCCCCAAATCCTTTGAACTGGGACAAAATAGTCTTTTCAGTAACTGGGCATGGAAGAACTAGATATCAGTAGCCAAAAGATTGAAAGAGGACCCCTATTTTACATCCTACACAAAAATTAACTCAAAGTGGATCAAACACCTAAATATAAGAATTAGCACCATAAAGGTTCTAGAAGAAGTGTTAAGAAAACTTCAAGACCTAGTAATAGGAGGTAGCTTCCTAAACTTTACACCCAAAGGACAAGCAACAAAAGAAAAAAATAGATAAATGGGAACTGCTCAAAATCAAATGTTTCTGCACCTCCAGAGACTGTCAAAAAGGTGAAGAGGCAGTCAACTTAAGGGGAGAAAATATTTGGAAATCACATATTGGACAAAGGTTTGATTTCCTGCATATACAAAGAAATAATACAACTCAACAACAAAAGAACAAACAACCCAATTATAAAATGGGCTAAAGATATGAATAGGTATTTTTCTAAAGAGCAAATACAGAAGGCCCAAAAGCACATGAAGAGATGCTCATTTTCATTAGCTATAAGGGAAATGGAGATTAAGATTACAATGATCTATCACCTCACACCTATAAAAATGGCTGCTATTGAAGAAAAGATACATGATAAAGACTGAGATGGAATAATCTAGGAATACCTAGAGTGTACAAGGATAGTGACTAAATGCATATATTAAAAATGTTTTTGTATGAGGAAGAACAAAGGAATGTCAATATTGCAGGGGGTTGAAAACAGTAATTCATATTTTAAAACTTTAAGTTATGTGTGAGACTAAAGTAAAAAAAATTATTTGGTATGAAATTTATATTTTAAATAGTGTATCTCCTAATATAACTTATGTGGACAGTTCAATTGAACATCGTAAGTCATGGAACTTTGAGGAGGGCATGAGATTCTGTAGGTTTGTCCAGAGTGATGCCCTGAGAAATCACAGTGATTTGAACAGTGAATAAAAATGTATTTGCAAAGCACCCTTGGGGAAATGGTGAGAAAGAGGGAAAATTCAACTTCTTCATTTGGAGATGGCCTGATATTCTCGCAAGCAGTGAGGACAACAAAATCAAGAGGCCGACCCTTAATCTTGGCGTTTGTTCATATGAAATATATCCCTGCAAAGGATAGTCTAAGCCTACTTAAAATTAGGCCTAAGAGTCATCCCCGAGAATCCTCTTCTGTTGCTCAGATGTGGCCTACCTCTCAGCCAAGACTCCAAGCAAACTCACTGCCCTCCCCATCTCTATGTGGGGCATGACTACCAGGGGTGTAAACCTCCCTGGCAGCATGGGACAGAAATCCTAGAACGAGCTGGGACTCAGCATCAATGGATCGAGAAAACCTTCTTGACTGAACGGGGGAAGAGAGAAATGAGACAAAATAAATTTAGTCAGTGGCTAAATTTCAAATAGAGTTGAGAGGTTATCCTGGAGGTTATTCTTATGCATTATATAGATAAGCCCTGCTTAGTTTAAGGTATATTAGAGAGGCTAGAGGGAAGTGCCTGAAACTATAGAGCTGTGTTCCAGTAGCAATGTCTCTTCAAAATGAATATATAATGATATAACTTTTGCAAATGACTGTGTGATAGATAGTGAAACCTTGTTCTGGTGCTCTTTTTATCTGTGGTATGGACAGATGAGTAAAAAATATGGATTAAAAATAAATATATAATAGGGATAACAAATGTTAAAATAAATTGGGTAGAGGGAAATACTAGTGGTCAATGAAAGGGAGGAGTAAGGGGTATGGTATATATGAGTTTTTTCTTTCATTTCTTTATCTGGAGTAATGTAAATGTTCTGAGAAATGATCATGTGATGACTATATAACTACGTGATAATATCGTGAGACACTGACTACACACCAAGTATGGAATGTTCATACATTAAGAATGTTCATATTGTATGCTGATTGATTTTATTAATAAAAATTAAAAAAAAAAGAATGGCTGCTATCAAGCAAACAGGAAATTATAAATATTGGAGAGGATGTGGAGAAACTGGGACACTTGTGTATTGCTGGTGGGAATGTATAATGGTGCAGCCACTATGGAAGACTATTTGGCAGTTCCTTAGGAAACTAAATATTGAGTTGCTCTACGACTCAGCAATAGCACTCCTTAGCATATACCTAGAAGAGCTGAAAGTGAACGACAGAAACAGACATTTGCACACCAATGTTCATAGCAGTATTATTCACAATTGCCAAATGATGGAAACAAACCAAATGCCCATCAACAAGCAAGTGGATCAACAAAATGTGGTGTATACATACGATGGAATATTATGCAGCAGTAAGGCAAAATGATGTCCTGAAGCACATGACAAGATGGATGAGCTTTGAGGACATAATGCTGAGTGAAATAAGCCAGACACAAAAGGATAGATACTGTATGATTCCACTTTTATGACCAGCAGGAAGGTATAATCAGAGGCTTACAATACAGAATATAGGGAATCTATGTACAGATACATAGAAGCTAGAGATGGGTGAATCCTTAGCTAATAAGGTTGAACTCCAATGTAAGGGAATAGATAGGAGTGAAGGTGATTTTCTAGCAGGTCTATAAGTAATATTAACATATTGAAGATGAACAAGATTGAAAGGAGTTGTATAGACCTACGTGTCCCACTGATTCACACTAGTAATATCAATGAGTTTTCCTAAGAATTACTTCAAATATATGATTCTTGTATAAACAGTGTTTAAATCCAGGCTACAGGGGGAAAACTGCTATTGCTATTAGCTGTGTTCAATAGGAAACCATAAGCACTACCACAGCAACAGCAGAGGTAAATAATGGGGTGAGGGACAAGAGTTAAGAGAAGGTTTAGGTTTCCTATTTGACAAGGGTGTGTTTATTGGTTTTCTTTCTCTTGGGAACAATGAAATTATCTAAAATTGAGAATGTTGATGGATTGTGGACTTCTACATGATGCCCAATGAATGCAGGTGGCTGAAGGAAGCACTGATGAAGAAGTAAATTGGCAAATGATGGTGTATACTTACGAATTGAAGGTTGTGCTGCTACAAAAAGGAACAAAGTTGTGAAGCATGAAACAATGTGAATGAACACACAGAACATTTGGTGAGACAAAATATGCCAGACAAAAGAACAACATGGTATGGTCATTTAGAAAATGCTTATAAGAAAATAGTGGCCTAGATGGTAAGCTTTTAGAGCAAACACATTAAGTCTGGAGTGGTGATTAATATTTCTGGATATTGAGAGGCTGTTTCATATATCTACAACCTGATATTTAGAGATAACAATGAAGCCAAACAGGTTGGGGTTAAAGTAATTAAGACATAGGGGTAAGGAAGACAGTGTCTATATTTTAGAAACACACATACTCTTTGAGATCAATGGAAGAAAGGTTTATTTGGTCTGGAACTGAAATTTTCTGTAGGGTATAATCTATTTCAACCTATCTGTAAAGCTCATTTGAACAGCTGAAGCACAGGAAGCACAGTATAAGAAAGAGGTCCTTTAATCCTGCATAGATTTATTGTAATGTCTGAATATATCCTAGAGTATATTAAGCAGATAATCAAAAAGTATTGGCAAAATCCCCTGAAAGGGGGGAGAAAGAATATGGAACTATTAAACCTTACCATCAGGGAATCCCCTGATACTGTGTCAAATTTTAGGGACACCCAAATCAATAGGCCACGCTGTTGATCATGAGGCTTACTCTTGTGAAGCTTATGTACGTAGTGGAGAAGCTTAGACTACCTATAGGCATGCCTACGAGTTACGTCTGGAGGACCTCTGTTGTTGCTCAGATGTGGCCTCAGTCTCTCTCACCCTAAGTCTGCAAGTAAAATCATTGCCCTTCCCCCTACACGGGACATGACATTCAGGGGTGAAAATCTCCCTGGTGATGTGGCAGATGACTCCCGGGGATGAAGTCAGACCTGGTACTGTGAGATCAATAATTCCATCCTGACCAAAAGGGGGAAAAGAAGTGTAATTAATAAAGTATCAGTGGCAAAGAGAGTTCAAATAGAGTAGAGCAGCTACCCTGGAGGTTGTTCTTAGGCAAGCTTCAGTTAGATCTTGCTACCTATCATAACCTGCCAAACCCAACTAGGACCATTCCAGCCAATTCTAAAGAACACCTAGGGCAATACATAAGCTTCCACAAGGGTTCCATGCACTAGAGTAACTTTTCAGAAACCTACAACCTCCAGATGCATCCCTGGTCCAGGTAAGTGCGGAAACTTAGCCCAGTCTCTCCAGAACATCAGACAGTTCCATCTCCCTACCCTATATTAGTGACAGACCCTTCCAATACGAAAAATTTAGAATTGCCATAGCCCAAACAACCCTAAAGAGAGGCAAGGAAAGATCAATGGTGATGGTGGAGTTATACATAGAAGACAGGAATTAACAAATGAATATGAATACTGAATCATTAACTTGATATTTCTTTTAGTCTCCAGTAATTTAAAGCAGCCAGAAGTAAAAACTTAAAATTGTGAAACTGTAGCACATGTCAAACTCTGAAATATGTTCTAGAACTAATTGTGGTGTTGAGCTTTGAAATTTATAGTTTTTTTGCATATATGTTATTTTTCATAAAAAAAGAAGGAAAAAAAAGTCGACTGTGATGATAGAAAAATATTTAAGCCCTCTAGCCTCCTATATTCTAGAGCAGCTAAAAGGAAAAATATGAGAGGATCGTATGGTAGTCCATGACAAACTCTGGGATCTGTTCTGTAAACACTTGCTGAAGAGTGCTTTGAAAATTATTGCTTTTTTTCATTTCTTTCTTTGTATATATGTTATGCTATACAAAAAAAAAAAGTTTTTTAAAAGTATTATAAATAGAATTCTAAAAATGAAAAAAAAAATTGTGCAATTTCTCCAGAACAATATCTATTTTCCTACTGCATTATTATCGACCACCCTCTTCAACATGGAAAAGTTAGAATGGGCATAGTACAAATACCCCTAAGTTAGAAGATAGGATTTAACAAGAGTATGGCTACCATCATTATATGGACATTTCTCTTAGTCTCCAGTGTCTTGCAGCAGATAGAAGGAAAAACCTAAAATTGTGGAATTATAACACATACTAAACTCTGAAATCTGTATTATACTACTTGTTACAATGTAGTTTGAAATTTATTGCTTTCTTGTATACACATTCCACAATAAAAAGAAATTGTGAAAAATCATTTATGGGTAAAAGATTAAAAGGCTAATTATACTACAGGATCCACAATAAATCTATTAAACATTTCACAACCATAGTTAATTAATTTATATCATTTCAGATAAGAGAACTGATGCAAAGGTCAAATCAAGTTTAAAAAGTACTGAATACCTACTTTGGATTGGGTACTGGTGCTAGAGTCAATGAGTTACCAATTCAAAGTAAAAAACAAAAAAAAAAACCCAAGGATTTCTTCCTTTTGGTACTAAGCTAATTGAGTCCATAATCCTTTATTGAAGAAAGTTAAGTCTTAATTGGCCTCCTATTGAATTATTCAATATTTTTAATGAAAATAAGACTTCACACATAGCTTTTCTAGAACATAATAGGAAGATCTACACTCAACAAATATTTCTCCTAAAATCTCATAAATTACTTAGGACACTATTAAATTATAAGTAAAATAAACTGATATGTAACTATAGCTTTATGAATTCTCAATGCTCACCTTTATTTCAATAATAAAGCATTTAAAATACCTCCAAAATATTTTAAGAGATGGAACCTAGATATGAAACTATTTGTCTGAAAGGAAAGTTGTCTAAATCTATCCCAAGTTTACCTCTAAGCTTGGGAGATTTCTCACAGAAAAAAAGGAGAAATGTACCTTTCCATGACAGCCAGGCATTCCTTTCTCCAGGTAAATCGACTACCCCGTCTTAGTCGGAAGGTGCCTGATGTGGCAGAAACTGGGGGAGGTGTTTGTCTCCATTCTGGGTCTTCAATTGGAATGGGAGCAGGTCTCATACTTAGTGTAGCCCCTGAAATAAACAAGAAATTTAGCAAATATCTTGCAATTTGTTAAAATCAATTTGAAAAATATATCATGAAATCCTGCAGTGCATATGAGATTTATATTTAAAACATTTTTGATCACAATAAAAAAATTGAACCTCTTCCTTAAAAAACCCATCATTAATAAAATATTTTTTAAACGTCATTTTTGAAACAACACTAAATCTATCTCCTTATAGGAATAGGAAAGTATAATCTTTGGTCTACTGACAACTTAATCTCTGAAAAACCTCTCTTTAAGTTTCTATATTTGGCAGTTTTAATGTTTTTGAACAATATGTCCTATATGTTTCAAACCTTTTAATACCATGCAGAGGACTTTTTGTTGTTGATAAAATGGAACCCTTGAAGAATATGTGCAGGTAGGAGACAAACTTAAAATAACCCTAGTTGTAAACTTTTATAAAATCAAATGCAGCATCAAAATAATATTTGATATACTTTTAGTCTACTAACTAAATCAGGTCTCTTAAGGTCTACTACCTGTTGATAGTATACTATTTGCTATTATCTCTTGAATATAATAAAATTTCAAATTCTATCCAGAATCAGACCAATATTTATTACCTTTACTACTACCACTTTATAATAAGCAAACCTCAACTCTCACTTCCTGTGACAGCTTCCAAAACTGGCCTTTCCCAATAAGTCATATCTGGTAATCATGCTCTTGTATAGTCCACTTAGTCCACTGCCCTTGAATCTTGTCTGGCTTTGTTTCTACACTGACCAAAAAAAAACAAAAAATAGAAAAAGTAATGTGTGAATTCTGAGGATAGGTCATAGATGCTTTGCGGTTTCTGCATAGGTCTTCTGGAATGCTGGCTCTGGAGGAAACCAGCTGACAAATACGAAGTCTGACTAACGTGAGACTGCGATTTTGTAAAGAATTCCAAATAAGCCATGGAGTGCAAGATGCCCAGCCAGCTCCAGTTGCTTCTACCAGCCCAGCCCTGGCTCTTAATGTTTGAGTGAAAGAGCCATCTTGGACATTCCAGCCCCAGAAGATGCCATGTGGAGACCTGCAGAACCCAACTGGTTAGAGAAACAAGGCCCCAGATAAACAGTCCCAAGAGACCCAGTCACCAAGAGTTCCATTTAATGATCCCACAGCCTGTATTCACAACTTTGTGTAGTCTCTTCCCATACTGTACTGTGATGGCGTGTCACTTCTCGGATTAGATTATAAAAGGCAACATGGCATTTGTCTTGGTTGCTCTCTCTCTCAGACCACTTGCTCAGAGGAAAATCAGCTATCACGTTGTAAGGACACTCAGACAGCTTATGGCAAGGTGAGGAACTGATGTCTGCCATTATCCATATTGAGCTGGGAAGTGGATTGTCTAACCCTATAATAGCAGCTCTAGCTGACAGTGCTACTGCAACCTTATGAGAGACTATGAGCCAGAAACCTCCAGCTAGGCCACAACCCAGATTTCTGACCCAAAGAAACTGAGAACATAAATGCTCATTGTTTGAAGTTGCTAAATTGTGGGGTAATTTTTCATACAACAACAGATTAATACAAACCATCAAAACCATTCGCAACCGTTTATTTCTTCCTATTCCCCAACACTGAGTATTGTGTTATTCATTATTCATATTTATATATTTAGCAGGAAAAAAATCTTTCTTTAACACAGGGATTTCACTATGAGAATAAACATTTTTTTCCTGTTTAGTGACCATTATATGTCTTTTCTGTGGATTCATACCTGTTCTTCATTTTTCTTCTGGGTTATTTACCTTATTCTGTTTCTTTTTATATGCAACTTTAAAAAAAAATTTTTTTTTTATTGTCAAACCAAAACAACATACAAATAGGAATATTTTTAACATACAAACATTCCACATATGGTATACAATCAATGGCTCTAAATTATCATTACACAGTAGTAGATTCATCACCATGATCATCACCTTATTCTTAATGGCATGTAGAAACCACACCAATTGCTAGTCATTCAGATTGTAATCTTTTTTCCACTTTGTCATTTGTCTTTTATCGCTATTTATGGTTCATTTTGCAATCCTAATTTTCATGGAGTCATATCTGTCAATCTTTTATGATCAATATGTGTTTTATATCACTCAGATTTTTAAAGCTTTCACTTTTGTGTTTAAACTTTTAATACATATATAATTTTTTATTATGTATGATAAAAAGTAAATAACATTTTTTCTCAAATGGACCACCAACAGTATCATCAAAAAAGCTTTAGTGATCATGGCTTAAAACAGGGTAGATAAAATATGGCCCACTGCCTATTTTTGTAAATAAAGTTTTAATGGAATACAGTCCTGCTCATTCATTTGCATTTCATCTATCACTACTTGTACACGATAACAGCAGAGTTTAGCTGTGACAGAGACCATACAGTCTATAAGACTAAAATATTTACCAGCTGGCCCTTTACAGAAAGGGCTTTTTGACCCATGGCTTTAAAAACATTCCTGGCAGGCGGGCCACAGAGGCTCAGCAGGCAAGAATGCTCATCTGCCATGCCAGAGGACCCGGGTTCGATACCCGTTGCCTGCCCATGTTAAAACAAAACAAAACAAAACATTCCTGGCTTACTCACTATAAACTGAAATCCCTTCTTGGTAACTCGAGAAAGAGGATCCCCTGCTCCATGCAGGCTGTTCCCAGCACATATAAAGGCTATGAGCACTAACCTCCACACCCAGGCTACCCCCACCCCTCCATCCATAGTGTCACACAGCCTCAACCTGCCCCCTCCCCCACCGCCAGCTCTGCATATCAGTTTACGGTAGCCCTAGACCTGTGCATTTGTATGGGCCCCCAATCACGTCATTCAGCTCTGGAAATGTCAGTTTATGGCAGTCCTAGAACCGCACATGTGCAAAGAGCCTCAATCACACGTCCCAGCTCTGAGAAAGTGCTGACCTGTGCATCCAGATCACATCTGTCCCCACAAATGAAAGTACACCACAAACCTGCTGCCATAATTCTATGAATGAGCCCTAGACTAGCATACACCAGGGTTATGCCCCCCAGACTGGTGCACATGCACAGATACATCCTCCCTGGCCGCTGGGTGCCCACGTTCACAAGCACAAGCGTTAACACCCCCAACCTGTGCCTATACCTGCCCTGAAATGAATCACTGCAATGAGTGCCCTATCCTGTACCCTGCTCCCTGCTGCACATCCATCCTGCAAACACAAGGCCTTAGATTGCTGAAAGAAACTAGCTCCCAAAGAAAATCAATCAAGATATTTACATGTGACTAAAACAACAGATCACTAAGCATATCACAATGTACACAGATATAACCCTGCCTAATGATCAAATTAAAATACCAGAGGAGACACAGACATGGGAACAACTACACAAAGATGTTTATATAACTCTACTTAATAAGTGGGATAGCAAATGCCATAAAGGAGATCAAGATGACAGTAGAAGAGCATAAAGAGGAATTTCAAAGAATGAATAGAAAAATAGTGGTTATCACAAAGACTAAAGACTTTGTGAACCAAAGAAAAAACACTACAGGCATACAACACCAGATCTGAAGAGCCAGAAGAAAGAGTAAACTATATAGAGGACAGGATAACTGACTTCAAAACAGCAAATTTGAATTGGATCTCAGAGAAATGATAGACAAAACAAAGAGCACAAATATAAGAATCACTGGAGTCCCAGAAGGAGAAGAGAGGAGTAAAGGGTTAGGAAGAGTAGTTGAGGATATAATGGGGGAAAACTTTCCAACTCTCACAAAGGGTATAAATACACAAGTCAAAGAAGCCCAACAAAATCCAAACAGGCCTTCCCCAAGACTCATACTAATCAATCTGTTAAATGTAGAAGAGAAGGAGAAAACTGTGAAAGTGGTAAGAGAAAAACAATCTACTACACACAAAGGAAACCACATAAGACTAAGATCAGACTACTCCACTAGCACCATGGAGGCAAGAAGGCAGTGGTATGATACATTCAAAATGCTGAAAAGACTTCCAGCCAAGAATTCTGCACCAAGCCAAACTGTCCTCCAAAACTGAGGGAGTGATTAAAGTTTTCACAGACGAAGAAGTCCTGAAAGAATTTATCAACAAGAGACTGGCCCTACAAGAAATACTAAAAGGAGTTCTGCCAGCTGAAAAACAAAACAAAACAAAACAAAAAAATAAGAGTGAGGCCAAGAGGAGTGCACAGAATTGAAGAGTACCAGTAAGGATAATGCGAAGGATAAAAAGAGAAAGAGGGAAAAGAAAATATAGATCTGACAAATCAAATAAAAAAAGATAAGATGGTGAATTAAAAAAAAGCCTTTTCAGTAATAACTTTGTTAATGGACTAAACTTACCAATTAAAAGTTACAGAGTGGAAGAATGGATAAAGAAATATAAATCAGCTGTATGCTGTTTACAAGAGACACATCTTAGACACAGGATACAAATACACTGAAAGTGAAAGGATGGAAAAAGATCTTCCACGCAAGCTGTAATCAAAAGAAAGCAGGAGTAGCTATACTAATATCAGACAAAATAGACTTTAAATGCAAAAACATTATAAGAGACAAAGAAGGACACTATATACTAATAAAAGGGTCAACTCACCAAGAAGATATAACAATCATAAATGTTTACACTCCAAATCAAGGAGCTCCAAAGTACATGAGACAGACATTGGCAAAACTGAAGGGAGTGATACATGGTTCAACAATAATAATA
The DNA here is from genome assembly GCF_023851605.1 of Tamandua tetradactyla. Taxonomy (NCBI): domain Eukaryota; kingdom Metazoa; phylum Chordata; class Mammalia; order Pilosa; family Myrmecophagidae; genus Tamandua; species Tamandua tetradactyla. Next base: position 30,541,808 of record NC_135329.1, on the reverse strand, counting down.
GGAGATTTCAATACATCACTCTCCTCTATAGATAGAACAATCAGACAGAAGATCAATAAGGAAATATAGAAGTTAAATAACTTGATAAATGAATTAGACCTAAAAGACATATATAGGTCACTGCACCCCAAAACACAAGGATATACATTCTTTACTATTGCTCATGGAACATTTTCCAGGACAGATCATATGCTGGGGCACAAAACAGGTCTTTATAAATTTAAAAACACTGAAATTACTCAAAGCACTTTCCCTAATCACAATGGGTTGAAGCTGGATCTCAATAACCACCAAACAATGAGAACATTCACAAATATATGGAAATTAAATAACACATTCTTATTAAACAAGGAGTGGATCAAAGAAGAAATTGCTAGAGAAATCAGTAGCTATCTGGAGATGAATGAAAATGAGCATAAAATTTATCAAAACTTATAGGATATGGCAAAGGCTGGGCTGAGAGGAAAATTTATTGCCCTAAATGCCTATATTAAAAAACAAGGAAGAGCAAAAATCGAGGACTTAACAGCACACCTGGAAGAACTTGAGAAAGAATAGTAAACTAACCCCAAAGCAAACAGAAGAAGAGAAATAACAAAGATTAAAGCAGAGATAAATGAATGGGAGAACAAAAGAATAATAGAAAGTATCAATGAAACAAAACAGGTTAAGAAAATCAATAAAACTGATGGGCCACTAGCAAGACTGACAAAGAAAAAAAAGAGAGAGGATGCAAATAAACAAAATCAGAAATGAGAAGGGGTGCGTTATCACCGCTGAACAAAAAAAAAAGAAATCATAAGAGGATACTATGAATAACTATATGCCAACAAACTAGACAACTTAGATGATATGGACTAATTCCCGGAGACACACAAACAAGCTACACTGACTCAGGAAGAAACAGAAGATCTCAACAAACCAATCACAAGTAAAGAGATTCAATCAGTCATCAAAAATCTTCCCACAGAGAAAAGCCCAGGGCCAGGTGGCTTCACAGAGGAATTTTATCAAACATTCCAGAAAGAATTAACACCAATCCTGCTCAAACTTTTCCAAAAAATTGAGGAAAAAGGAACTCTACCTTACTCATTTTGTGAAGCTGATATCATTTTAATACCAAAATCAGGTAAAGATGCCATAAGAAAGGAAAACGACAGGCCAATCAATCTCCCTAACAAGCATAGATGCAAAAATTCTCAACAAATTATTAGCAAATTGAATCCAACAACACATTAAAAGAATTATACACCACAACCAAGTGGGGTTTATACCAGGAACGTTAAGATGGTTCAACACAAGAAAATCAATTAATGTAATACAGCACATTAACAAATCGAAAGGGAAAAATCACATAATCATCTTGATTGATGCTGAAAAAGCATACAACATAATTCAACATCCTTTTCTGATAATAATACTCTAAAAGATAGGTATCAAAGTTAATTACCTCAATTTGATAAAGGGGATATATGAAAAATCGATAGCCAGCATCGTACTCAATGGAGAGAGACTGAAAACTCGAACCCTGAGATCAGGAATGAGACAAGGATGCCCAGTGCCACCACCAATTATTATTCAATATTCAAAAGTTCTAGCTGCAGCAATCAGGCAGGACAAAGAAATAAAAGGTATTCAAATTGGAAAGGAAGAAATAAAACTCTATTATTTGCAGATGACACGGTACAATAACTGGAAGATTCTGAGAAATCTACAACAAAGTATATAAGCTAATAAACAAATTCAGCAAGGTGGTGGGATATAAAATTAATGTGCAAAAATCAGTAACATTTCTATACACAAGCAATGACCTAACTGAGAAATCAGTTAAGGAGAAACATTCCATTGAAAATAGCAACTAAAAGAACCAAGCACTTAAGAATGAACTTCACTGGGAATGTAAACTACTTGTACACAGAAAACAACATATTATTGCTAAAAGAAATCAAAGGAGATCTAAATAGGTGGAAAGACATTTCCTGCTCATGGATAGGAAGGCTAAATATAGGTAAGATGTCAATTCTCCCCAGATTGATATAAAGATTCAACACAGGACCCATCAAAATTCTAACAACCTACTTTGAAGATTTGGAAAAGCTAAGTATCAAATATATCTGGAAGGGAAAGAGACCCCCAAATAGCTAAAAGCATCCTAAAAAAAACAACGAAGTGGGAGGATTAACACTTTGACTTTAAAACCTATTATACAGCCACAGTGGTCAAAACAGTATGGTACTGGTCGGACTTCCGGATCAAGATGGCGGCTTAACAATGTGCACATTTTAGTTCGTCCTCCAGAACAACTACTGAATAACCAGAAACAGTACAGAACAGCTCCTGGGGCCACGTCAGTGACCAGACACAAAGCATATACCCCAGTCTGGACCAGCTGGACCGGCTGTGAGCCCCCAAAGAACCGTGAGTTCTCAAAGCTGCGGTGGCCGGCACCTCTCCCCAACAGGCTGCTTCCCAGAGGGGAAAGGAAAGGAACTTTACCAGCAGCAGGGACTGAGCACAATCAAACGGCAACTGTGGAATTAATTAACAAATTCTGACTACTAAAAATAGGCCCTCAGCTTAGGTGAACCTGGTCAAAGAGGAGGTTGCTCATTTTTGCCCTGGTGCCAAGGGGGCAGGACTGGGAAATAGAGGTTTTTGTGGCTGTGTTTCTACAAAGGCTTGACAGCCTTTGGATATAGTGGCAGGACTTCTCAGACTGCAACTGCCCCAGGCATAGGCAGAAGTGAGCTCGTTTGGGGGCTTGTCTGGAGCCTGTGCCTACCCCAGGAGAGGGGTGAAGCCCAACTCAGGTGGAATCCCTCCCTCAAGGAATTCAGACACCAGAGCTTGGTAATTTGAAGCCATTAAAACCAGCCTACAACCTCTCCTCTGTGTCCATCACGCCCCCAGCAGGGAGAGTCTGTCAAAGTTAAAGATACTGCATAATCTTACGCTGGTGGGACATGCAGGCAGACAAGCACCACATACTGGGCAGGATAAGAAAAACAGAGTCCAGAGAATTCACAGGAAAGTCTTTCAACCTGCTGGGTCTCACCCTCAGGGAAAACCAACGCAGGTGACTCTTTCCTCCTGACAGGAGGCCAGTTTGGTCTGGGAAAATCCGGCTGCAGTCTAAAATACCTAAGTAGAACCTCCTAAGGGTGGGGGGGAAAAGGCACCATACAAGCGGGGCAAGAAACAAGAACACAATAACTGAAAATTTCTCCTCTGTTAAACAAAACTTAAGCTAAAGGTCCAGATAAAGCTGAACGGAATGTCAAAGAACAGATAGACAACAAATTCATCCAGCAAGAAAACCCTAAGTAAAAGAAGTAAAAGCAATCTCCAGAATAAAGTAATTAGGGTAAGTAAATGCCTAGACACCAGCAAAAAATAACAAATCACACCAGAAGAATTGAAGATATGGCCCAGTCAAAGGAACAAACCAACAATTCAAATGACATACAGGAGCTGAAACATTTAATTCAGAATATACGAACAGACATGGAAAACCTCATCAAAAACCAAATCAATGAATTGAGGGAGGATATAAAGAAGGCAAGGAATGAACAAAAAGAAGAAATCGAAAGCCTGAAAAAACAAATCACAGAACTTATGGGAATGTAAGGCAAGGTAGAAGAGATGAAAAAAACAATGGAAACCTACAATGGTAGATTTCGAGAGACAGAACAAGGATTTCTGAACTGGAGGACGGAACATCCAAAATCTGGCAAGAAAAAGAAAATATAGGGAAAAAAATGGAAAAATATGAGCAGGAACTCAGGGAAGTGAAAGACAACATGAAGCGCACAATTAAATGTGTTGTGGGTATTCCAGAAGGAGAAGAGAAGGGAAAAGGAGGAGAAAAACTAATGGAGGAAATTATCACTGAATTACAAAAACCTTAAAGTTACAGATCCAAGAAGTGCAGCGTACCCCAAAGAGAATAGATCCAAATAGACATACTCCAAGACATTTACCAACCAGAATGTCAGAGGCCAAAGAGAAAGAGAGAATCTTGAAAGCAGCAAGAGAAAAGCAATCCATCACGTACAAGGGAAGCCCAATAAGAATATGCATAGATCTCTGAGCAGAAACCATGGAGGCAAGAAGACAGTGGGATGATATATTTAAATTATTAAAAGAGAAAAACTGTCAACCAAGAATTCTATATCCAGCAAAATTGTCCTTCAAAAATGAGGAGACCATCAGGAGATACAAACAGGGTAAGATATTGGGTAATTGGAGCTGAAGGGATGCAGATTGTGCAACAGGACTGAATATAAAAACTCAGAAATGGACAGCACAATATTACCTAACTGTAATACAAGAATGTTAAAACACTGAATGAAGCTGCATGTGAGAATGACAGAGGGAGGAGGGCTGGGGCATAAATGAAATCACAAAGAAAGAGAGATGATAAAGATCGAGATGGTATAATCTAGGAATGCCTAGAGTGTATAATGATAGTGACTAAATGTACAAATTTTAAAAATGTTTTTGCATGTGGAAGGACAAAAGAATGTCATTACTGCAGTGTGCTGAAAACAGATGGTAATTAATATTCTAAAATTTCAACTTATGTGTGAGACTAAAGCAAAAAATGTTTATTTGGTACAAATTTATATTTTGACTAGTGCATCTCCTAATATAACTTATGTAGATAGTTGGTTGAACACCTTAAGTACATGGAACTTTGGTAGGACATGAGATTTTGTTGGTTTGTCCAGGTGATGCCCTGATAAATCCCAGAGTGTTTCGATCAGTGAGTGGAAAAGTATTTGCAAAGTCCCCTCAGGGGAATGGTGAGAACGGGGAAAACTCAACTTCCCCAAGTTGAATTCTTGATATTCTCACAAGAAGTGTGGACAACCAAAGCTATAGGCTGAGCCCCCAGTCTTGGGGTTCGTTCATATGAAACTCAACCCAACAGGGGATAGGTCAAGCCTACTTAAAATCAGGCCTAAGAGTCACCCCCCAAGAGAACCTCTTTTGTTGCTCAGATGTGGCCTCTCTCTCCAGCCAACACAGCAAACAAACTCACCACCCTCCCCAATGTCTACGTGGGACATGACTCCCAGGGGTGTGGATCTTCCTAGCAATGTGGGACAGAAATCCCAGAATGAGCTGAGATTCAGCATCAAGGGACTGAGAAAAACTCTAGAATGAGCTGAGACCCAGCATCAAGGGATTGAGAAAACCTTCTCGACCAAAAGGGGGGAGAGTGAAATGAGACAAAGTGTCAATGGCTGAGAGATTCCAAACAGAGTTGAGAGGTTATCCTGGAGGTTATTCTTACACATTAAGTAGATATCACCTTGTTATCCAAGATGTAATGGAGAGGCTGGAGGGAACTGCCTGAAAATGTAGAGCTGTGTTCCAGTAGCCATGTTTCTTGATGATGATTGTATAATGATATAGCTTTCACAATGTGACTGTGAAAACCTTGTGTCTGATGCTCCTTTTATCTACCTTGTCAACAGATGAGTAGAACACATGGAATAACAATAAATAATAGGGGGAACAAATGTTAAAATAAATTTAGTTTGAAATGCTAGTGATCAATGAAAGGGAGGGGTAAGGGGTATGGTATGTAAATTTTTTTTTTTGTTTTCGTTTTATTTTTCTGTTGTCTTTTTATTTCTTTTTCTGAATTGATGCCAATGTTCTCGGAAATGATCATGATGATGAATATGCAAGTATGTGATGATATTGAGAATTGCTAAGTGTATGTGTAGAGTGGAATGAGCTTGTCTTGGGAATGTTTGTGTTTCGTTTTTGTAATTTTTTTTTAATTAATAAAAAATAAAAAAAAAAAAACAGTATGGTACTGGGACAAAGACAGAAGCATTGACCAATGGAATCGAATTGAGAATGCAGAAATAGAACACCAAATCTATGGTCAAATGATTTCTGACAAGGCCCCGAAATCCTCTGAAATGGAACAAAATAGACTTTTCAAAATAGCCAAAAGAATGAAAGAGGACCCCTATCTTACACCCTACACAAAAATTAACTCACAGTGGTTCAAACACCTAAATATAAGAACTAGCACCATAACGCTTCTACAAGAAAATGTAGGGAAACATCTTCAAAACCTAGTGATAGGAGGTAGCTTCCTAATCTTTACACCCAAAGCAGAAACAACAAGAGAAAAAATAGATAAATGGGAATACCTCAAAATCAATGTTTCTGCACTCCAAAAGACTTGGTCAAAAAGGTGAAGAGGCAACCAACTGAATGGGAGAAAATATTTGGAAATCATATATCGGACAAAGGTCAATTTCCTGTATATACAAAGAAATCACACAACTCAACAACAACAAAAAAAAACCCAATTATAAAATGGGCTAAAGATATGAATAGGCGTTTTTCTGAAGAGCAAATACAGATGGCACAAAAGCACATGAAGAGATGCTCATTTTCATTGGCTATAAGGGAAATGCAGATCAAGACTACAATGAGATACCACCTCACACCTGTAAGAATGGCTGCTATTAGTAACGCACCCTGGCAGCGTGGGACAGAAATACTAGAATGAGTTGGGATTCAGCATCAAGAGACTGAGAAAGCCTTTTTGACCAAAAGGGGGAAGAGAGAAACGAGACAAAGTAAGGTTTCAGTGCATGAGAGATTTCAGAGTTGACAGGTTATCCTGGATGTTATTCTTACACATTATACAGATATCCCCTTTTTAGATTAAGGTGTATTAGGCTAGAGGGAAGTGCCTGAAACTGCAAAGTTGTGTTCCAGTAGCCATGGTTCTTGAAGATGATTGTATAATGATACAACTTTCCAAATGTGACCATGGGATTGTGCAAACCTTGTGTCTGATGCTCCTTTTATCTACGGTGTAGACAAATGAGTAAAATATATGGGTAAAAAAATAAATAAATAATAGGGGAAACAAATGTTAAAATTAAAAAATATATATATTGGATAGACGGAAATACTAGTGGTCAATGAGAGGGAGGGGTAAGGGTATGTTATATGAGTTTTTTCTTTTTATTTCTTTTTCTGGAGTGATGCAAATGTTCTAAAAAACGAACATGGTGATGAATATACAACTATGCAATCATACTGTGAGCCATTGATTGTACACCATGTATGGAATATTTGTATGTTAAGAATGTATGTGCTTGTGTGTTGTTGTATCAAAATAATAATAAAAGAATGGCTGCTATTAAACAAACAGGAAATTATAAATGTTGGAGTGGAGAGGATGTGGGGGACACTTAGGCACTGCCGGTGGGAATGTATAATGGTGCAGCCACTATGGAAGACTGTTTGGTGGTTCCTTAGGAAACTAAGTATCGAGTTGCCCTATGACTCAGCAATAGCACTACCTGGTATACACCCAGAAGAGCTGAAAACAATGACACAAGTAGACATTTACACACCGATGTTCATAGCAGCATTATTCACAATCACCAAAAGACGGAAACAAACCAAATGTCCATCAACAGATGAGAGGACCAACAAAATGTGGTGTATACATACGATGGAATATTATGCAGCAGTAAGACAAAATGATGTTCTGAAGCACATGACAAGATGGATGAGCCTTGAGGACATAATGCTGAGTGAAATAAACCAGACAAAAAGGATAGATACTGTATGATTCCACTTTTATGACTAGCAGAAAGGTATAATCAGAGGCTTATAATACAGAATATAGGGGACTTAGAGATACATAAACGCTAGAAATGGGTGGGTGGTTAGTTAATGAGGTTGAACTCCAATGTAAAGGAACAGATAGGAGTGAAGGTGGTTCTCTAGTGGGTCTATAAGCAATATTACCATATTGAAGATGTATAAGATTGAAAGGGTTGTATAAGACCAACATGTCCCACTGATTAACACTAGAAATATGAATTAGTTCTTGCAAGAATTACTTCAAAGTTATGATTAATGTAAAAAGAGTGTTTAAATTCAGGATACAGGGGGAAAACTGCTACTGCATGCTATGGGCTATGTTCAAAAGGAAAACATAAGCACTACCACAGCAACAGCAGAGGTAAATAATGGGGTGAGGGACAAGAGTTAAGACGAGGTTTAGATTTCCTATTTGGGGAGGCCATGTTTATTGGTTTTCTTTCCCTTGGGAACAATGAAATTATCTAAAATTGAGAATGCTGATGGACTGCGGACTTTGGGCCTTCTACATGATGCCCAATGAATGCAGGTGGTTGAAGGATGCACTGATGAAGAAGTAGATTGGCAAATAATGGTGTATATTTACAAACCAAAGGTTGTGCTGCTATGAAAAGGAATGAAGTTGTGAGGCATGAAACTATGCGAATGAACATGTGGGACATCTGGTGAGGCAAAATAAGCCAGGAACAAAAGAACAACAATGGTATGGGCACTTTTAGAAAATGCTTATAAGAAAACAGGGGACTAGATTGTAAGCTTTTATAGCAGACACATTAAGTCTGGACTGGTGATTATTATTTCTGGATTTTGACAGGCTGTTTCATATATATATAACTAGAGTAACTTTTCAAAAACCTACAACCTCCAGGTGGGTCACTGGTCCAGGTAAGTCTTGAAACCTAGCCCAGCCTTTCCAGAATATCAGATAGTTTCATCTGCCTACCCTATATTAGTGACGGACCCTTCCAATATGAAAAAGTTAGAATGGGCAAAGCCCAAACACCCCTAAAGAGAGGGATAGAAAGATCAAAGGTGATGGTGGAGTTATACAGCAACAGATGAATATGAATGCTGAATCATTAAATTGAAATCTCTTTTAGTCTCCAGTATCTTAGAGTGTCTAGAAATAAAAACCTAAAATTGTGGAATTATAACCAATGTCATACTCTGAAATATGTTCTACAAATAATGTGGGCCTGTGCTTTGAAATTTGCTTTTTTGTATATATGTTATTTTTCAGAAAAAAAGAAGGGAAAAAAGTCGATTGTCATATTAAAAAAAATACTTAAGCCTTCTAGCCTCCTATATTCTAGAGCAGCTAAAAGGAGAAAAATCTGAGAGGATCATATGGTAGCTAGTGACTAACTCTGGGATCTGTCCTGTAACTGACTTGTTGAAGAGTGCTTTGAAAACTATTGTTTTTTTTAAAAATTTCTTTTCTTTGTATATATATTACACTAAACAATATAAAAGTTAAAAAAGAAAAGGTCCCAGTGTGCCAAAATAATCTGGGTATTAGGCATGTGCTTTGCTTTGAAAACTACTGTTTTTTTTAAAATTTCTTTTCTTTGTATATATGTTATACTATACAATATAAAAGTTAAAAAAGAAAAGGTCCTAGTGTGCCAAAATAATCTGGGTATTAGGCACGTGCTTAATTCAAAATTAACAAGTTTAGACAAATTTAATAGGAATTAGAGGGCTACAGAGTTTCAGTCTTTGTTTTGGTACTTCTCTGAAAGCAAGCAAGGATTACAGGAGCTACCTAAGTAAAACCACATAAATACTGTTCTAGAGCTGGGATCCAGAACACAGCCAAGCTACCGTCATGGCTGTTCAATGAAATGTGTAAGGCTAGGTCCTCTCATTGAAGGCCTAGTTCTGGTAAAGGAATAGAGTTCAGGGTGTGAATGGGTGTAAGGAAGGGAATAAGTAAGTGAATTCCAACTAAAAGGCCACATTTATAAACATGGCATGCATTTGTAGGTAAGTAGACTGATAAATAGGTATGAACAGAACAGAGAATACAGAGGAATCTTAAGTGAAGTAAGTGGTTGAAGGAAATAACCCAACTGATAAAAATATAAAAATATAACCCAACTGATAAAATCTTGTATTAGAGATTATGGGTAATATTATGCTTTGCAATATTCTATATTTTCCAGATTTTCTAAAAGAAGTAAAATTAGATGAAATAAAATTGGTCAGGAAAGAAAACAAAGAGAGAGAGAGAGGGAAGGAGGGAAGCAAAGAAGAGAGTAAACTAAGCTGTGGCCTGGTCAGTTTGAAATAAATTAAGATACTTTATGTACAGGTGGAAACTGAATAATTTCAAACTTGTGTAAACATAATTTAAAACATAATATCACTTTATGTTTTCAGATTATTTTTTTCTTGCTCCTTCTTCATCAGTGTTGCAGTGGCTAAAAATAACACAAAAAGCACCCTGGAATTATTTCAATGAACACTCATTTGTTCTAAAAACCAACTCATATTTGATTGAATTAAGGGGCTTTTGATATCCATGCTTAATTTAGCACCTACTTCTTTAAAAAAATAGACACTTGTTTGTTAACATATTCATCTAAGAAACAAGATAAAATGTATTTGATCAGTTTTTATCAGCCTATTTTATTAATACACCTTGGTAACTTTGGGTTATGTTGAGGAATTCTGATGATGGGTCTGGGTTTATCAGAGAACTACACTATATAACTATCTATTGGATTATTAGTCAAAGTAATCTAATTATCCACTCTTGCTTAGTTCACTTAAAGACAAACTCAAAATAAACCATATTCAAATGGAACCAGACTGAAGAGGTTGAAAAAGAAGAAAATTTCAATCCAGGTATACAGACAGAAATGCTCTGAGGTTCAGAAATAAGAGGCATAGAATGTACAAACATTGTTTTTTCTAAATGCTTAAATTAGCAGAGTAATTTTTTACGTTTTTTTCTCAGCATATATGTAAAACGATGATACTAACATTTTCACTTAAGTATTTTCTGTCCTGAACAGGGAAAAATTTGTGAAAGAAAAGAACCACCTACCAATGAAAACTACTGGTATCTTATTTTCTATTTAACTGCAAATCTGGATTACTCAACCTAGGCTCTTCTGTTTTTTAAATCCTGAAAGTTGTTAACGAAGCAGATTTTTTGTTGTTGTTCTTTCTTCCCTTTAATTACACTTTATATATATGTATTAATACATAATACAAACACATGGTACAAAATTTAGAAAGAAACAAAAGAATTTATAATCAACAGTCTCCCTCCTATACCTCTACTACCTCTTCTCAGTTCCCCTCCAGGGAGCCACTCTTCACATTATTCCATTAAACAAATATACCTTAATTTATTAAACTAATTCTCTATGTAGGGATCTAACCAATTCTCTACTGAATTCTAATGATCCTGCAACAATCACTGCAAAGAAGATTCTGATATACTAACAACTAGTGAATAGAAAGTGGGTAAGCCAATCTTAAATATCAACATAATTTTAGTCTATCTTTTCCAAACAAAGTGTCCACTGAAAAAGAATAAACAATATCATTCTTTAAGTAAATACCAAGACTTTTTTTAAGTCAACAAAATAAAAGTGCATTTTGTATTGAACAAACTCTATGCCATATTAACACACAATAAAGAGTTGTTACAATAAAGGGTTGCTTGGTAACACTAGAGAAATTGCAGAAAATACAGTTTTTAGCACCGTATTTAGCACCCCACCCCATTATTAACAACTTGCATTAGTGTGGTACATTTGTTACAAATAATTAAAGAATATTATTATAATTGTACTATTAACTAAAGTTCATGGTTTACAATAGGGTTCCCTGTTTATGTCATATAGTCCTTATTTTTTTAAGAAAATTTTATTCTAGCAATGTGTATACAATATAAAACTTTCCCTTTTAACACTTTCAGACATATAATTCTGTGCTGTTAATTATGTTCCAAATGTTGTCCTACCATCACCACCATCCATTACCAAAACTTTTCCATCACCCCAAATAGAAACTGCACAATTTAATGTTTACTTCCCCATTCCCTTTTCCCCCACCCTAGACTCTGTTAACACATTTTAGTTTCTGACTCTATGTATTTGCATGTTCTAATATTTCATATTAATGTGATTATAAATATTTGTCCCTTTGTGTGTGGCTTATTTCACTCAACATGTCTTCAAAGTTCATCCGTGTTGTTCCATAGATCAAAACTTCATTCTTTTTTATGGCTGAATAATATTCCATTTTATGTATATGCCACATCTTGTTTACCCATCCAATTACTCTTGATGCAACAAAAATAAACAACTGACAATCGCAGACTTCCCCTCTTCTCTTCAGCTATTTTTAAATTAAGTCCTACATAAAACTTGTCTGTAGGAATGCAAACCAGCATGGATTTGGTTTGCAATTAGAAGATAGAAAGTCTTTTAAGAACAGCATAGTTAGGAATGCAAATTCATTGAAAAGCAAACACATATATTAGGGGAATTTATTCTTGCCTTTTTACATTTGTTATCTATTTATATGTAATTTTTTTTCCTTAGGGAAGGACTTATTTTTAAAAAGTGGGTATCTCCTTAAAGAAAGCAGCTCCTATTCAACAGCTGGATGGATACTCAAAGTCCTTTACCAGTTTTCTTGTTCTAATGGCCTAGTTCCACCTCCCTCAATCCCCCTAATGATGGGTAAACCAAGCTCTGGTCCCAAGATAAATTCAAATGGGAAATAAGATAAAAAACATGAATAAAAATGACAACAATTTTTTCTCTAAATTCAGCTTTGGAAGTACACCATTTCCCAGAGCTAAAAACTAGATTCCTACAGTATTCTGCAGTCACCAGTCCTACTGTAGCAAAAATGCTACTGGGCATGAGAGCTGTCACCTTGGTCCTTCCTATTAACTCTAGGGAATTAATTTTCTTGGTATCCCAGCCTCTGCCTAGGATTGGAGCATAGCCTGCTAGGACCCCAGCTTGAAAATTCAACCTCACCAATAATAATCAGATTATATGATAGGTAATTAATGACAAATCCAAGAGAAAAAAATCTTTCTCTTATGGAACTCAGAGCTACCCCTTACATGCAAGCTAATTTGCCTAACATAGTTAAATAGCGTTAAGAATTTGCCTTTCAAATTCTTCATTATTCTACCCTACACATATTGGATCAAGCTGATAATCTCTCTGGAGGCAACCTGGTAGCCAACTCTTGTCTGGAATGTAACCATACTTATGAAATCCCTGCACATATAGTTCCTTATTACTGGCTGAAATCCTACTATCAGCTTATGCTGTTCTTTTAAGCAGACCAAGTAGCAGGTTTTTGTCTTTCTCCATCTAATTTGCTCTGTAGTGAATCAAGGAAGAAATGATGTCTTTGGGGAAGACTGCTTAGAGCTGAATTTGAAGTATTGCTTTATTATGATATTTCTTAAAACTGTGCTGTCTCAAATAGTAGCCATTAGCCATATTTGGATAATGAGCACTTGAAATGTGGATGGTCTGAATTGATATGTACTTTAAATTGAAAATACACAATAGGTTTTCAAACATTACATACAAAACAAGAAAAAATACCTCAAAACTGTTTAAAATATTGATTAAATGTTAAATTGATGACATATTTGTTAAACAGAATATTAAAATTAATTTTAATTTTACTTTGAAAAATGTGGCTATTAGAAAATTTTGATTAAATATACTGTTTGCATTATATTTGTTTATTATAGGACCTAGATTATAGAACTGTGCTATCTTAGAGTATTTAACTAATAATAGCACATGGAGTCATTATTTTACAAGGTTTGCTTGGATATCTATATATCATCAGAAAATACCTAAAAAATAAAAGTTCCTCTTTGCAAAACACTGTCAGCTAATAAATGAATGATACAATTAGAAAAATCACCATTTTGTAATTCCCAATGGAATAAATGATTCAGGCAAAGATCATCAATGGATACAAAACTCACTGGTGAAAGGTTGTTGGGCAATAGGATACTCAAAAAGTGTGAAAGTATAGTCTATAGCTTATTTACAAACTGCAAAGATCTGATATCACCACTTTAACAAAATGGAACCTTAGCCTACGAATAGTTGATATTATGTGCTTCATGATATGTGCTAATATGAGGTAAGTGTTACCTAAAAAATATACTTTTCCCAATGTTTTATTATGAAAATTTTCAGAATTACAGCAAAGTAGAAAGCATTTTACAGAGAAACTCAGTACTCTCCCACCACCTTATATTTTACTAAATTTATCACGTATCTGTCCATCAATACATTTTATTATCTGATGTAAAAAATCACAGCCACTGATAAATGGCCCCCTGAATAATCCATGAAAAATTCTTGCCCAAAAATGTTTAATCTGAATCTAATCAAGCCTCTACTCCTAACTTCCAGTTTAAAGGAAATGTAGTGGATAGAGGAATAAACTAATTGACACTAACAAGAAATAGCCATATAAATCCACAATGTGGAACCCTCCGTAAAACATCTCTCGATTAGATACTTAAAAAAAATTTAACTCATGAAAAAAACAGTTTTGATGACTATTCTAGATTTAAGAGTCTAAAGGGACAACAACAAATTATAATCCATCAATCTACAAAAGACATTCTCGTAGAAAAATATGAATATGAACTGGATATTACAGAATCATTGTTACTTTTCTTAGGTTTGGTAATGGGACCATGGTTATATAGGGGAGACAAAATATTCTTAGGAGATGAATGCTGAAGTATACAGGAGTAAAGTTCAGGATATCTATAACTTATTTTCAAATGGTACAGCAAAACAAAAGCAAAAACATCCAACTAAACATATATTTTTTTAACTAATCCATTTAACTACTTATTTTATGGAAAAGTAAATACAGCAAAATGTTAACAATCATCGTATCTAAGAAGAGGGTAAAGAGGTGTTTACTAGTCTTTCAACTTTTGATCTGAAAAATTTCAAAATAAAAAGTTGGAATGTAGGATGGATTAAAAACATTTCATTGCAGAGTTCTTTATAAAGTCTGCTGTTTTGTCCTACCTGGGCCTTTCAGACTGAGACATGATTTTTGAAAAAAATTCACAAACAAAAACCAGTCTCTATAAACATTCTTCATGTCCATCACAGAGGTTATGTTAATACAAGCTAAAAGTATACAATATGCACTATTTCAACTGACATTTTAGTCTGTAAGCAAAGGAGTTAATGTTGTGTGTAGTATTACTGAGGAAGTTCAATCATAAGTTCAAATTTGAGAGCAAGCTCACTGCCACCAGCCTGCATAATGCACAGTTTTAGACAGTTATATACTTCAGATTTTACTTCATAAATGACATTAAAAAAAATTTTATTAATAAAACCAATCAACACACAATATGAACATTCTTTTTTCATCACATAGTTGTATATTCATCATCATCATCATTTCTCAGAACATTTACATCAATTTGAAAAAGAAATAAAAAGACAACAGAAAAGAATTCATATGTACCATACCTCTTACTCCTCCCTTTCATTGATCACTAGCATTTCAATCTACTAAATTTATTTTAACATTTATTCCCCCTATTATTTATTTATTTTTAATCCATATCTTTTACTCATCTGTCCATAAGGTAGATAAAAGAAGCATCAGACATAAGGTTTTCACAATCACACAGTCACATTGCGATGCTATATCATTATACAATCACCTTCATGAAACATGGCTATTGGAACACAGCTCCACATTTTCAGGCAGTTCCCTCCAGCCTCTCGGTTATGCCTTAACTAAAAAGGTGATATCTATTTAATGTGTAAGAGTAACCTCCAGGATAACCTCGTGACTATGGAGTCTCTCAGCCATTAACACTTTATGTTGTCTCATTTCTCTCTTTCCCCTTTCAGTTGAGAAGGTTTTCTTAATCCCTTGGTGCTGAGTCCCAGCTCATTCTAGGATTTCTGTCCCACGTTGCCAGGAAGGTTCACACCTCTGGGAGTCATGTCTCATGTAGAGAGGTAGAGGGCAGTGAGTTTGCTTGTTGTGTTGGCTGAGAGAGAGGCCACATCTGAGCAACGAAAGAGGTTCTCTTGGGGGTGACTCTTAGGCCTAATTTTAAGTAGGCTTAGCCTATACTTCGCGGGGTTAAGTTTCATATGAAGGAACCCCAAGATTGGGGGCTCAGCCTATTGTTTTGGTTGTCCCCACTGTGTGTGAGAATATCAAGAATTCTCCACTTGGGGAAGATGAATTTTTCCCCTTTCTCACCATTCCCTGAAGGGGACTTTGCAAATACTTTTTTATTCACTGTTTGAATCCATCTGGGATTTACAGAGGCATCACTCTGGACAAACCTACAAAATCTCATGCCCTACTCAAGGTTCCATGTGCTTATGGTGTTCAAGCATGCTGTCCACATAAGTTATATTAGGAGATGCACTAGTCAAAACATAAATTTTGTGCTTAATAAATAATTTTTGATTTAGTCTCACACATAAGTTTAAGTTTTAAAATATTAATTACCATCTATTTTCAATACCCTGCATTATTGACATGCCTTTGTTCTTCCTCATGCAAAATATTTTTAAATTTGTACATTTAGTCACTATTATTATACACTCTAGGCATTCCTAGATTATACCACGTCAGTTTTTATCATATATCTTTCCAACTGATTCCATTTGTGCCCACAGGGCTCTTCCCTCTATCATTCTCACATTCAGCTTCATTTAGTGTTCTAACATTTTTGTATTACAGTTAGGTAGTATTGTGCTATCCATTTCTGAAATTTTACAATCAGTCCCGTTGCACAATCTGTATCCCTTCAGTTCCAATTACCCAATATCTATCCAATTTCTATCTCCTGATGACCTCTGTTATTAACTGAAATTATCCAAGTTCATTCATTAATGTTAGTTCATATCAGTAAGACCACACAATATTTGTTCTTTTGTTTCTGGCTAATCTCACTCAGCATAATGTCCTTAAGGTCCATCCATGTTGTTACATACTTCATAACTTTATTCTGTCTTACAGCTGCATAATATTCCATCATATGTACATACCACAGCTTGTTTAGTCACTTGTCTGTTGATGGACATCTGGGCTATTTCCACCTCTTCACAATTGTAAATAATGCTGATACAAGTATTGGTGGGAAAATGTCCATTTGTATCTTTACCCTCATGTCCTCTGAGTAGATACCTAGCAATGGTATTGCCAAGCCATGTAGCAATTCTATACTTAGCTTCCTGAGGAACTGCCAAACTGCCTTCTACCCCGGTGGTACCATTTGACATTCCCACCAACAGTGGATAAAGTTTGCCTCTTTCTCCGCATCCTCTCCAGCACTAGTCGTTTTCTGTTGTACTCATAATGGCCATTCTGGTGGATGTGAGATGATATCTAATTGAGGTTTTGATTTGCATTTCCCTAATAGGCAGGAAAGTTGAGCATCTTTTCATGTGCCTTTTGGCCATTTGTATTTCCTGTTCTGAGAAGTGCCTGTTCAAGTCTTTTGCCCATTTTGCAATTGAGTTGTCTATCTTTTTGTTGTTGAGTTGAACAATCTCTTTATATATTCTGGATACTAGACCTTTATTCGATATTTCATTTCCAAATATTGTCTCCCATAGTGTAGGATGTGTTTTTACTTTCTTGACAAAGTTCTTTGACACACAAAAGTGTTTAATTTTGGGGAGTTCCCATTTCTTTCTTTCTTTCTTCAATGCTCATGCTTCGGGTGTAAGGTCTAAGAAACTGCCAATTATAAGATTTACAAGATGTTTCCCTATATTTTCTTCTAACAGTTTTATGGTCTTAGATATAATGCTTAGATCTTTCATCCATTTTGACTTAATTTTTGTATAGGGTGTGAGATACGGATCCTCTTTCATTCTTTTGCATATGGATATCCAGTTTTTTATGCCCCATTATTGAAGAGGCTGTTCTGTCCTAGGTGAGTTGGCTTGACTTCCTTATCAAAGATCAACTGTCCATAGATGAGAGGGTCTACATATCTGAACACTCTATTCGATTCCATTGGTCAGTATATTTATTTTTATACCAGTACAATGCTGTTTTGACCACTGTCTTCGTAATATGCCTTAAAGTCAGGTAGAGTGAGATCTCCGACTTCATTTTTCTTCCTCAGGATACTTTTAGCTATTTGGGGTACCCACCCTTCCAGATAAATTTGGTTACTGGTTTTCTATTTCTGAAAAGTAAGTTTTTGGGATTTTAATTGGTATTGTATTGAATCTGTAAATTAATTTAGGTAGAACTGACATCTTAACTATATTTAGTCTTCCAATCCATGAACACAGCATGCCCTCCCTCATTTAGGTCTTCCATGATTTCTTTTAACAACTCCTTATAGTTTTCTCTGTACAGGTCTTTTGTCCCTTTAGTTAAATTTATTTCTAAATATTTTATTCTTTTGGTTGCAATTGTAAATGGAATTTTTTTCATGATTTCCCCCTCAGATTTCTCATTACTAGTGTATAGAAACACTACAGATTTTTGAGTGTTGATTTTGTAACCTGCCACTTTGCTGTATTCATTTATGAGCTCCAGTAGTTCTGCTGTGGATTTTTTTTGGTTTTCGACATATAGTATCATATCATCTGCAAACAGTGAGAATTTTACTTCTTCCTTTCTAATTTTGATGCCTTTCCAATTTCTTTTTCTCATCTAATTGCTCTGTTTAGAATTTCCAATACAATGTTGAATAACAGTGGTCATAGTGGACATCCTTGTCTTGTTCCTGATCTTAGGGGGAAAGTTTTCAGTTTTTCCCCATTGAGGATGATGTTAGCTATGGGTTTTTCATATATTCCCTTTATCATGTTGAGGAAGTTCCCTTCTATTCCTGTTCTTTGAAGTGTTTCCAACAGGAAAAGATGCTGAATTTCGTCAAATGCCTTTTCTGCATCAATGAAGATGATCATGTGGTTTTTCTGCTCTGATGTGTTGATATGGTGTACCTCATTAATTGATATTTTTATGTTGAACCACCCTTGCATAACTAGGATGAATCCTACTTGGTCATGGTGTATAATTCTTTTAATATGCTGCTGGATTCAATTTTTAAGAATTTTGTTGAGGATTTCTGCATCTATATTCATAAGAGAGATTTGTCAATAGTTTTCTTTTTTTGTAGTATCTTTGCTTGACTTAGGTATGAGGGTGATGTTCGCTTTGTATAATGAGTTAGGTAGATTTCCACTCCTCTTCCATTTTTTTGAAGAGTTTGAGTAGGATTGGTACTAATTCTTTCTGGAATGTTTGGGAGAATTCACATGTGAAAGCATATGGACCTGGACTTTTCTTTTTGGGGAGCTTCTTAATGACTGATTCAAATTCTTTACTCGTGATTAGTTTGTTGAGGTAGCCTATTTCTTCTCGAGTCAATGTTGGTTGTTCATGCCTTTCTAGGAAGTTGTCCATTTCATCTACTTTGTTGAATTTATTAGCATAAAGTTGTTCATAGTATCCTCTCACTACTTCCTTTATTTCTGCAGGGCCAGTGGTTATGTCTCTTCTTTACATTTCTAATTTTATTTATTGGCATCCTCTCTCTTCTTCTTTTTGTCAACCTTGCTATGGGGCCATCAATCTTATTGATTTTCTCATAGAACCAACTTCTCTTTTGTTGATTTTCTCAATTGTTTTCATGTTCTCAATTTCATTTATTTCCGCTCTAATGTTCACTATTTCTTTCCTTTTGCTTGCTTCGGGATTAGTTTGCTGTACTTTCTCTGGTTCTTCCAAATGGACAGTTAATTCCTCAATTTTTGCTCTTTCTTCTACTCTGATACAGGTATTTAGGGCAATAAACTTCCCTCTTAGTACTGCCTTTGCTGCAATCCATAAATTTTCATATGTCGTGTTTTCATTTTCATTTGCCGTGTTTTCATTTTCATTTGCCTTAATATATTTACTGATTTTTCTTGTAATTTTTTCCTTGACACATTGGCTGTTTAACAGTGTGTTGTTGAGCCTCCATAAAGTTGTGAATTTTCTGGTACTCTGCCTGTTATTGATTTCCAAGTTCATTCCTTTATGATCAGAAAAAGTGTTTTGTATGAATTCAATCTTTTAAAATTTAGTGAGACTTGCTTTGTGACCCAGCATATGGTCTATCCTTGAGAATGATCCATGAGCACTTGAGAAAAAGGTATATCCTGCTGTTATGGGTGTAATGTTCTAAAAATATCTGTTAAGTCTAGCTCATGCATTGTATTATTCAAATTCTGTTTCTTTATTGATCCTCTATCTAGATGTTCTGTCCATTGGTGAGAGTGGTGAATTGAAGTCTCCAACTATTATTGGAGATGTGTCTATTTCTCTTTTCAGTGTCTGCCTCATGTATTTTGAAGTATTCTGGCTCAGTGCATAAGTACTTATGATTGTTATGTCTTCTTGTTGAATTGTTTCTTTTATAAATACACAGTGTCCTTCTTTGTCTCTTTTAACTGTTTTACATTTGAAGTCTAATTTGTTGGATATTAGCATAGCTACTCCTGCTCTTTTCTGATTGTTATTTGCATGAAATACCTGTTCTCAATCTTTCACTTTCAACTTATGTTTATCCTTGGGTCTAAGATGTGTTTCCTGTAGACAGCATATAGAATGGTCCTGTTTTTTAATCCATTCTGCCAGGCTGTGTCTTTTGATTGGGGAGTTCAATCCATTCACATTTAGTGTTATTACTGAACAGACAGTATTTTCTTCTACCATTTTTCCTTTTGGATTATATATGTCATATCTAATTTTCCTTCTTTTTACTTTTACTGATAGTCTTCATTTCTACACTTCTCCACACCTCTCTCTTCTGTCTTTTCATATCTGTCTCTAGTGCTACCTTTAATGTTTCTTGCAGAGCCAGTCTCTCAGTGATTTTTCTGCCTAAAAATGTTTTAATTTCTCTCTCATTTCTGAAGGACAATTTTGCTGGATATAGAATTCTTGTTTGGCAGTTTTTCTCTTTTAATAATTTAAATATATCATTCCACGGTCTTCTTGTCTACATGGTTCTGCTGAGAAATCTACATATAGTTTTATAGGGCTTCCCTTGTATGTGATGGATTGCTTTTCTCTTGCTGCTTTCAAGATTCTCTCTTTCTCTTTGACCTCTGACATTCTGATTAGTAAGTGTCTTGGAGTACGTCTACTTGGATCTATTCTCTTTGGGGTATGCTGCACTTTTTGGATCTGTAATTTTAAGTCTTTCATAACAGTTGGGAAATTTTCAGTGCTAATTTAGTTTTTCTCCTTCTTTTCCCTTCTCTTCTTCTTCTGGGTCACCCACAACATGTATATTCGTGCACTTCATGCTGTCATTCAATTCCCTGAGTCCCTGCTCGTACTTTTCCATTCTTTTCTCTATATTTTCATTTGCTTATCAGATTTCAGATGTCCCATCCTCCAGTTCCTAATCCTACCTTCTGTCTCTTGAAATCTGACATTGTAGGTTTCCATTGTCTTTTTAATCTCTTCTACTGTGCCTTTCATTCCCATAAATTCTGTGATTTGTTTTTTCAGACTTTCTTTTTCTTCTTTTTGTTCATTCCTTGCCTTCTTTATATCCTCCTTCAATAACTGATTTATTTTTGATGAGGTTTTCCATGTTTGCTCGTATATTCTGAATTAATTGTTTCAACCCCTGTACCTCATTTGAATTGTTGGTTTGTTCCTTTCATTGGGCCATATCTTCAATTTCCCTACTATGATTTGCTATTTTTTTGCTGGCCTCTAAGCGTTTAATTACCTTAATTAGTTTATTCTGGAGATTGTTTTCACTTTTTTTTACCTAGGATTTTCTTGCTGGATGACTCTGTTGTCTATCTGTTCTGACATTCAGTTCAACTTATTCTGGACCTCTAGCTTAGGTTTTATTTAACAGATAAGAATTTTTCAGTTCTTGTTTTCTTGTGTCTTGCCCTGCCTGTATGGTACCTTTTCTTCCCCTCTTAGGAAGTTCTACTTAGGTATTATAGACCCCAGCCAGATTTTCCCAGACCAAACTGGCCTCCTGTCAGAAGGAAAGTCACCTGACTGTTTTCCCTGAGGGTGAGACCCAGCAGATTAAAAGACTTTTCTATGAAGCCTCTAGGCTCTCCTTTTTTCCTATCCTGCCCAGTATGTGGCGCTTGTCTGCCTGCAGGTCCCACCAGCATAAGGTGATGTGGTACCTTTCACTTCAGCAGACTCTCCCTGCTGGGGGTATGGTGGAGACAGAGGAGAGGTTGTAATCTAGTTTTTTTTTTTTTTGGCTTTTAAAATGGGGAATTTAATGAGCTACAAGTTTAAAGCTCTAAGGCCATGACAATGACCCAATTAAAGCAAGTCTACAGAAATGTCCAAACTAAGTCATCCAGGAAAAGATACCTTAAGCAACCCAGGCAGGACTCAGAATGGGTGGAGGCAGTCGGCCAGCTGATGAAGTTCAGGGATCCTCTCTCATCTGGGAAGGCAACTGGCAAACATGGCATTGCCTGCTAGTTCCTCTCCAGGTGTCCTGCTTCATGAAGCAACACTGGAAGAGTTTTCCTTCTTCATCTCCAAAAATAACTGGCTGGAGGACTCTCTGCGTCTAATGGCTATGTCTTTCTGAAGCTTTCTCCAAAATACTTCTTTTATAGGATTCCAGTAAACTAATCAAGACCCACACGGAATGGGTAGAGACACGTCTTCATCGAATCAATTCTTTTTATTAATTAAAAAAAAGATTAACACAACATTTAGAAATAATTCAATTCGACATATGCAATCAGTAATTCTTAATATTATCACATCGATGTATGATCATCATTTCTTATTACATTTGCATCGACTTAGAAAAAGAAATAGTAAGACAACAGAAAAAGAAATAAAATGATAATATAGAGAAAAAAATAAAAATAAAAAATACAAAAAGTATATATAAAAAACACACACACAAACAAACAAAAAACTATAGCTCAGATGCAGCTTCATTCAGTGTTTTAACATAATTACATTACAATTAGGTAGTATTGTGCTGTCCATTTTTGAGTTTCTGTATCTATTCCTATTGCACAGTCTGTATCCCTTCAGCTCCACTTACTCATTATCTTACCCTGCTTCTAACTCCTGATGGTCTCTGTTACACAATGACATATTCCAAGTTTATTCTCGAATGTCGGTTCACATCAGTGGGACCATACAGTATTTGTCCTTTAGTTTTTGGCTAGTCTCACTCAGCATAATGTTCTCTAGGTCCATCCATGTTATTACATGCTTCATAAGTTTATTCTGTCTTAAAGCTACATAATATTCCATCTTATGTATATACTACAGTTTGTTTAGCCACTCGTCTGTTGATGGACATTTTGGCTGTTTCCATCTCTTTGCAGTTGTAAATAATGCTGCTATAAACATTGGTGTGCAAATGTCCATTTGTGTCTTTGCCCGTAAGTCCTCTGAGTAGATACCTAGCAATGGTATTGCTGGGTCGTATGGCAATTCTATATTCAGTTTTTTGAGGAACCGCCAAACTGCCTTCCACAGTGGTTGCACCATTTGACATTCCCACCAACAGTGGATAAGTGTGCCTCTTTTTCACATCCTCTCCAGCACTTGTCATTTACTGTTTTGTTGATAATGGCCATTCTGGTGGGTGTGAGATGATATCTCATTGTGGTTTTGATTTGCATTTCTCTAATGGCCAGGGACATTGAGCATCTCTTCATGTGCCTTTTGGTCATCTGTATTTCCTCTTCTGGGAAGTGTCTGTTCAAGTCTTTTTCCCATTTTGTAATTGGGTTGGCTGTCTTTTTGTTGTTGAGTTGAACAATCTCTTTATAAATTCTGGATACTAGACTTTTATCTGATATGTCGTTTCCAAATATTGTCCCCCATTGTGTAGGCTGTCTTTCTACTTTCTTGATGAAGTTCTTTGATGCACAAAAGTGTTTAATTTGGAGGAGCTCCAATTTCTTTCTTTCTTTCTTCAGTGCTCTTGCTTTAGGTTTAAGGTCCATAAAACCACCTCCAATTGTAAGTTTCATGAGATATCTCCGGACATTTTCCTCTAACTGTTTTATGGTCTTAGACCTAATGTTTAGATCTTTGATCCATTTTGAGTTAACTTTTGTATAGGGTGTGAGATACGGATCCTCTTTCATTCTTTTGCATATAGATATCCAGTTCTGTAGGCACCAATTATTGAAGAGACTGTTCTATCCCAGGTGAATTGGCTTGACTGCCTTATCAAAGATTAAATGTCCATAGTTGAGAGGGTCTATATTTGAGCATTCTATTCGATTCCACTGGTTGATATATCTATCTTTATGCCAATACCATGCTGTTTTGACCACTGTGGCTTCATAATGTACCTTAAAGTCCGGCAGCTTGAGACCTCCAGCTTTGTTTTTTTTCCTCAAGATACTTTTAGCAATTCGGGGCACCCTACCATTCCAGATAAATTTGCTTATTGGTTTTTGTATTTCTGAAAAATAAGTTGTTGGGATTTTGATTGGTATTGCATTGAATCTGTAAATCAATTTAGGTAGGATTGACATCTTAACTATATTTAGTCTTCCAATCCATGAACACGATCTGCCCTTCCATCTATTTAGGTCTTCTGTGATTTCTTTTAACAGTTTTTTGTAGTTTTCTTTATATAGGTCTTTTGTCTCTTAAGTTAAATTTATTCCTAAGTACTTTATTCTTTTAGTTGCAATTGTAAATGGAATTCGTTTCTTGATTTCCCCCTCAGCTTGTTCATTGTTAGTGTATAGAAACGCTACGGATTTTTGAATGTTGATCTTGTAACCTGCTACTTTGCTGTACACATTTATTAGCTCTAGTAGTTTTGTTGTGGATTTTTCCGGGTTTTCGACGTATAGTATCATATTGTCTGCAAACAGTGATAGTTTTATTTCTTCCTTTCCAATTTTGATGCCTTGTATTTCTTTTTCTTGTCTAATTGCTCTAGCTAGAACCTCCAACACGATGTTGAATAATAGCGGTGATAATGGACATCCTTGTCTTGTTCCTGATCTTAGGGGGAAAGTTTTCAATTTTTCCCCATTGAGGATGATATTAGCTGTGGGTTTTTCATATATTCCCTCTATCATTTTAAGGAAGTTCCTTTGTATTCCTATCTTTTGAAGTGTTTTCAACAGGAAAGGATGTTGAATCTTGTCAAATGCCTTCTCTGCATCAATTGAGATGATCATGTGATTTTTCTGCTTTGATTTGTTGATATGGTGTATTACATTAACTGATTTTCTTATGTTGAACCATCCTTGCATACCTGGGATGAATCCTACTTGGTCATGATGTATAATTCTTTTAATGTGTTGCTGGATTCGATTTGCTAGAATTCTGTTGAGGAGCTTTGCATTTTTATTCATTAGAGAGATTGGTCTGTAGTTTTCTTTTTTTGTAATATCTTTGCCTGGTTTTGGTATGAGGGTGATGTTGGCTTCATAGAATGAATTAGGTAGCTTTCCCTCCACTTCAATTTTTTTGAAGAGTTTGAGGAGAGTTGGTACTAATTCTTTCTGGAATGTTTGGTAGAATTCACATGTGAAGCTGTCTGGTCCTGGACTTTTCTTTTTGGGAAGCT
Source organism: Tamandua tetradactyla (assembly GCF_023851605.1). Lineage (NCBI taxonomy): Eukaryota > Metazoa > Chordata > Mammalia > Pilosa > Myrmecophagidae > Tamandua > Tamandua tetradactyla. The sequence goes on along the minus strand of NC_135329.1, from coordinate 30,516,556 downwards.
TTTGAATGACTGATTCAATTTCTTTACTTGTGATTGGTTTGTTGAGGTCGTCTAGTTCTTCTTGAGTCAGAGTTGGTTGTTCATGCCTTTCTAGGAACTTGTCCATTTCATCTACATTGTTGTATTTATTAGCGTAAAGTTGTTCATAGTATCCTGTTATTACCTCCTTTATTTCTGTGAGGTCAGTGGTTATGTCTTCTCTTCCATTTCTGATCTTATTTACTGGCGTCCTCTCTCTTCTTTTTGTCAATCTTGCTAAGGGCCCATCAATCTTATTGATTTTCTCCTAGAACCAACTTCTGGTCTGATTGATTTTCTCTATTGTTTTCATGTTCTCAATTTCATTTATTTCTGCTCTAATCTTGTTATTTCTTTCTTTTTGCTTGCTTTGGGGTTAGTTTGTTGTTCTTTCTCCAGTTCTTCCAAGTGGACAGTTAATTCCTCCATTTTTGCCTTTTCTTCTTTTCTGATATAGGCATTTAGGGCAATAAATTTCCCTCTTAGCACTGCCTTTGCTGCGTCCCATAGGTTTTGATATGTTGTGTTTTCATTTTCATTCGCCTCGAGATATTTACTAATTTCTCTTGTAATTTCTTCCTTGACCTACTCATTGTTTAAGAGTGTGTTGTTGAGCCTCCACATATTTGTGAATTTTCTGGCACTCTGCCTATTATTAATTTCCAACTTCATTCCTTTATGATCCGACAAAGTGTCGGGTATGATTTCAATCTTTTTAAATTTGTTGAGATTTGCTTTGTGACCCAGCATATGGTCTATCTTTGAGAATGATCCATGAGCACTTGAGAAAAAGGTGTATCTTGCTGTTGTGGGGTGTAATGTCCTATAAATGTCTGTTAATTCTAGCTCATTTATTGTAATATTCAAATTCTCTGTTTCTTTATTGATTCTCTGTCTAGATGTTCTGTCCATTGATGAGAGTGGCGAATTGAAGTCTCCAACTATTACGGTAGATGTGTCTCTTTCCCTTTCAAGTGTTTGCAGTGTATTCCTCATGTATTCTGGGGCATTCTGATTCGGTGCAAAAATATTTATGATTGTTATGTCTCCTTATTTAATTGTTCCTTTTATTAGTAGATAGTATCCTTCTTTGTCTCTTTTAACTGTTTTACATTTGAAGTCTAATTTGTTGGATATTAGTATAGCTACTCCTGCTCTTTTCTGGTTGTTATTTGCATGAAATATCTTTTCCCAACCTTTCACTTTCAACGTATGTTTATCTTTGGGTCTAAGATGTGTTTCCTGTAGACAGCATATAGAAGGATCCTGTTTTTTAATCCATTCTGCCAGTCTATGTCTTTTGATTGGGGAATGCAGTCCATTAACATTTAGTGTTATTACTGTTTGGGTAATACGTTCCTCTACCATTTTGCCTTTTGTATTATATATATCATATCTGATTTTCCTTCTTTCTACACTCTTCTCCAAACCTCTCTCTTCTGTCTTTTCGTATCTGACTCTAGTGCTCCTTTTAGTATTTCTTGCAGAGCTGGTCACTTGGTCACAAATTCTCTCGGTGACTTTTTGTCTGAAAATGTTTTAATTTTTCCCTCATTTTTGAAGGACAATTTTGCTGGATATAGGAGTCTTGGTTGGCAGTTTTTCTCTTTTAGTAATTTAAATATATCATCCCACTGTCTTCTAGCTTCCATGGTTTCTGCTGAGAAATCTACACATAGTCTTATTGGGTTTTCCTTGTATGTGACGGATTGTTTTTCTCTTGCTGCTTTCAAGATCCTCTCTTTCTCTTTGACCTCTGACATTCTAACTAGTAAGTGTCTTGGAGAACGCCTATTTGGATCTATTCTCTTCGGGGTGCGCTGCACTTCTTGGATCTGTAATTTTAAGTCTTTCATAAGAGTTGGGAAATTTTCAGTGATAATTTCTTCCATTAGTTTTTCTCCTCCTTTTCCCTTCTCTTCTCCTTCTGGGACACCCACAACACGTATATTTGTGCACTTCATATTACCATTAAATTCCCTGAGCCGCTGCTCAAATTTTTCCATTCTTTTCCCTATAGTTTCTGTTTCTTTTTGGATTTCAGATGTTCCATCCTCCAGTTCACTAATTCTAGCCTCTGTCTCTTTAAATCTACCATTGTGGGTTTCCACTGTTTTTTTTCATCTCTTCTACTGTGTCTTTCAATCCCCTAAGTTCTGTGATTTGTTTTTTCAGACTTTCCATTTCTTCCCTTTGTTGATCCCATACCTTCTTTATGTCCTCCCTCAATTTATTGATTTGGTTTTTGAAGAGGTTTTCCATTTCTGTTCGTATATTCAGAATTAGTTGTCTCAGCTCCTGTATCTCATTTGAGCTATTGGTTTGTTCCTATGACTGGGCCATATCTTCAATTTTCCTGGTGTGATTTATTATTTTTGCTGGCGTCTGGGCATTTAATCAGATTTCCCTGAGTGTGGGACCCAGCAGGTTGAAAGACTTTCCTGTGAAGTCTCTGGGCTCTGTTTGTCTTATCCTGCCCAGTATGTGGTGCTTGTCTGTCTGCGGGTCCCACCAGCAAAAGATGTTGTGGCTCCTTTAACTTTGGAAGACTCTCGCTGCTGGGTGTGTGGTGGAGATAGAGGAAAGGTTGTAGGTTGGTTTTAATGGCTTCAAATTGTGAAGTCCTGGGATCCGAGTTCCTTGAGAGAGGGAATCCACCTGAGTTGTGTTTCACCCTTCCCGCGGGGAAGATTCAGGTAGTAGAGAGCCCTGAAAGCAGTCTGTTTCTGCATTCGGGGCAGTTGCAACCTGTGTAATCCCAGAGCTGAGCCCAGAGGCAACCAAGCCTCTGTAGAAACAGCTGCAGAAGGCTCTTTTTCACCCCCTTTCCTCTTTTTCAGTTAGCCCAATAGGTGACTTCCGCCTTGATCAGTTTCGCCTGAGCTGAGGGCCTATTTTTAGTAGTCAGAAGTTGTTCATTAATGCCACTATTGGTGTTAGGTTGGGCTCAGTCTCTACTACTGTTGGAGACTCTTTCCTTTCCCTCCGGGAAGTCTCCTGTCAGCGAGGGGCGCCAGCCACCGCGGCTTGGGGATCTGCTGTTCGGATGCTCCCAGCCCGCCTGGGAAGCCGCGTGTATGGAAGTGGCTGCGGTCGCCGGCCACCGCGGCTTGGGGGACCGCTTTCCCGAGGCTCCCAGCCGGCCCGGGAAGCCGTGCGTGGGGGAGGGGCTCTGGCCGCCGCGGTTTGGGGAATCGCCGATCCAAATCTCCCAGCTGGCCCAGGAAGCTGCGTGTGTGGAAGGGGCTCTGGTTGCCGGCCACCGCAGGTTGGGGGATCGCTGCTCTGAGTCTCCCAGTTGGCCCGGGAAGCCACGCGTGGGGAGGGGCAATGGCCGCTGCAGCTTGGGGAACCCGATCCAGAGCTCCCAGCCGCCCTGGGAAGGAGGGAGGGAGCTCCAGCCGCCAGCCACAGCGGCCCGGGGAAGTGCGCGCCTCTTGGGGACCTCACCGCAGTGGAGACTCTTAGCCGGTCCAGCCGGTCCAGAACGGGGTACGCTGTTTGTCTGGTCTCTGTCGTGGCTCCAGGAGCTGTTCTGTACTGTTTCTAGTTCTTTAGTAGTTGTTCTGGAGGAGGAACTAAGACCCACGCGCCTTACTAAGCCGCCATCTGCTCCGGAAGTTCATTGAAAATGTAATCTGGTTTTAATCGCTTCCCTTTTTCAGACCCTGGCGTCTGAACTCCTTTAAAGAGGGATTCCACCTGAGCTGGGCCCCATCCTCTCCTGGGGAAGGCACAAGCTCCAGACAAAAGCTCAAACAAGCTTAATTCTGCCTATGCCTGGGGCAGTGGAGGCCGAGAATCCTTGCAGCTGTATCCAAAGAGCAGTCAAGCCGTAGACACACAGCCACCAAAACAAAAGAGAAAAATCCTTTTCAGAGCAGGACCTCATTCCTCAGGTTTGCAAATCAAGAGCTTAAGTTGGCACGTTGCTCTGTGTATCTCCAGGTCCTATGTGCCCCCTTCTTTCTTTCAGGGCTCAGACCTTTCAAATCCAAGAACACCTGTTTTTTGTTTTTTTTCCATCAGCCCTGCCCTGTCCCCTCTATGCTGGGGAAAAAATCAGTGACCTCTGCTTTTACTCAAGGTTCAGCTGAGCTGGGGGCCTATTTTTAGTAGTTAGAATTTGTGAATTAATTCCACAATTGGAGTTTTGTTGTGCTCAGTCCCTGGTGCTGGTAAACTCTCTTTCCTTTCCCCTCTGGGAAGAAGCCTGTGGGGGAGGGGTTCCGGCTGCCATGGCTTGTGGAACTCATGAGTCTGGGTGGGCTCACAGCCGGTCCAGTTGGTCCAGACTGGAGTATGCTGCATGTCCGGTCAGCGATGTGGCCCCAGCTGTTGTTCCTGGCTATTTATTAGCTGCTCTGGAGGACGAACTAAATCCCACACCTCACTAAGTTGCCATCTTGGCCACCTATAAATCACTTTTTAAAAGTATTTTGCAATTGATCTTGCCTATTTCTGGCAACTTTAGACCCAAAGATTTATGTGATCTTGTTCTTCAAGATTTCATTCTGCTTTTCAACCTACTACTGCTCTTACAATCATCATGACATCACAGCACCCTAATGTTCATGAATCCATTCAACGGAATTAAAAAACAGAAAACATTAGCAGAGAACATGCGTTATGGTGCAGACTGAACTAAATAAAAGCATTAAATTTATATTACAAATTAAACAAGATTTAAAAAGAATACATGTGAAATATGTGTGGACTTATAGTGAAGGAAAAGAAAATCAGCTATTGATAATCAAGACCTTTCTTTCAAACTTTGGTTAGAAATATTATATTACTTAGAAGCAAAGAGGCACTTTGGAGGAAAGCATGAAAATGACTAGAAAATCTTAAGACACCAAACCTAAAAGTACTATCAGGATAAATTTTTTTTTCTTGTTTTTTTTTTTGCATGGGTAGGCACCAGGAATCGAATCCAGGTCTCTGGCATGGCAGGCGAGAATTCTGCCTGCTAAGCCATTGTGGCCTGCCCACAATCAGGAATAATTTTAATAACTACAATTAATACATGATGAGTACTGTGGTGGTTTGAAGCTATATGCATTCCAGGAAAAAGATGTTATTAAACTTAATCCATTTCTGTGATTGTGAACCCACTGTAAGTAGGACCATTTGATGAGATTACTTCAGTTATAAGGTGTGGTCCAAATGAATCAGGATGGTTCTTAATCCTATTACTAGAATCCTTTATAAGGAGAATACAATTCACTCAAAAGAGAAGCACATAGGAAGCAAGAAGCTGAAGGTCAATGAAAGAAAGGCCAGGAAAGGCTGCCATGTGCACTGTCATGTGATAGTGGGGCTTAGGAATAAGGATCACCTGTAGCCAGTCCCAGAATGCTACAGTCTCCAGGCAGAGAGCATCACCCTGATGACACCTTGATTTGGACTTTTCTTCTAGCCTCAAAACCATGAACTAATAAATTCCCATTACTTAAACCAACCCATTGCAAGGTATTTCCTTGAGCAGCCAAGGAAATTCAAACAACTATTTTCTTGCATAAAGCAACAACAGTAAAGTGTATGAAAGTATCTTATGAAGACATATCATCACATGAATTCAACGAAATAATTAATTACATTATATTGTTTCAGATGTAATAAAGAAAGAAAATGGTATTTACCAGGGTTTGTCTTCTCAAGTTGATACCATCGGTAAAATGCCCTTTTCTTCTGTTCACTCAGGTCTGATCCCTGCTGCAACAGCCAATGAGAGATCCGGCTCTGACTGATACCTATGCAGAAAGACAAATAGCTTTTGGGGGTTTTGAAATTAAAGTGAATTTAATAAGGGTTTTGTTGATTTAGGTTACTGGGTGCTTCATTTTCTGTAAAGAAGCTGCACCTTGAGAGCAGACTCTTTAATATTGAGTTTCTTTGTAAATGCTGACTTCTGTTCTGGCTAGGATATATACAGACTCTATCAGAGGTCAAAGTATTTTATGAACAAAGACTTGATAGTGTTCTCTAAAATTAATCTCGAAATCAGGTCTATGAAGATAAGATAAGTTTAAAAATTTCTAAGTAACAGTTTTTTGTCAGAAATTGGCTATATTTATTCTCCTTTAATACCTCTCTTGCCCACTACCTCTGGGCTCTAATTTTTTAAACTTTTATCAGAGACTGAGATGCAAAAAACCAAGTCAGAAACTTTTAGTACACATTATTTATATTAATAAAATTATTTAAGTGTTGGAAATGGAGAGATCACTGAAAACAATGTCTTCAATCAGGTTTTCTGGTTTATTTGTTAATTACCTTAGGCATTTTTAACCTTGTTACCAGATAATTAAAAACTGGCAAACTTTTTTTGCTGCAATATGATTACTTAAGAAATCTCAAGAGCTAAAGATGCTCTTCAAAAACATAAGCTTTCCAGAAAACTAAAGAGAATAGGAAGCAACAGCTTTCTGTGCCACTAAGAAGTTTTTGACAGCAACTAACCAGAAATGGGAAGAACCTTCGCATGTGAAAGTAAAAATGCATGTCTCAAACTTACTAGTATGAGAATACATGCTCATTGTGGTTATTATTTCTATTCCGAAAATGAATAATTCAACATATAACTGACAAAGGACAAGAATAACAGGAAAGACAAAACTGCCTCATATGCCCTAAAGGCATTTTGAAAATGACCTTCAGCCACCATAAAGGGTTAACAATATCTAAACCCTCCCAAGAAATTTCACATGGTGACAGATATTACTGAAGACCACCTGTGCAAATACCTGATTAAAGCTATAATGCACATAAGGAAGAGTGGTTATCATGAAGTAATCATACCTTCTAACATGAGAAGAGGTCTGGAAATCACATATAATTCATTAAAAGCAAGCTCCTAGAATCTCATCAACTTAAAAAAATCTACATTAGAGGCAAATTAGAGCAAATCAGGGAGGGGAATATTGAAGGAAAGGCTGGACTGTGAAGCAAGGTTCTGTGATTGGAAACACCTTTCATCTCAAAAGAAGAAATTCAAACATTTTTCTAAAACCTAAGAAATTACATTCTCAGGTAATTCACATTGTTTCCCAATGGACTGAAGAGCTATGTGAAACAGTTGCTAGCAGCTAGCATTATATGTATGCTATAAATTATTTGGGGATAATTAAATCAGCTGTGTTTAGTAATGTTTTCACTAAAAGTCTAGTTTCAGACATTAGAGAATTCTTCTGCTACCTCTGGAACACTGCTTTTTCTTTTTAGGTGCATGTTACCAGGAACTGAACTCAGTCTCCCGCATGGAAGGAGAGCATTCTACCACTGAATGGAATACTGTTTTTAAACTATTTACTACATGAAATCAAAGTGATTTTCACAAAACTAACACTATTTTATCCAGATTCTTCATGACGGTACTATACTAACAAAAAACAGAGGACATTCGAGGAAAATCTGTTCAGACAAAAAAAAATCAGTTCAGCTACTTTCAATATTAAAGCTTTCTCACACAGTCAAATCATACAAAGAACAATCCACAGAGCCCACTAAAAACTATAGCTGCCCAGGCTTTTGTACTATAGAAGGGGGAAGAAGGCAAAAAGTTAAATGCCAATCAAAGGGAGATTAAATTATGATATAATCAAGAGACAAAAGTTGGAAGGCTGGGGTGTAAATCTTTGTCCCTGATGTTTCTCTATACCTCCGTGACTTTAATCATTGACCCTATTAAAATTATTTTTGAAAATATTTCTCCACTAAAAACACAGTGATAGTGACATCTCTTATCTACAAAGTCAAAGCAGAATATAATGGTTACAGTGTATTTTATCACACAAATATATCATAATTCAGTTACCAAATGTCTGTAGTATTTAGTTATATACATGTTAAAGACATAAACACATACTCATAAATACATGCAAGCTTACAATTCATCTGTTACTTTAACAATGGAGAACATAATTCTTCAGGTAGTAAACAGAATCTTTTAAAATATGAAGGAACAGTCACCCACTAAAATACAGGGCAGACTTTTAAAATTAAGTTTTAAAAGCCATCAGTACCAAATGTTGGGAAGGAGGTGGGGTATGTGGAATTCTCTTACTGTTGGTAGAAAGGTAAAATGGCAGGACCACTTTGGCAAACCACTGGGCAATATCTACTAAGCTGAACATCTGAGAATTCTATTATCCAGCATAATTTCCTAGGTACATGGCCAACAGAAACCTGTACACACTCAACAGAAAGATGTTCAAAAGACATGTACAACATAGTTCTAACCAGTGTTATTCATAATACCCCCTAATTTGAAACAACTCAAATTATGATTATGCATTCTACCATAGAAAATTATACTGTAAAGAATAAACTAGTACTACATGAAACTACATGAATCTCACAAAAATGTTACCCAAAAAAAAAAAAAAAAACTAGAAAACAAATGGGTACAACAGTTTGAGTCAATGTATATAAGGTTAATAACAGGAACAACTAATCTATATGGATGGGAATCAATAGTGGTTAATTATGGTTTGGGGAGAGAAATTACTGATTAAGAGGCAGTATGAAGAATGCTCATGAGGTGATCAGCATCATTCTTTATCTTAATTTGGGTGGTGGCTATACAGATGTGTTCACTTTGTAAAAACTTCATTTAGCTGTGCTCTTTTCTGTGTTATACTTCAATAAAAAAAAAGCTTCCAAAACAAGTCCCTAAAAATTATGTAGGCAAACAAAATAAAGTAGATGGAGATTTATTAATATGGAAAGAACTCCATGATGTAAATGAAAAATATTTCTTAGGAATAAATGCTTTTTGCGTAACATTACATTGTTTTATATAGTATGTAACAAAAGCTTATACATAACCAAAGCTACACAATGAATATAGAGTGGCAGACTCTTCCTTTATTGTATACTTCTATCTTGTTTTCTTAATTTTTCTGCAAATATGTATTAATTTAACTTTTAGCTTTCTCCCTAAACTGTACATATTTTATATCAGGTGCTTTACAAGCAACCATATCATTGTAGTAAGTTAACACAGAAGTGCAAAAAGAAGTTAATTTCTGCCTTTCCATTCCAATTCTATCCTCTGAGGTAAGCAATGTTAACTGTTTATACGTTACTCATATTATTCAGATATTTATTTAATAAAACAAAGGGATAAAAAGGTGACAAAAATATTCTTCTCTCTAGTCTTTTTGGTATGAGGAAATAAAGCATAAGAGCTTCCTTCTTATAAATTTGTTTCTCCTCAATAGATGTAGAAAACAAAGTAATAAAGCAGGTAATTTTCCCAGAAAAGGAAATGTAAAAAAATAAATATGCACAAAAACATACTTATAATAATTTTAAGCAGCTGGTTGACAGATAAATAAGATTCCTTTAACCCATTCTGTATTACCAAATTGCAAACTGGTCCTTCTGGTGTTGGCATGCCTTTAGAATTTTAGTTGTCAAATCCCCTGCAGCTTCTCTTATTGTTGGCTTTGGTGCTTCTCCAGTACCAAAGGGAGAAAATGTCCTTAACTCTCTCCTTCCAATTCCCACTGCCAAAGAAAACGCTATTCTTGACAAATTTTAGTTCCTCAAAACCTCCTCATTTCTATTTATAACCTTCATATATTGTAGACTAAAACTAACTAATGATTAATCAGTTTTCAGTAAGAAAATAATCACATTTTATTCAAAGAATGAAAAAAATTATTCACATTATTTTATGAGAGCTTGAGCCACATCAGCCTTCTTACAGTTTCTCAAATGCCATGCTCCCTTCCACTAGAGGGCTCTCCACCATAACTTATTCTTGTTAAAGTCCTTAATACACAAATTTAAATGTTTCTTCTTTAAACTCACTGTGGAGTGTGATACTACTGATTCACATCGTCTTCCTCCTTTTCAGTTGGCTCTGGGTCTGTGTGGTCAGCATCTTATTTGTTAGTATTTGCCTCGGTTCCATCTTTAAGCACCTTCTCTCATTCTCAGTCTCCTCAAACAAAGACCATATATTCTGTCTTTGGTCATCTCAGTTATCAACAATCTTGATTGAAAATATCTAAATGCCAATAATTTCCAGAACACCAGTCTGTCCTTTGAACCATCTGCTAGACAGCTTCATGAGAACTGCTCACAGGTATTGCACACAACATAGTAAATTTAATTCATTATCCTCTTTCTCAAATCTGCTCTTCTTTCTGTGTTCCCATCTCAAGTTTATCTTCCACACTACTCTTTCTCTCTACTAAACATGCTTACCAAATCCAATTTTGCTTCCTAAAATCACTTCATGTACTCTCCAGTTCTCATTCCTGAAGTTCAGATTATCAGCCTCTCTTGCCTGGCCTTTTACAGTAGCTTTGGTGAAAAGAACAAGCCATCTAAGACAGACAAAGTACAAAACACCTTATGATTAGGTCCTTTTAAATTAGAGATTCATTTAGCAGTTGCAAGAGTAACACATCCTTCAATTTTCTACTCGAGAACTACTCTCATTTTTACACTCCACCTTATAAAGTACAACCAGAGTTATGATTAAACAATTTTAAGTCAAAACACATGCATGCATTCTCTATAAAAATGTAAGTAATTCACAAACATGCAAAGAAAAACGTCCTTTTTCCACTCTCAGCTTTTTTCTTATTTTATGTCACTGAGGCTGTCTATTTGGTGTGAATCCTTCCAGAGTTGTTTCTGTGCATTTACTACACAAACATGTGCATATACATACATCTAATTTTTCAAACACATCTTTGGGTTTATTCCATATATAATAAATAATTTACTTTTTTCACATGATGTCTTGGAATTTTATCCTGTAGCATATTATAAATATCTTCTTCATTTTAATGGCTATACTATAAATATACCAAAATTCATTTAAAAGTTTGTGTTATTGGTCATTTCCTCAGGGGTGAAAGTCTTCCTGGTGCTGTGGGAGATGACTCCCAGGGATGAGCCTGGCTCTGTCACCATGGGATCAACCATGCCATTCTGACCAAAGAGGGAAAAGAAGTGTAACAAATAAGGTATCGGGGGCTGAGAGAGTTCAAATAAAGTCGAGAGGCTGCTCTGGAAGTCACTTTTCTGCAAGCTTCCGTTAGACATTGCTACTTATCATAGCTTGCCAAACCCCAATCAAAACCATTCCTGCCAATCCTAAAGTACACCTAGGGCATTATATAAGAGTCTACAAAGGTTTCTTACACTAGGGTAACTTTCCAAAAACCTACGACCTCCAGATGGGTCCCTGGACTAGATTAGTCCTAAAATGCAGAGGGCCAGCTTCTCCAGAACATCAACTAGTTCCATTCCCCATCCCATATTATTGACAGCCCCTCCCAACACAAAAAAGTTAGAATTGGGCATAGCCCAAATACCCCTAAAGAGTGGGAGAAAAATGAACTTAAATTTTCTATGGTAAAATGTTCCCAGTTGATCTGGACCAGTATGGCTTTCAGCATATCTCAATTTAGTGTCATTTAAAGGTATGGGGTCTGTTGCTAATTAACAAAGCTCAGTTTTGATATGCGTAATGAATAGGCAATGGATAACAGGATTATCCAGGGGTCAGAGAGAGAGAGAGAGAGAGAGGAAACAGCTGGCATGAACTGGGACATAATGAATAAAACAGTCCCGATTAGGATCAGAAATTGTTATCATTTGAGTAATATTTTAAAAATCATTATTACAATAACACATGAACATAGTAAAAATGAAAAAAATTCAAATGAGTATACAATTATACAATAAAAATGAGTCTTCCTCTAACCTCCCCCCCTCCCAAAGAGTGGGAGAAAGATCAAAGGTGATGGTGGAGTTATACAGAGAAGGCAGGGTTTAACAAATGAGTATGACTGCTGAATCATCATATTGGTATTTCTTTTAGTCCCCAGTACTTGAAGCAACTAGAAATCAAAACCCAAAACTGTGGAAACTGTAACCTATACCAAACTCTGAAATCTGTTCTACAATTAATTGATGCAATATGCTTTACAATTTATTTCTTTTTTGTCTACATATTATTTTTGACAAGAAAGAAAAAGTTGATTGTGATGATAAATGCACAGCTATATGATGATATTGTGAACAACTGATTGCACATTTTGGATGAATACATGGTATGTGACTATATAGTATACATAAAAAATAGTTTTTTTATGTTATTAGACATTTCAATTGTTGCTAAGGGTTTACTATTATATATGATGATGCAAGGAACACTCTATGCAGATCTCTGTACACATGAATAAATACTTCTTCAGGGAAGAATTACAGGACTGGAAACCGTGATTTATAGCATATGAGCAGTATTTAAATTTGTGATACTCACTACTAAACTGCCTCCCAAAGAAGGCTGTATCCAATTCTATACTCTATACTAGTAGGGATGAGAATGTTTTCCTTCATTCTCACTATATTACAAAAGTTGTTTGAAAGCCTCTTTTTTCAAACATAAAACATGTACATTGTAAAAAAATAAATTCTAAGCAAGTCAAAGGAAAAATAGGGATAAAAAAATTCCAAATTCTTACCATTAGAAATAACTATACTCATGCCGAGATCAAACAAAGCATATATAAACATACAATAGACAGAAATAATTACTAAATGGTATTATTATACTATAGACAGAATTTCAAAATTAAATTTAGATTGACTATAACAAAATAAAAATTTTAAAAACCAAACATCTAGAAAGAAAATGAAAGATCTACTGAAGCTCATATAAATGTTTCCATAAGAAGAGCTCTCTAAAACAAAGAAAAACATGAAGAGGTTAGGAGTATAATTTTTAAACTTGTAGACAGCATCTAATGGCTCTGGGCTCAGGAAATTAGCTTGCTCTTGTGACGTTTATTATGAAGTGGCCTACCTATAGTCATGCCTTAGAGTTTCTTCTAGAAAACCTCTTTTGTTGCTCAAATGTGGCTTCTCTCTCTGTAAGCCCAATTCTGCAAGTGAAACCATTATCCTTCCCGCTACATGGGCTATGACATTCAGGTGTGAAAGTTTCCTTGGTAATGTGGGATATGACTCCCTGGGATGATCCTGGCCCTGGCACCATGGGATTGACAATGCCATCCTGATCAAAAGGGGGGAAAGAATTGTAACAAATAAGGTATCAGTGGCTGAGAGTTTAAATAGAGTCAAGAGACTAGTCTGGAGGCTATCTTATGCAAGCTTCAGCTAGACGTTGGTACGTATCATGGTTTGCCAAACCCCAACCAAAACCATAAACATCAACCCGAAAGAACATGTAGGCTTTTCGTGAGATTCTACAAAGTTTCCATGCACTATGATTACTTTCCAGAAACCTACAATCTCTGGATGGGTTCCTAGATCAGATAAGGCCTGAAACCCAGAGGGGTTAGCCCCTCCAGAACATCAACTAGTTCCTCCCTCCATCCCATATTATCAGAAGCCCTTTCTAACATGAAAAAATTAGAATGGGAATAGCTCGAATATCCCCAAAGGTGAGAGAAAGATCAAAGGAGAAGGTGGAGTTTTAACGGAGAGGATAGGATTTGACAGCTGAATCATTATATTTATATTTCTTTTAGTCTCCTATGTCTTGGTTTTTCCTAAAATTGTGCAATTGAAACCCATACGAAAATCTGAAATCTGTTCTACAAACTGTTGTTGTGGTGTACTTTGAAATTTATTGCTATTTTGTATATATGTTATCTTTCATAATTAAAAAATAATAATAATCAGTAACAGACATTCAATAATACACTGATTTGGCAATGATAACACTTGGGGCAATCAAGAAGCTGACCAAAAAATTTAAAATGATAAGCTGGAGAATAAGATGCCCATAGGGACATATTCTGTGGAGATATTCCTAGGAATCTAGAAGACCATGAACATATGTAGGGTCATGGTCAGGAAAGAACTATGAAGGGCCAAAACTCTCAAGTCTGATTCACCTTGAGACTCTATGCAAACAGAAAGTGAAGCCTAAGGAAGAGTTCCAAACTGCCAGCCTGAGTACTGAACGTTTGTCCCAATACACACAAAGAGATCTTTGGCAAAAGCTTAGAGACTTACTGCTTTCAGGCATTTAAGGAATTTAGCTGACCACTAAGCCAATCATGAAGAGACTGAAGTGGCCACACACAACAAAAAATAATGAGTTTGTGGAGTTAATTTAAGAAAGCCACTAAAACAAAAAGCAGTAGTAACTATAACAAACACATCAACAAATTCAGAAGTGAAAAGGAATCTGATTCTTAAGTTGCCACATTCCATACTTTAAAAAATCTAGTTTTGAAAACAGACAAAAACACAAACATCATGAGACCTGCAAAGAAGAAAGTACAGCCCAGTTTTAGAAAAAGAAGCAGTCAATAGAAAAGCATCCTTGAAGAAACTCAAATGATGAACTTACCAGACAAAGGTTTAAATTAGTTATTTTAAAGATATTCAGAGAACTAAAGGAAGCCATGTCTAAAAAACTAAACTTTGAGAACAACTGCCTCACCAAACAGGGAATAAAAATACAGAAGTAGAAATTATAAAAAGGAATCAAAGTGGGCAGACCACGGTGGCTCAGTGGCAGAGTTCTCGCCTGCCATGCCAGAGACCTGGATTCGTTTCCCAGTGCCTGCCCATGTAAAAAAAAAAAATCAAAGAGAAATTTTGGAGTTGAAAAGTCCAATAACAGATATGGAAAATTCACTTGCAGGCCCTTAGAGATAAGTCAACTGAGATGATCTATTCTGAAGAAGACAAAGAAAAAGGAATGAAGAAAAATGAACAAAACCTCAGAAACCTCTGGGACACCATCAAGCAAAACCCAGAAGAGCGAAGGAAAGAATACTTGAAGAAATAATAGTCAAAAACTTCCCAAATTTGATTAAAAGTATCAATCTATACATTCAAGAAATTCGCAGATGTTCAGGTAGGGTAAATGCAAAGGAATATTATTAATGAATTTATGTTCACACCAAAAGACAAAAAGAAAATCTGAAAGCTGCAACAGAAGTAACTTACCATATATAACGGATTTATGATAAGATTAACAGCTGACCTCACATCAGAAACTAGGGAGGCCAGAATGCAGTAGGAAGACATATTCAAAGTGCAGAAAGAAAAAGAATATTAACAAAGAATTTGATATCTAACAAAACCATCCTTCAGAAATGAAGGAGACATTAAAATAGTTCAGATAAACAAAATCTGAGAGAATCTGTTGTTAGCAGAGCTGCTCAACAAGAAATACTAAAGCGAGTTCTTCAGGCTGAAATGAAAGGACAGTGAACAGTAACTCAAATACCCATAAAGAAATAAAGAGTACTGGAAGGTAAGTATACAGGAAAATATAAAAGACAGTCTAAATATATTTTTGTTTGTAACACATTTGTTTTCCATTTGATTTAAAAAACAAGCACATAATGCTAAAAATATCAATCTAGGTTGATGGTCATACAATGTATTAACATCTCATTTGTATGACAATAATGGTACAAAGGGGAGTTACACAGGATCAAAGATTTTCTATACTAACTGAAATTAAGTTGGGATTATTCTAAACTAGATTATTATAAATCTGGATGTTAATAGTAATTCTAGGGCAACCATCAAGAAAATAATGTAGAAAAAAAAGTAAAAGAAATGGTAAGGGAAATGGTACACTAGGAAAATATCTCTGTAAAACTAAAGAAGACAGTATTACAGAGACAAAAAAGATACCAGCCATATGTAAAGCAAAATGACAACTGTAAATCTTGCCTTATCTCTTATTACATTATATGTAAATGGACTAGACATTCTAATAAAGACAGATATTGGAAGAATTAATTTTTAAGAAATGATCAAACTATACAATATCTACAAGAAACACATATTAGATTCAAAGACACAAACAGGCTGAAAGTAAAAGAATAGAAAAAGATATACAATGCAAAGAGTATCCAGAAGAGAGCCAGAGTGCCTGTAATAATATAAATGAAATAAACTTGAAGATGACATTGGTTACTAGAGAAAATAAGTACACTTTATAATGATTAAAAGCTCGATCCATGAAGAAGGTATAACAATTGAAAACATATGCAACTAAAAATGGAGACCCAAAATACATGAAACAAAAACCGACATAACTGAAACAAGCATTATGGGTGGGCCAAAGTGGCTCAGCAGGTAGAGTTCTCACCTGCCATGTCGGAGAACCGGGTTCAATTCCCGGTGCCTGCCAATTAAAAAAAAAAAAAAAAGAAAGAAGCAATTCAACAAGAGCTGGAGATGTCAATATTCCACTTTCAATAACACAACTACACAGAAGATAAACAAGGAAATAAAAGACCTGACCACAGACTTTTCAGACATCTATCCACCAACAAATAACAGTAGAATACACATGCTTCTCAGTTGCACAAGGAATATTCTCTAGGATGGACCATATGTTAGGTCATAAAATAATTCTTAATATTTTTAAAAGGACTGAAATGATACAAAGTATGTTATATAATCATAATGGAATGAAATTAGATATGTATAATGAAAATCTTTTGGAGAAATTTATAAATGTGGAAATTAAATAATAGATCCCAAAAGGAACAGTGGATCAAAGGAGATATCACAACAGAAATTAGAAAGTACTTTGAGATGACTAAAAATAGCATACAGAATTTTATGAGATGAAGCAAAAGTACTGCTTACAGTCTATTAAAAAGGAATAATCTAATCTGTTTTACAACTAAATGTTGTGATGTACTTTGCAATTTATTGCTTTTTTGTATGTTATTTTACACAAAAAAGAAAAAAAGTCAATTGTGACAATAAATGAACAGATGATATTGTGAACCACTGATTGTACACTCTGGATGAGTACCTGGTATGTGAATATATAATATATATCAATAATATTTTTTTAAAAAAGGAATAATCTTTAGTTCTAAAATGACTTTCTTGTAAATAGATATAATAGATCATAACATGAGTCCTGATTAAAAACCTCCAAAAAACTGAAGAGATGAGGACACTTCCAAACTCATTCTATGAGGCCAACATCACCTTCATACCAAAGCCAGATAAAGATACCACAAGAAAATCCCAGACCAATAACCCCTATGAATCGAGGATGCAAAAATGCTCAACAAAAATACTAGCAAACCTAATTTAACAGTACATTAAAAGAAGTATATACCATGATCAAGTTGCCTTTATCCCAGATATAAAAGGATGGTTCACCATAAGAAAATCTCAATCAGTGTAATAAAACACACTAATAGAATGATGGGAAAATAACACATGATTACCTCAATTGATGCGGAAAAAATATATGACAAAATCTAGCACTCCTTTTGATAAACACACTTAGAAAACTTGCAATAGAAAGAAACTTCCTCAATCTGATAAAAAGCATCTGTGAAAACCCCCAGCTGGCATCATATTTGATGATGATAGAAGGAAAACTCTCTCTCAAAGATCAGGAACAAGATAAGGATAACCATTGTAACCACTGCTATTCAGCATCGTACTGTAAGTTTTAGCCATAGAAATTAAGCAAGAAAAAGAAATAAAACAAGACAAAGATGCCCACTGTCACCACTGTTATTTAACATTCTGCTGGAAATTACAGCTAGAGCAATTAGGTAAGAAAAAGAAATAAAAAGCATCCAGATTGGAAAATATGATCATCTGAAGTTATGTACCCAAGGAAAGGACATATCCTTTAGTCCATTCCTGTGTACACAGACCTGTTGTAGGAAACCTTTTGATTAGGCTATTTCAGTTGAGATGCAACCCATCTCATTCAAGGTAGGTCTTAATCCCCTAACTGGAGTCCTTTACAAGAGAATAAAAGACAAAAAAGAGATAGAGAAGCTAACAGATGAAATTAAGAGAAGCTCATAGAGAAAAGCCTCAGGGCAGCTGAGAAACAAGGACACACCCTCAGAAGCTGAGAGAAGCCACCGAAGCCAGAAGCTGAAAGCAATGAAACCTGGAGAGAAGAACCAGCAGACACTGACCATGTGCCTTCTCATGTGAAGATATCGTCCTGTTGAGGCCTTAATTTGGACATTTTCAAGGCTTCAGAACTGTAATTTTGTAAGCTAATAAGACCATTTCTGGTATATTGAATTCCGGCAGTTTCTGCAAACTGAAACAGAAAGGAAGAAGTAAAACTTTCACTGTTTGCAGATGACATGATTCTATATTTAGAAAGCCCCCCAAAACCTACAACAAAGTTACTAAATGAATTCAGCAACGTGGAAGGATACAAATCAACATGCAAAAATCAGTAGCGTTTCTATACACTAGTAAGGAGCAATCGTACATTACTATCCATGCAGTCCAACAGTTTGCTTGTTTTAGGTGTATTTTTTTTTTTTTTTTACCAATATACCACCCTATTTTTAACACCTTGTAATGGTATCGTACACTTGCTCTAATTCACGGAATTATACTTGTACTACTGACCATACTCATTGTTCTTAAAAGGGCTCATTATGTTATACAGTCTCAGGTTTCATTCTCTAGCTTTCCTACTAGTGGCATACATGACCCCAAACCTTCCCTTCCAACCACGATTGTATCTATATATCACTGCTGTTATAACACTCACTATATTACCATCAACTCTATCCATTTACAAACATTTAGAATGAATCTTATTACAAATTCTGCACCAATTAAGCATTTGCTCCCCAACTCTCTGCCTTCATTCTAACTTCTAGTGACCTACAGTCTAGATAATAACACCACGAGTTTGCTAGTTATATTTAGTTCATTGGTTGATGAGTACTCTGGCTGTTTCTATCTTTTGACAATTGTGAATAATGCCACTATGAACACTGGTGTGCAAATGTCTGTTTGTATGCCTAACTTCAGTTCTTCTGTGTTTATACCAGTAGAAAAACTGCTTTAAAATACAACAGTTCTCTATTGAGCTTCCTGAGGAATGCCAAACTGTCTTCCAAAGTAGCTGTAGCCATTCTACATTCCCACCAACAGTGAATAAAGCATTCCTATTTCTCCACATTCTCTCCAACACTTGTAATTTTCTCTTTTTTTTTAAAGTGACTATTCTAGTAGGTGTGAAATGATATCTTGTAGTTTTTATTTGCATTTCCCTAATAACTAGTGATTTTGAGCAACTTTTTATGTGCTTTTTAGCCATATGTATATCCTCTTTGGAAAAATGTCTATTCAATTCTTTTGTCCATTTTATTTTTTATTTTTCTTTTCTGCCCAGTTTTTAAAAAGCAGTTTCATTGAGACATATTCACATACTATACAATCTATATGCTTTATAGTATCATCACACAGTTGTGCATCCATCACCACCATCAATTTTAGAACATTTTCATTACTCGCCAAAATATCCCATACCCCTTTATCCCCTGCCCTATTATTGCTTTTGACATTGGTGTGGCATATTTTTTACTGTTGATAAAAGAATATTAAAAATTCACTGTTAACTATCATCCATAGTTTGTAATAGGTGCATTTTCCCCATATACTACTCTTATTATTAACTCCTCATAATAGTGACATATATTTGTTGTAGTTCATGAAAGAACATTTTTTATATTTGTACTACTATGTATATCATCATCAACCACAAAGTTCACTACACTTGTTATATGCTTTCTTCTACAGCTTCCCTTCTAGTGTCATAGCACTATTAAATATAGTCCAAAATTTGCACTAGGTGTATTTTTTCCCCAACACCACCTATTATTAACAACTTGATTAGTGTTGTATATTTGCTATAACTCACAAAAGAACATTCTTATACCCAGTCCATTGTTCACAAAGCGTTAACTGTGTCACATAGCCCCGTGTTTTATCTTCCTTCGTTCAAGTAATATAAACTATCCAAAACTTTCCCTTTCAACCAGAATGACACTCGTAATCCAGTGCTGTTAATTACACTCACACTAAAATGTGCTACCATCATCTCTATCCATTTCCAAACATATAAATTCAACCTAGTTAAAAATTCTGCACACATTTAAGCATCCATTTTCCACCCTCTACCCTCATTCAATTTCCTGGTAACCTATATTCTAGACTTTAATTCTATGAGTTTACATTTTATAATTAGCTCATCCATTATCAAAACTTCACAATCAACTGCAACAGAAATTCTTTACAAGATATGCATTAATTCCTCAGTGCCTATCCCTAACCCAGCCCCCAATAATCCACATTTTAGATCCTGACTCAGTAAGTTTATTTATTCTAATTATTTTAAATCAGTGAGATTATACAATATTTGTCCTTTTATGTTTGGCTTACTGCATTCAACGTGCAGTCTTCAAGGTTCATCCTTTTTGGGGAAGGGGGAGGTTTGGTTCATCCATCTTTATGAAAAGAACTTCATTTCCTTTTAAGACTGAATAATACTTCATTGTTTGTATATAACACATTTTGCTTAGCCATTCACTGTTTCATGGACACTTGGATTGCTTCCATCTTTTGGCAATTGTGAACAATGCTACTATGAACATTACTATGCAAATACATGTTTGAGTTCTGCTTTCAAATTTTTGGGTAAGTACCAAGAAGTGGGATTGATGTACCATATGATAATTCTACACTTAGCTGTCTAAGGAGTTGCAAAACTATCTTCCAGTGGTTGAACCGTTTTTATATTTCCACCAGAAAAGAAGGAATCACCCCATTTCTTTACATTCTCTCCATCACTTTAATTTTCTGTCTTTTAAAAGTAGCCATTCTAGTGGCTGTGAAATCACTGTGGAATTGATTTGCATCTTTCTACTAGCTAATGGTACTAAGCATCTTTTCATGTGCTTTTTAGCCATGTGTATACATTTACTGGAGAAATGTCTATTCAAATATTTTGACCATTTTTAACCGAGTTGTTTATCTTTTTATTCTTGAGCTGTAAGATTTCTTTATATACTCTCTATATTAACCCCAAACAGATATATGGTATCCAAATATTTTCTCCCATAGAACAGGCTCTTTTCACATTCACACCAAATGTCCTTTACATAAAAGTTTTTATTTTGATGAGGCCATTTTTTCTTTTGTTGCTTATACTTTGGATGTAAAGTCTAAGAAAACATTGTTTAACACAGGATAAAGATGTTTCCCTATATTTTCTTCTAAGAATTTATAGTTCTAGCTCTTATATTTAGGTCTTTGATCCATATTGAGTTAATTTTTGTATATGGTGTGAGATAGGGGACTTCCTTCATTATTTTGTGTATGGATATTCAGTTCCCCCAGCACCACTTGTTGAGGACGCTATTCTTTCCCAATTGAGTGCACTTGGCAGCCTTGTCAAAAACTAAGTGGCCACACACACACAAAAAAAAAAGAAAAAGAAAACAAACAAAAAATTAATTGACCATAGATATGAGGTCTATTTCTGAATTCTCAATTCAATTCTTTTGGTCTATATATTTCTCCTTGTGCCAGTATCATGCTGTTTTATCCACTGACGCACTGTAATATTTTTTAAATCCAGTTTTATTGAGCTATATTCACAAACCATACACTCGAACACGGATGAACCTTGAGGACACTTTGAGACATTAAGTCTCACCCAATCAGTCAAAGGACTTACAAAGAGAAGTGAAAGCCAGAAAGAAGAGTTTCTATCTCTACTTCAGCCAGCCACCTTCTCCTGGGTAATTCAATGAAACCTTTATGGGAGTTTCCAACTTGAGGTCTGCCCTGTGGAATTCAGACTTAACAATCCCCACAATTGTGTGAGCCTATAATGTGTGTGTGTGTGTGTGTGTGTGTGTGTGTGTGTGTATATATATGTCATTTCTTGTTTCCTTGGGGAAGTACACATACAAACAGCAAACAGTTAACTTGGAAATGGTTGAGATGGAAAAGTTTATGTTGTAAATATGTTTACATAATTTGAAAAAAAGGCAATTAAAGAAAAAATGAAAATGAAATGCAGTACATGATCTTGGACCAGATCTCACAATGGAGGAAAAAGGTCCAAAATAGATGTTATTGGTACATAAAAAAGTATTTAAATGGAATTTTTGATTTTATTGAAAATTTGACTGAATGTAGATAAGGGCTTTATATCAATGTTTAATTTCTTTAACTATATTCAGGGTGGTTACATATGTGAATATCCTTGTTCTTAGAAAATGTACCTAGAAGTGGCACGTATTCAAGTAGCATTTTGTATACAATCCACTCTCATTTGATTAGAAAACAAACTGATGGATAGACTATATAGATAGATGATGGACAGATAGAATGATGAAGCAAATATGGGAAAATGTTAAAACTAGTGGATCTATGTATCTATAGAGGGGGTCCTGAGTATGGGTTTTCAAGTTATTTTTTTTTTAGTTGTCCTGTAAGTTTGAAATTATTTCAAAATAAAAAAAAAAATTAAGGAAAAAAAATGGATCAAAGACCTAACTATAAGAGACAGGGCCATAAAATGCCAAGAAGAAAATGTAGGGAAGCAACTTTATGATCTTGAAGTAGGTGGAGGTTTCTTAGACATGACA
Organism: Tamandua tetradactyla; assembly: GCF_023851605.1. NCBI lineage: Eukaryota > Metazoa > Chordata > Mammalia > Pilosa > Myrmecophagidae > Tamandua > Tamandua tetradactyla. Next base: position 30,494,111 of record NC_135329.1, on the reverse strand, counting down.
CCCAAAGCACAAGTAATGAAAGAAAAAGTAGATAAAGAGGACCTACTCAAAATTGAATAATTTTCGCTTCAAAGGACTTCGTTTAAAAAGGTGGAAAAGCAGCCTACTCAATGGGAAAACATATCTAGAAACCACATATCCAATAAGAGTTTAATATCCAAGATACAGAAGGAAGTTTACAAGTCAAAAGTAAAAAGACAAACTACCCAACTAAAAAAAGGTCAAAATACTTGAATAGACATTTATCCAAAGAGAAACTACAAATGGCTAAAAAAAAAAAAGCATTTAAAAAGACACTCAATGTTTCTAGGTATCAGGGAAATGCAAATGAAAACCACACTTAGATATCACTTCACATCTAGTAAAACGACCATTAAACAAATAGAAAACTACAAGCATTGAAAAGGAAGTTGTGTAATAGGAACACTTATTCACTATTGGTGAGAACGTAAAATGGTACAGCTACTCTGAAAGACAGTTTGGCAGTTCCTCAGGAAGCTAAGTATAAAACTGCCGGATGACACAGAAACCCACTACTGGAATATATATACTCAGAAGAACTGAAAGTAGGGATGTGAACGGACTTTTTGCCCAATTTCTCTCTGTTAGATATTGTATTAGCTGCTGGAATGCAATATGTCAGAAATGGAACGGCTTTTAAAAAGAGAATTTGATAAGGTACAAGTTTACACTTCTAAGGTCATGAAAATGGCCAACTCAAGGCACCAACAAGAGCTTACCTTCACTCAAGAAAGGCTGATGCCATTTGGAACACCTCTTTCAGTTGGGAAGGCAGGAGGCTAGCATCTGTGGATACTTGTTCCTAGTTTCACTGCTTCCAGTTCTGATGCCAGTGGTTTCCTCTAAGTATCTGTGGGCTTTCTTATTTCCTCTAGGAAACAACTCTGCATTTTGACTCGCTTAACATCTCATGGGAAGGCACATGGTGACATCTACTGGGTTCTGCCTGTGTTTAGGCATCTGCTCTCACTGTTGGTACTCCAAGTATCTCCAAACATCTGTGTCTCTGTCATCCTGAAGCAACTGTTCTACAAGCATCTGCATCTCAGGTTTCTCCAAAATGTTTCCCCTTTTACCAATAAACCAAGTAAAACCCACCCTGAATGGGGGGAGTTACATCTCCATTCAATCAAAAGATCACACCCACACTTGGGAGTGCTTCTTCGGTGTGGAAAGGATACAATCTAAAGGTCACACCCACAATGGAAATGTCAGATCTCCGTGGGAGACAATCCAATCAAAATATTCCTGCAATACTGAATCAGGATTAAAATGAATGGCTGCCCCCACAAGACTGGATCAGGATTAAAACATGGCTTTTCTGGGGTATATAAAAGTTTCACACCGGCACAGATAAAGATACCCAATTCTCCCAGCAGCATTCATTGAAGAAACTGCTGTGTCCCGTTGGGTAGACCTGACAACACTGTCAAAAATCAATTGACCACAGATATGAGGGTCTATTTCTGAACTCCTCATTCGTTTCTGTAGTCAATATGTCTATCTTTAAGCCAGTGCCATGCTGTTCTTACCACTGCAGCTTTGTAATATGCTTTAAAGTCAGGAAGTGAGCTCTTCAACTTCATTTTCCTTTTTCAAAATATTTTTGGCTATTACAGGCCCCTTATCCTTCCAAATAATTTAATAATTGGCTTCTCTTATTCTGCAAAGTAGACTACTAAAATTTCTGTTGGGATTGCACTGAATCTGTAAATCATTTTGGGTGGAATTGACATCTTAATGATAGGCAATTTTCCAATCAATGAACACGGAATGTTGTTTCATTTATTTAGGTCTGATTTAAATTCTTTTAGCAATGTTTTGTAATTTTCTGAATACAAGTTCTTTGCATCCTTGGTATTTGATATTTCAGTTGCTATTGTAAAGAGAATGTTTATCTGATTTCCTTCTTAGCTTGCTCATTACTATTGTACAGAAACACTACTGTGATTTTTGCATGTTGAAGTTGTATCCTGCAACTCTGCTGCACTTATTTATCAGCTTTAGTAGTTTTGTTCTAGAATTTTCAGCACTTTCTAAAAATAGGATCATATCATCTCCAAACAGTGAAAGTTTTGCTTCTTCCTTTCTGATTTGGATGCCTTTTATTTCTTTTTCTTGCCTAACTGCCTGTGCTGGTTTGACATGATGTATGTAACCTAGAAAAGCCATGTTTTAATCTTAATCCCATTTTGTAAAGGCAGCCGTTTCTTCTAATGGTCATTCAGTACTGCATGCTTGAAACTGTAATCAGGTCATTTCCCTGGGGGTGTGATTTAATCAAGAGTGGTTGTTAAGCCGGATTAGATGGAGGTGTGTCTCCACCCATTTGGGTGGGTCTTGATTAGTTAACTGGAATCCTATAAAAGAGGAAACATTTTGGAGAAAGAGAGATTCAGAAATAGCAGAGCAGAATGACATAGCCACGAGAAGCAGAGTCCACCAGCCAGTGACCTTTTGAGATGAAGAAGGAAAATGCCTCTCGGGGAGCTTCATGAAACAGGAAGCCAGAAGAGAAAGCTAGCAGATGACGCCATGTTCGCCATGTGCCCTTCCAGCTGAGAGAGAAGCCCTGACTATGTTCACCATGTGCCTACTCACTTGAGAGAGAAACCCTGAACTTCATTGGCCTTCTTGAATCAGGGTATCTTTCCCTGGATGCCTTAGATTGGACATTTCTATAGACTTCTTTTAATTGGGACATATTTTTGGCCTTAGAACTGTAAACTAGCAACTTATTAAATTCCCCTTTTAAAAGCCATTCCGTTTCTGGCATATTGCATTCTGATAGCTAGCAAACCAGAACACTGCTCTGGCTAGAACTTGTAGCACAACACTGAATAGCATTGGTATTTTAGTTTGCTGAAGCTGCTGAAATGAACTATACCAGAAATGGGCTGGTTTGTAACAATGCATACAAGCTTACAGTTCTGAGACCATGAAAATGCCCAAATCAAGGTATGAACAGGCAGTTGGACTCCTATGTCACATAGTAAGGCACTTGGTGGTCTCTGCTGTTCCTTCTCTCCCAGGAACAGCTTTCAACTGTTCTTTCTGTCCTTTTTCATGGCTTTCTGCTTCTGGCTGCAGCTTTCTTTCTGAGCCTCTGTGTCTCTTTGTTCTTCATCCTTTTATAAAGGACTCCTGTAAGAGGATTTAAGATCCACCTGGGGCACACCTCAACTCAAATAACCTAACAACAACAACAACAAAAAAACACCAAGGTTTACACTAACTAGAATGGATTAGCTTTAAGAACACACTCTTCTGGGGGCCATAAAGCCTCCAAATCATCATAAGTCATGACAACAGGCATCTCTGTCATATTCCTGATCTCAACAGGAAAACTTTTAGTCTTTCACCATTGAGTACCATGTTAGCTGTGAGTTTCTCATATGTGCCCTTTATCATGTTAATAAAGTTTCCTTCTTTTCATATCTTTTGAAGCGTTTTTATCAATAAAGGAAGAAGGACTTTGTCAAATGTCTTTTCTCCATCAATCAAGATGATCAAGTAGTTCTTCGTCTTCAATTTGTTAATGTGGTATGTTACATTAATTGAATTCCTTGCATAGCTGGGATAAAAGCCACTTGATCATAGTGCATAGTTATTTTAATGTATAAATACTTAGATCAAAGACTTAAATACAAAAATCAAACAGTAAATCTTCTAGAAGTAAACACAGTGAAGCATCTTCAGGATCTTGTGTTAGAAAATGATAGAGAGTTATTTTAATGTACAAGTATTTGTTGAGGATTTTTCCATCTATATTCATTAGAGATTGGTTTGTAATTTTCCTTCCTTGTAGTATCTTCATGTAGTTTTGGTATTAGGGTAATTTTGGCTTCATAGAATGAGTTAGATAGCCCTCCCTCCTTTTCCATTTTTTAGAAGGGTTTGAAGATGTGGTACCAATTCTTCTTGGAATGACTAGTAGAATTCCCCTTGAAGCCATTAGGTTTTGGGCTTTTCTTTGGTGAGAAGTTAATTGATGGTTTCAATCTGTTTACTTGCAATTGATTTGTCTTCCATTTCTTCTGGAGTCTGCATAGGTGCTTCATGTGTTTAGACTTGTCCAAAGTTGTGCAGTTTGTTGATGTATCGTTTGCTCATAATACGCCCTTATGATTTCTTTTATTTCATTGGGTTCAGTAGTAATGATTCCCTTCTCCTTTCTGATTTTATTTATTTGCATCTTCTACCCTTTTGTCTTTGACAATGTTTTGGTTTATTAAAGCTACCAGAAAGCAATATACCAGAAATCGGTTGGTTTTTACAATGGGAATTTATTAGCTCACAATTTACAGTTCTTAGGCAATGAAAATGTTCACCTCAAAGCATCAACAGAATGATATGTGGACTCTGAAGACAGGCTGCTGGCATCTTGGGTTCCTCTGTCACATAGCAAGGCACATGGTGAAATCTGCTGCTCCTCCTCTCTTGGGTTTCACTGCTTTGAGCTTCTGGCTTCAGTGGTTCCATATCTCAGCTTCTCTTAACTTCATCCCTTAGCTTCTCTGGGGATTGCCTGAGCTCACTGGGCTGTTTCTGAGTTTCCTTTATCCTCTTATGAAGGACTCCAGTAAAGGGATTAAGACCCACTGTGAATGGGGTGAATCACATCTCAACTAAAATAATCTGATCAAAAAGTCTTACTTACTATAGATCTGCACCCACAAGAATGGATTAAGAGAACATGGTTGCTTCTGTGGCACATACAGTTTCAAATTATCACAGTCACTCTAGCTAAGGATTTATAAATTTTATCGATTTTCTCAAAGAATCAACTTTTGTTTTATTGATTCTCACTATTGTTTCTCACTTTCTGTTTCATTTCTTTCTGCCCTAATCTTTGTTATTTCTTTCCTCTTGGACATGGATGTTTTTCAAAAAGAGTCGATAAATTTTTGACCATTATTTCCTCAAATATTCCTTCTGCCATTTTTCTCTTCTCTTTTCCTTCTGGGACATCCATGTCACAAATGTTTGCATGATCATATTGTCAATCATTTTCCTGAGATTCTGTTCAATTTTTTCCATTCTTTTCACTAGCTGTTCTTTCATCAGTTAGAACTCTGATGCTCTGTCTTCTGACTCACTGATCTTTTCTTCTGCTTCTTCAAAATTTGTTGTTGTATGCCTCTAGCATATTTAAAAAATATTTTTAAAAAGTTTTATTCATACACCGTACAATCCATCCAAAGGGTACAATCAATGGCTCTTGGTGTAAAAAATCATAGAGTTATGTATTCACTACCACAATCAATTTGAGAACATTCTCACTGCTATGAAAAAAAAAATCCCACACTCCTTATATTACCCTATTACTAACACTCAGCTTTGGTATAGTATCTTTGTTACAACTGATGAAAGAATAGTACATTGCTACTGTTAACGATAGCCCTTAGTTTGCATTAACTGCATTTTTTCTCATGTATCACCCTATTATTAACACCTTGTAATAATGCCGTATTTTTGTTTTGATCAAAGAGCTAAATACAGTAAGCAAATGCTAAAACTGCTAGAAGAAAACACAGGGAAGCATCTTCAGGATCTTGTATTAGAAAATGGTTTTGTAGTCTTAACAACAAAGCACGAATTAAAAAAAAGAAAAAAGGTATTTGGGACTTTCTCAAAATTAAGAACTTTTGTGGGTTATAGGACTTTATCAGAGCCATAAAAAGATAACCCACAGAATAGAAAATATTTGGAAGCCACATATTTGATAAGGGTTTAATATTCAGAGTAGATTAAATCCTACAACTCAATACAAAATTACAAACAGCCCATTTTAAAAACGGGACAAGGATTTGAGGACAACAGTGGCTCAGTGGTGAGAGTTTTCGCCTGCCATGCTGAAGACCCGGGTTCGATTCTTGGTGCCTGCCCATGTAAAAATGGGACAAAGATATGAATAGATATTTCTCCAAAGAAGATATTGAAATGTCTAATAATTATATGAAAAGATGCTCAACATCATTAGCCACTAAAAAAATGCAAATCACAATGAGATAATAAACCTACTAGGATGATTATCATTTTAAAAAAAATTGAAAATAAGAAGTGTTGATGAGAATGTAGAGAAACACAAACCACTGTATATTGTTGGTGGAAATATAAAATGGTACAGCCACTGTGGTAAACAGTTTGGTCTTTCCTCAGAAAGTTAAACACAGAATTATTGTATAACCTAGCCATTCCATTTCTATGAATATACTAAAAAGAACTGAAATCAGGGACTCTAACAGATATTTGCACACCAGTGTTCATCATAGTATTATTCACAATAGCCAAAAGGTGGAAGTAACCCAAGTGTCCATCAACAGATGAAAAGATAAACAAAATATGGTATATACATAGAATGGAATTTGTCATAAAAAGAAGTGAAATGCTGGTACATGCTACCTGGAAGGATGAAGCTTGAAAACAATGAATGAGTGTTTCTATTTCTCCATATTATCTCCAATACTTGTTATTTTTCTGCTTTTTAATAGTAGCCATTGAAGTGGGTATGAAGCAGGATCTCATTGTGGTTTTGACTTGCATTTTGTAATGGTTAATGAAGTTGAGCATCTTTTCATATGCTTTTCACCATGTTCAAATGATTCCTCCTCTAAGCAAAATCGTGTTTTGCGCTGGTTTGAAAGGATGTAGTATGCACCCTAGAAAAGCCATGTTTGAATCCTAATCCCACTTTGTAAAGGCAGCCATTTCCTCTAATACCTATTCAGTACTGCATGTTTGAAACTGGGTGGGTCTTAATAGTTTACTGGAATCCTATAAAAGAAGAAACATTTTGGAGAAAAGGAGATTCTAAGAGAACAGAGAATGACATAGCCATGAGAAGCAGAGAGTCCACCAGCCAGAGACATTTGGAGATGAAGAAGGAAAATGCCTCCCAGGGAGCTTCATGAAACAGGAAGCCAAGAGAGAAAGGTAGCAGATGATGCTGTGTTTGCCACAAGCCTTTCCACTTGAGAGAGCTTCATCGGCCTTCTTGAACCAAGGTATCTTTCCCTGGATGCCTTAGATTGGACATTTCTATAGACTTGCTTTAATTGGGACATTTTCATGGCCTAAAAACTGTTCATTTGCAACTTATTAAATTTTCCTTTTTAAAAGTCATTCCGTTTCTGGTATGTTGCATACCAGCAGCTAGCAAACTAGAACATGTTAAAAATACCAATTTTATTCATAATCACTTTTCTTGAAATGTTTGTTTCATCTGGAACTTACTTTCCTGTAAAATATAAATTAGATCCAACTTTTTTCCTAGTGATTACTCAGTTGTTCCAATTTCATTTAATGAATACTCTAGCCATCCCCTTCAACGTTTTCAGTAATGGGACAAAGAAGGGAAAAAGCCTGGAAGGGGGGACATCAGAGAGAGACAATTAGCCTTCTTTTAAATAATTTTGTATTATTATACCTGTTAGAATAAACAGATGGTATGTGTAATTGAAAATTAAGAATGAATAAATTTAAAAATGTGATTTTTTAATATTATAGAGATACAAAGTGATTTACTAATAGGTGGTTAAAATGATTTTTAAAAGTTTACTGATAACCTAAAATCCCTTTAAGATATTTCTTCTAATAATCTTTTTAGCTCTGTATTTTAGATTATAGGAAGAGTTGTAGTATCTCTAAAATGAGAAGCAAAGTTTCTTAGATATTACTACTTAATTTAGTTAGCACATCTTCAACAAAATATATTACCAGGTTTTAAGCTTATAAAGCAACTTAGAAGCTCCTGATAGTCTCTAAGTAGCAAGACTACAAATTGATTTGAATACATAAGATTATAAATAAAATGAGTAAATCAGAAATTTTTCGTTAATATATATTTTAAAATCTTTTAATAAGGTATAACGTGAAATACTGAGAAAATTCAAAAGAACAGAAGACTTTACCATGGAATGTGATAACTGTTTTGGGATAAGAATAACATTTTAGAAAATCAGAAAGAATATCAAGCATTATAATGGCAAATGCCATCAGTGATAAAATGTTCCAAGATGAGAATAACAGTAGAAACTGTGGCCAAAGAAGTCTTCATAGAAGAAGTAGGACTAGATTTGGGACAAACAAGGCAGTACTATACTAGAGGAATAAAACACAGCAGAAACAAAACGAAAGTGATTGATTTACTTCTATGAGGATGCAGGGGGGAAGCTTACCCCCCCCCTTTTTTTTAAAGAATAAGCAGGTAGAAAATTTATTGAAAAACATGTGAGAAGACATGTGGGCACTCTCACATGTGAGTGAGAAATGTGAGTGGTCTTCCTCATGTCTTCTTAGCTGCCAAGATGCTATTTACTATTCTATCTACTCCAAACAAGTCAGATTTATGTTTGGAAGCTCCCTCATTCTTGCTTACTTAGCCAACAGTTTTGGTTCACATTTTTGTAATGCTTCTTCCATTTGCTTTTTTCCCTCCTTCCTTACACTAGATTCATATTCATAGCCCTTATCCAAGTAAATCTTATTCAGTATGAGACTCTTAACTGACCTAAATACACTTTCTCCACTAAAATTAGACCCTTCTTGGATTAATTATAATAAAACAACTAATAGATCACACTTTATTTGCTCTAAATACTTTTAATTGCTCTCCCCTGCATAAATGCTTTGAAGCTCAGAAAGCCACCATGATATTTAGTGTTGAAAATCTGGTGCCCACTGAGTTGTAATATTTACATTCTTTTAATACTATACAAAAATCTTTTGCTTCAGGCAAACTAGTCCATTCAAGACTGTATCATATTGCCACACTCCCATCTCCATGTCACCATTTCTCTTGCCTAACCATTTTTCTAGGTTCATCTTTTCTAACAGTCTTCCTTAAGTATTTCTACACATCAACCTGTCTTGCCCAGCAATCAGAACTGTAATTTCAGCACTAGTGCTAACTCGAAATTATGTTTTCTGTGATTAATACTTTGTAAACCTCTCATATACCCCAAACACAGTATAGCTTTAAAAATATTTATACGACATCATAATTATAGGCTAATTTACTGATACTGTGATCATGTTTAGTAGGTTTGTTTAACTGAGGTCCTTGATTGTTAGACAAAATAATTTATTAATTGCTGAGCTAGACTATATGGGATAACTAAACTTGACAAGAGTGGGGACAAAATGAAGCAACTAGGCAGACAGATCCGAGATAAATAGATAAGTACATTGGTGGGGAGAAATAGTAAATAGACAAATAAGATATTGTGGGCATAATATGTGAAAAAAAAAGTTGGGGCAGTGGTGATGGAAAAAGAGGCAAAAATTACTGATGATCTTATTTATTAAATTTCAAGTACTAAGTTTGCAGTGTGTGCGTGATAAAGACAAAATTTGTTTAAAACAGCGAAGATTTGCTAAAAGTTAAAGTTGACTGAAAGTTACAGTAACAGAAAATGGAATAATATGAACTATTTAAAAGCAATGATGATACTCTTTACGTACTGATAATGGGTTAGTTTTCAAACTCACAAAGCTAGACGTGGAATAGGTATATGGTATCCTATCTAACTGGTATAAAAGGAGAAGAGGACTGTCTGTGGTTGTAATTATTTCTTTATAAAGGCATAAAATATCTCTGAAGAAACTGGTAACATCAATCTCTTCTCTGAAAGAGGATTATGGATAAAGGACAGATATAAGAGATTTAACATACCCTCATGTACCGTGGACCTTGAATGATATGAACATCATTTTCTCCTTTTCAATAACAAGTAAATTTATTAATTTTTTAAAAAGCTGACCACTAAGTAGTCCAAGGCTAGAAATGGTTAATGTTTTTAGTCCCAGGAAGTTTAGCCTTAGAAAAGTTACCTTGTAGAGAAATGAATGGGAAACAATTGCTGGCCAAAAATTAAACAACACAGAGCTGTGGTTAATAATGATAGCAGCACAAAAACTTCTATGGCACTTATTATGTGCCAGAAACTTTATTTCAGCTAACTCATTTAATCCACTCTAGTGGATTAATCATCTGCATTTTCCAGAAGAGGAAACTAAGGCTTGAGAGGTTCAGTAACTTACCTAAGTTATATCATTAAAAAGTGATAGAAATCAGATTTTGAACCTAGCCAGTCCACCCTCAAAGCCATGTTCTTCATATACTGCTTCTATATACTAAATTGTGATATTAAGAACATTTACTTTGCAGGCAGACAAAACAACAATTTGCATGACCATGAGCAAATGGTTGATTCTCCTCTAGCATCAGTTTTCTCATCTGAAACTGAAGAAGTTAACACCTGTCTCTCAAATATATAAAACAGTTAGCACACTACCTAGCACTTGTAAGTGTTAAATAAATTATAGCTAAAAATAAATACTATCGCAAAACAGAGGTTTAGCTAACAGTGTGCACACCACGAAAAGCAGAGCCATTTGTTATCTATAACTCACTTAGATGGCTACATGCTGTCCTGGAGATATTTAGTACAATGGCAAGACTGAGCTAAAAACTGAAAACACGGTGGCCAAACAATGGTTCATGAGACGTTGTCCTTAAAATATAGTATGTGTAGTAACAATGATTTTAACACATAGCACTTAAATATTTCAAAGATATCCTCTACCACTTAAAAAAGTCAACACAAGCTGGTAATAAATGTTTCTTAAAAACTGTTTAGTGAAAGGCAGCATTGAAATTTTAAACTTCACCAGTGAAAGGCTGCCAACTCCCAAAAACCCACCAATGAAAACCCGCCCAACCCCTACCCCCAAGCCATAAAAAACCTATCCCTTGCTATGTTGGGGTGGCTGTCTTGAAATGCTGCCTAGTGTCTGGGCAGCTTTGTTTCTTTCTGAAATAAAACTTTGCCTGAGGAAAAAAAAAACTGTTTAGCAGACAGAGCCTACAGAGTCAGAGACCTTTAGCGATGCATAAAGAAAACATCCTAGGGAAGCCACTGAAGAATCCTGGAGAGAAAGCTAGCAGAACTTGCCTTGTGCCCTTCCAGCTGAGAGAAAAACCCTGAATGTCATCAGCCTTCTTAAGTCAAGGTATCTTTCCCCAGATGCCTTAGTTTGGGTATTTCTATTGCCTTGCCTTAATATGGATATTTTCATGGAGTTAGAAATGTAAATTTGCAACTTAATAAATTTTCCTTTTAAAAGCCATTCCATTTCTGGTATACTGCATTCTAGAAGCTATAGCAAACCAAAACAGATTTTGGTACCAGAGAAGTAGGGTGTTGCTGAGGTTTGCAAATACTAAACATGTTGGAATGGCTTTTTAGAGGAATAAAGGGAAGATTCTGGAAGAGTTGGGGAGGAGCTTGATAGAGAAAGCCTAGAATGCTTTGAAGAGACTGTTGGCAGAAACATGGACTCTAAAGATACTTCTGATAAGGCCTTAGGCAGAAATGATGTACATGTTATTGCAAACGGGAAGGAATGTAACCCTTGTTTTAAAGCGGCACAGAATCTTACAAAATTGTGTACTGCTGTTGGATGGAAATGAGAATTTAAAGGGTACAACCTAAGATATTTAGTTGATGAAATTTCCAAGCTAAATGTGCAAAAGGCAGCCAGGCTTCTCCTTGTAGTTTATAGTAATATGCAAAACAAAGGAGATAAACATAGAACTGAACTCTTGGGTGCAAAGAAACCAGAAATTGATGGTCTGGAAAATTCTGGGCTTCCAGAAAGGGAGACTTCAGAGAATAATGCCCCATGTGAAGATTTCACCAAACACGGAAGCAGCCAGCCATAACAGGACAAGTGTGGATGGTAGATGGAGTTACCCAAAAAGGAGCTATGGAAAGTTCTTCAGTGTGGTAGGCACGATCCCAGCATACTGCATAGAAAACCAACAAGAGTGTTGTTGAATCTGTATAAATGGAACCATTGCCAGTAGGGAGGAAAAAGGAAAGAAAAGGGACAAACTAGAGGAAAACTAACTACAGAGGCAGAACTATGGAAGCTAAGGTTTGAAATCAAGGAACTCTGGCCAGCAGAGTGGACCTACCCAAGCTCTGGGAGAAGGTAAGTTTGCCCCAAAGGCAGAGGGTGGGCCATCAATTTCATTGCTCAGGAAGACGTGTCACCTAAGGCCTTGGAAAGGGTGGAGCACATTCCTTGCAGATTGGGGACAGCCTGGCTGCTACCCCATTGTTCTGGAGGAGTTGAGCACGTACCTTGGAGATGGCAGAGAGCCTTCATGTGGCCCCAATGCTTGGAGAAGGTGAAGCCGAGAAAAAGGTGGTCTCCCCAATGTCCCCCAACACTGTACTTGGAGAGAACAAGTCCACCGCACAGACGCTTGGAAAGGGTAGGATTGCTTTGCTTTCTAAAGCCCCAAGGATAAATGACTCTCAGACTTTGAAATCCAATGGAGTTTGCTCTGCAGGTTTTAGGAACTGGATGGGTCTGTTGAGCCCTGTGTTCCTTCCAATTTCTGCCCAGAAACATCTATTCTATGACTGTTCCTTTTTCGTATGTTGGCAGCAGATGACTTGTTCTGAGTTTTAACAGGTCCAGAACCAGGAAAATTTTGCCTTAGGACAGACCATACCTATAGCTGACTTTGTTGAGATTTTGTACTGTTTTAAAGTTTTTTGCTATATTTGTATTGTTACTGACATGGCTTTTTGACATTGTAACGGAAGGAATGTGTTCTGCATTTGGAAAGAACATGTCTTTTCAGGATTCAAAGGGTAGAATGTGCTGATATGAAACTATTATGTACCCCACAAAAGCCATGTCCTTTAATCCTCATTCAGTATTACTAGATGGAACCTTTTTGATTCCTTCCATGGAGATGTGACCCACCCAACTGGGAGTGGTAACGTTTGATTAGTTGGTTTCCAGGGAGATATCTTTCTACCCGTTCAATGTGGGCTGCTTGCTGGAGCCCTTTAAGAGGTAACCATTTTAGGAAAAAGCTTTAGAATTCTCAGAGCCGAAAGCTTTAGAATTCTCAGAGCCCACATAACCAGAGACCTTTGGAGACCCATAAAGGAAATTCCCCAGGGAACTCATTGAAGAAGTATGGAGAGAAAGCTACCAGATGTTGCCATGTGCCTTTCCAGCTGAAAGAAAAACCCTGAACATCACTGGTCTTCTTGAGTCAAGGTATCTCTCCCTGGATGCCTTAGTTTGGATATTTTTATAGCCATCCCTTAATTTGGACATTTTCATGGCATTAGAATGTAATTTTGCAACTTAATACAGTCTCCTTTTAAAAGTCAACAACAGGGTGCATGGGTAGTTCAGTTGTTAGAATGCCCGCCTTCCATATAGGAGACCTTCGGTTCAATTCCCAGACCATGCATCAAAAAAAAAAAAAAAAAAAAAAAAGAAAAGTCAACAATAACAAAAATCTTATTTAGCAATGGAAGGGCTTGGATGCAATAGACATTCTTTATGGTAAAATCTGCCAAAGGAAGAAAAACAATACTTTTAGGAAAATGTATATTCCAGATCTTAAAATGGCTCAAAACATTAAATGAAAAGAATGTTTCTATATTCCTTTTCCTAAGCTCCTTATCAAGAACAATAACAAGAAGTCAGAAACAATGTTACAATGAACATGTATTTAAAAATCAATGCATTCAAAACCAAGATGTTGTCCTTGCATTGCCTGGGAGTAGATCTACACAGGTCACTCAATCTTTTAGAAACTACTAGAAAAAGCAAAATCGCACAGCTTAAGCAAGTAAACATTATGCTCTTTATTTGGGGCCTCATTGAGGCCATAGGGGAAGGGCTATTGCTGAGTTCAAAATAAATTCTACTTGGTTTGTAGTCTGTGATCTTGCTATTTCAGGCAACTGGCAGGAGAAAATAGTACTGCCAAAAGTAAAATCATGTAGCATAGTGCTGGCAACCTTTGATGTACTAAGGACCCAATAATCTCTGCCACCCTATATTCTTTTCTGCTAATACTCAGTATAGGATACAAACCCAAAGAATTACATCTAGGTAGTTAGTCATGACCAGTATAAAATATTTATGACACTAAAATAATGAGTCTCAAAATAAGGATATTTAAGCAAGAAATAATACTAATTCTATACCAACTCTTCCAGAAAATAGAGAAGGGAATAAATACTACCCAATTCATTTTATGGAGCCCCAGCATTACAAGGATAATAAAACTAGACAAGGACATTATAAGAACAGAAAGGAAAAAAAAACAAAACAGACTGATGTCCCTCAGGAACAAAGACACAAAAATCCTTAAACAAATATAAGCAAATTCAATAAAACAATACAGAAAGGATATAATACTGACTGAATGGATGGTATTTTCCCCAGGAATGCAAAGTTGGTTTAGCATCTGAAAATCAGTCTAATTTACTATAATAATAAGAATAAAAAAAAATTTTAAAGTATGAGCACCTAAAAAGATGCACAAAAGCATTTGACAAAACACAGTAACTATTCATGATAAAAACTCTCAGAAACTAGAAATGCAAGGGAACTTAGCTTTGAAAGGCATTATGATGAAGGGCATACATAAAAAAAAAACAACTAAATCTCAGATCATATTTAATGGGGAAAGATTGAAAACTTGCGCTGTAAGATTGGGAACAAGACAATAATGCAAGAAAAAGAAATAAAAGATTACAGATGGAAAAATATTAGTCAGCTCATGCTCATTCAAGGATAACACATTATCTGTGGTAAATTCTATGTAAAAATTTACAAAAAAGCTACTAAAATAAATGAGTTTAGTAAGGCCACAGAATACAAGGTTAATACACCAAAATCAATGCTATTTTTATATACTAAAAGTTGAAATTAAAAATAAAGTACCATTATAACATAAAAATTTAACATATTTAGAGATAAATTTAAGAAAATATTGAAAAGACCTGTATACTTGAAAACTACAAACATGTTAGAAATAAATTAAAGAAGACCTAAACAATTGGACAGATACACCATTTTCAGAGATTGTGAGACTCAATATGTTAAAATGTCAATTCTCTCCAGATGGATTTATATAATTAACACAGTCCCAAGTATAATCCTACTACACATATGCTATATTGAAGAAATTGAGAAGTTGATTCTAAAATGTATATGGATATGCAAAAGACCTAGAATGTCAATTTTGAAAAAGTACAACAAAGTGGGGAGAAATTACACTTTTTTATTTCAAGACTTCTTACTATAAATCTACAGCAATGTACACAATTTTGTACTGGTTTAGAGATGGGCATAAAGATCAAAGGGACATAATGGAGAACTCAGAAATAGAGGCTCAAATTTTTAGCTTTTTTTTTTTTTAATTGTATGACATTATATATATATATAGATAGATAGATAGATACACAGCAAAGAAAGAAAAAAGCAATAAATTTCAAAGCACACTTCAACAAGTAGTTACAGGACAGATCTGAGTATGTCATGATATACCATTCCACCATCTCAGATTTTTCCTTCTAGCTGTTCCAAAACACTGGAGGCTAGAAGGAATATTAATAGTGATTCGGCAGCCATACTCCTCTGTTAAATCCTATTTTTTTTTGTCATACCTCCTCCTTATCCTTTAACCTTCTCCCAACCTATAGGGATCTTTGGAGAATGGCTGTTCTGACTTTTTCATGTTGAGAAGGGGTATCTTCACAAAAGGATAGGGAGATGTAATTTAATTGATAATCCTATAGAGGCTGGTCCCTTTAAGTTTCAGGATTTATATTCCCTCTGGGAATTATATGTTGCAGGAAAGCAAATCTAATGCATGAAACCTTTACTGACTTTCAATTTTAGTCCAAAGTGTTAAGAGTCAATAGGAGTGATGTCGATTCAGGTTTAGCAAACCATGGCAATCAGCGCTATTTAATTGAAGTTCGAATAAGAATAGCATTCAGAAAAGCCTCTTGACTTTAGTTGATCTTTCTTGGCCACCAATACCTTATTTTATTAAACTCCTTTTTCCTCTTTTGGTCAGGAAGGTGTTGTATATCCCAGGATGCCAGGGTCAGACTCATCCCCAGGGTAATCCCCACAGTGTCATGGAGATTGTACTGAATGGCTTGTACCAAGTATGGTGGAGGGCAATGACCTTCCTTGTAGAGGTGGGCTTAAAGACAGAGAGAGGCCACATCTAAGCAACAAAGAGGCGTCCTGGAAGCAATTCTTAGGCCTCCTTATGGGTAATCTTAGCTTCTCTCCTACAGAAAAAAATTGCATAAAAGCAAGCCTCAAAATCCAGGGCTTGGTCTATTTTCTTGGGAGTCTCCAGTGGTTGAGAGGGCATCTGGGGTCTCCTAGGTGGGAGAGTTTAATATTTCAGTGTATGTATGTGTGTATGTGCATATGTGTACATACACACACCCACACACATATATACATTTTTTCCCTTTAGATCCTCAAGGGACTCTACCAATACTTTTTAATTATACATAGTCTGAGATGTATCCTGGTATTATATTAAGCTATAGAGAATAACCAGGCCTTGTTCCTATTCTGGACTCCAGGTGTTTGGGTTGTTTAAATGAGCTATCCACAGAGACTGATTTAGATCATGTATTACAGAAAATTTAGGTTCTAGACATAGTAACCTTTCTGCCTCTGATTTCATACATTGAGGCACAACTGATTTTTGACAATTATGACAAGGTAAACAAAAGGGAAAGGCTAGTCTTTCTAACAAATGATGCACCAACAATTAGATGATATGGAAAAAATAAACCTCAATCTTTATCTCATACATATAAAAAACTGAATCATGGGCGGGCCACGGTGGCTCAGCAGGTAAGAATGCTTGCCTGCCAAGTCCGAGGACCCGGGTTCAATTCCTGGTGCCTGCCCATGTAAAAAAAAAAAAAAATTGAATCATGGACCTAAATGCTACAGCAGAAACTGTAAACTTCTAGAATAAAATATAGGAGAAAACCTTTGAGACTTAGTTCAGGCAAATTATCTTAGGATGAAAAAAGCATGAACTATAAAGGAAAACATGATAAATATGATTTCATAAAAAACTTTAAAAATTTGCTCTTTGAAAGACAATATTGAGAAAATTAAAAGTAAAGCCACAGGCTAGGGAAAAAAAATCAGCAGAATACATTGAGACCCATACCAGAATTCAGAACTATTATAACTCAACAGCAAGACAATCAACCTGATTAAAAAACAATGTGCATTTGAACCTTTTTGAGTTAATTTTTTTGTATAGGGTGTGAGATATGGATCCTCTTTCATTCTTTTGCATATGGATATCCAGTTCTTCAAGCACCATTTATTGAAGAGGCTGCTCTGTCCCAGGTGGGTTGGCTTGAACGCCTTATCAAAGATCATTTGTCCATAAATGAGAGGGATCTGTTTCTGAATACCCTATTTGATTCCATTGGTCAGTATATCTGTCTTTATGCTAGTACCATGCTGTTTGGGCTACTATAGCTTCATAATATGCTTTAAAGCATGTAATATGCTTCTCCTTTGATCTTTCTTAAAATGTTTAGGGGTATTTGTGCTATGCCCATTCTAAATTTTTCATGTTGGAAAAGGGCTGTTGATTATATGGGATGGAACTGTTTGATGTTCTAGAGAGGCTGGTCCATCTGGGTTTCAGGGCTTATCTGGTTTTAGGTTTCTGGAAAGTTACCCTAGTGCCTGGAGACTTTGTAGAGTCTCAAATAAGGTCCTAGGTATTCTTTAGGGTTGGCAGGAATGGCTTTGCTTCAGGTTCTGCATAAGAGTACCCTACAGAGTAGCCTCTTGACTCTATTTGAGCTCTCTCAGCCACTGATAACCTTATTTGTTACAACTCTTTCTAACCCTTTTGGTCAGGATGGCATTGTCGATCTCATGGTGCCAGGGCTAGGGCTGGGGTCATCCCTGGGAGTCCTAACTCACATTACCAGAGAAACTTTCACCTCTGGATGTATGGCCCACATGGGGAGTAGGGGAAGGTAATGCCTTTACCTGCAGAGTTGAGCTTACAGGGAGAGAGGCCACATTTGAGCAACAAAAGAGGTTTTCTGGAAGTAATTCTTAGGCATAATTATAGATAGGCTAAGCTGTTCTGCTAAATAAATAAGCTTCACAAGCGTAAGCCTCAAGATAAGGGCTTGGCCTATCTCGGTTGGTTTTTAAGAGAATAATAATGGGCAAGATCAGAACTACAAATTTTAATAAAACATCTTCAGACAATCTTCTTTTTCCTTCCTCCTCATATATCCAAATACATTGGATATATTTTCTCAGAAATGACTAGGTTAGAAGTATTTCAGTGATATCCAAAACTCCCTATCAAATCTGACCCTCATATCAAATTTGCCTGTGCTAGTGTGAAAGGATTTATATACCCTATAAAATCCATGTTTTAATCCTATTCAGTCTTGTGGGAGCAAGGGTTTCTTCTAATCCCTATCAGTACTATAGGCTGGAAACTTGATTGGGTTAACTCCACAGAGATGTGACTCAATCAACTGTGGGCATTAAACCTGACTAGATGGAGATGTGTCTTCACCCATTCTATGTGGGTCTTGATTAGTTTATTGGAATCAAGTTACCGCAAGAAGAATTTTGGAGAAAACTGCAGAACATCACAGAACCACGAACCACAGAGTCTACCAACCAGTGAATTTTGGAGATGAAGAAGGAAAACAACTCCCAGGGAGCTTCATGAAACCAGAGGCCTGGAGAGAAGGGCAGCATACGCCACCATGCTCACCATGTGCCCTTCCAGTTGAGAGAGAAACGCTGAACGTCATCGACCTTCTTGAACCAATGTATCTTTCCCTGGATGCCTTACATTGAACATTTTTATAGACTAGCTTTAATTGGGCCATTTTCTAGGCCTTAGAACTGTAAATTAGCAAGTTGTTAAGTTCCCCTTTACAAAGGTCATTCCATTTCTGGTATATTGCATTCCAGCAGCCAGCAAACTAGAACAGATTTTGGTACCAGAGAAGTGGGGTGCTGCTGCGGTTTGCAAATACCAAACATGTTGGAACGGTTTTGTAAATGGATAAGGGGAAGATTTTAGAGGATTTGTGAAGAGCTTGATAGAGAAGGCCTAGAATGCTTTGAAGAAACAGTTGGTAGAAATGTGGACGATAAAGACACTTCTGATAAAGCCTTAGACAGAAATGAGGCATGTGCTATTCCAGGCTGGAAGGAAGGTGAGCCTTGTTCTAAAATAGCAGATAATCTGGCAAAATTGAATGGTGGCTTTGGCCGGAAGGCAGATTTTAAAAGCCATGAACTTGGATATTCAACAGAAGAGATCTCCAAATTAACTGTGATAAGTACAGCCTGGTTTCTCCTCACAGCTTATAGTGAAATGCGACAGGGAAGAGATAAGCTGAGAACTGAACTCTTGGGTACAAAGAAACCAGAAACTGATGCTCTGGAAAATTCTGGGCTTCCAGGAAGAGAGACTCCAGAGAATGGTGCCCCATGTGAGGATCTGGCCAAATGTGGAACCAGTCAATCATTTCAGAGAAAGCCAGGATTGGACATGAAATTATCCAGGAAGGATTTGTTGAAACTACTTATGTCTGATGGGCATGATCTGAGGATACTGCATAGAAAACCAACGAGACTGTTACTGGATCTGTATAAAGAGAACCACTGCCAGTCAGGACTGAAAGGGACAGAGAGGGGACACACTGGAGGAAAAATAATTTCAGAGGCAAAGCCATGGAGGCTGATGCCTGAAGTCAAGATGCCTCAGGCTAGGAGAGTGGGCCCACCCAAGCACTTGGAGAGGATGAGTTTGCCCCAAAGGCAGAGGATGAGCCTTCCACCTTGTTGCAATGGAAGAGTCATGCCACCTCAGGCCTTAGAGAGGGCAGAGTACATTCTCTGGGGTTTGGGGAGAGCTTGGCTGCCATGACATGGTGGGTTTGAGTGTGTGCCCTGGAAATGGCAAAGAGCACGGGTATAGCCCCGATGTTTGGAGAGGGTGGAGCCTAGAAAAAGGTGGTCTCCCCAAAGTCCACCAAGGTTGTGTTCGGAGAGAGGTGGGCCACTGCATAGGCCCTTGGAAAGGTGGGACTGCCTATTTCTAAAGCCCAGAAGATAAATGACTCTCAGACTTTGACCTGCAGGTTTTCAAAACTGCTTGGATCCGGTGAACCCTGTGTTCCTTCCAGTCTTCCCTATGGAAATTGGTATATGTATTCTATAACTGATCCTCCGTTGTATATTGGCAGCAAATAACTCGTTCTGTGTTTTACAGGTCCAGAGTCCGCAGAGAAAATTTTGCCTTAAAACAGAACATGCCTGTAACTGACCTTTGTACTGGTTTTAACCTTGTATTGCACTTGCAATGTTACTGGGATGGTTTAAGGTTCTCTGATATTGTTATGGAATGAATGTCTTTTGTATATGGGAAAACACATCTTTTTTTAGGGTCCAAAGGCTGGAATGTACTGTTTGAAAGGATTTATGCACCCTATAAAAAGCCATGTTTTAATCCTAATCAATCTTGTGGGAGCAAGGGTTTCTTCTAATCCCTATTCAGTACTATAGGGCAGAAACTTGATAGGGTTATCTCTACCAAGATGTGCTCAATCAATTGTGGGTATTAAACTTGATTAAATGGAGATGTGTCTCCACTCATTCTACGCGGGTCTTGATTAGTTTACTGGAATCCTACAGAAAAAGAAGTATTTTGGGGAACGTTTCAGAATGCCCGCAGAACTATGAAGCAGAGTCCACCAGCTAGCAAATTTTGGAGATGAAGAAGGAAAATGCCTCCTGGGGAGCTTCATGAAACAAGAGGCCTAGAGAGAAAGCCAACAGATGCTGCCACGTTCATCATGTGCCCTTCTAGCTGAGAGGGAAATGCTGAACATTGGTGGCCTTCTTGAACCAAGGCATCTTTCCCTGGATGCCTTACATTGGATATTTTTATAGACTTGCTTTAATTGGGACATTTTCTAGGACTTAGAACTGTAAACTAGCAACTTATTAAATTCCCCCTTTTAAAAGTCATTCTGTTTCTGGTATATTGCATTCCAGCAGCCAGTAAACTAGAACATCATTCTTTCTAAATTAAAATATTCATTCCCTTGAAACAACACAACTTGTCCATTGTAAGGCCAATCAAACTGAAGTAAGGAAAGACCTTCCTATCTTTCCATTTACAAAGATATGGATCTAGTTAGCTTAGTGTTTTGGGGTGATAAGGACTCACCCAAGAAATGCCCCTGAACTCATTTATTCTACTTGTTTGATTTTTCCCAGAAGTCATTTTAAAAATTATATGTTTAGGAAATCTAAAACAGCCTAAGTAAATGTTTCACTTTGAAAGTGAATAGAGAACATACATGTTTATTCTAGAACACACATGTTTATTCCAAAGCAAAGTGCTGGGCTAAGCTGACCACCTCCATCATTGTAAGTGAAAAGTCCCAATTTTGGTTAACCTCTTAGAGGTAAAAATCTAGTCTTAGTAGGAACTACTGTGACTCTGTAAACAAAGCTACAAATAACATGCAGGAAAATTCAAGATACAATTATTAAACCTTGTTTATACTGTCGTTTTCCTATCAATAGGATATTATTTATACAGACTGCACCCATGAACTTCTTGTTTATCTTATTATAGAAATCCTCCATATCTATAAAAAGATACCTCTGTGTTTGTTTCTGGAACAAGTATATATGTCATCACACTACACTTTGTATCACACTACACTTCTCATTTTATTTTCTTTTGTTACATAACACTTGTTCACATTGCTATTACACATTGATTTATTTCATTAATTACATGTAGAGTTGAACTTAACTGATTTAAAAGAATTCATTACAGGACAAAATTCTGAAGTATCATATCATAAACTGTATTTTTGTGGTCAGTTTCATCAGACATGTATTCCTCTAACATACACTTATCAGGAACCCTACTGCATGACTTCTGGATACCAAGAAGGCTTCCTTATCAAGGTTCACTCTACACCAGGTATGCCAATTATAAGCACCAATCTTCATTTTGGTCTCCAATCACTCACCGTTCTCTAGCTAGATCTATTCTCTAGAATGAGAAGCCCAGGTCCTGAATTTAGCATGATGGCTGGACAGGTTGGGTGAAAAATGTAATACAATTAAGAATATATGAGAACTTGAGACTCAGAGTTTGAGTACCGAAGCTAAGAATGTAAGCATTACCTCATACAGCAAATGTTTAAAAAGTTTGACCGACTGATTAGACTTTGACTAGAGATTTAAACAAAGCTGATACGGATAAGACTAAGGTAAATCAGAATACAGGGTAAAGGATGACATGGTCTATATTTTAAAACTTCAAAATAAATTTAAAAAATATATATATATGTATACAAATTTTTTTTTTTCACGGGCAGGCACCAGGAATTGAACCTGGGTCTCTGGCATGGCAGGTGAGAAATCTGCCTGCTCAGCCACCATGGCCCGCCCCATGTATATTTTTCATTTATAATTTTTTTTGTTATAGAAGTTGTAGTATTACCGAAATATCATGCATAATATATATAAGATACAGAGTTCCCACATTTCATCCTATTATTAACACCTCACATTAGTGAGGTACATTTCCGTATGCATACATTTCTTTATGTATAAAATGAAAAAAATTAAATTTAAAGCACTTTTCCTGACTTAAATCTTACAGCTGGCTTTAAAGAGAGCACAGATGAGCTTTGAAAAAACAGCTTCAAAAGAGTAGTAGGATGTGACCCCCAACATACACCATACAAAAAAAAAGTGGTAGGTCTAGTAGAAGTAAAATGACAAGAGTCTTTAGTCAATGCAGGATGCGAAAGGAGAAAACATTTTCCTAAGAAAATAGTTTCTTAGGAAATACTGATAAACAGGTTAAATTTAAGTAAGGAGAATAGCTCAAGGAGAAGTAGAATGAATAAAATGGATGTGGAGGGTGGGAAAACTTGAGTATATTCAAAGGCTAAAGGGAAGGAGCCAATGAAGAAGAAAACATTTCAAACACAAAGGGAAGAGCGCTGAGTAGCCTATTAAAATAAGAGGTAATAACATTAAACTAAATCTTGAAATGTAAGAAGAGAACTTAGAAGTTGATGAGTAGTAGATTTAAAATTGAAGGGAAAGAAGTTAAAGACCCCATGACAGATGGAGAAGACAGGTTATCTGCTTAGAGTTAGGAAAAGTAAGGTTTGGCTCAAAACCCAAAACAATTAGGGAAAGCTGTTATATTACTCAGGGTTATATATATAAAACAACCACAGCAGAGGCTCGCTGCCTGAAGAAACAGTGAAAATTCTCTCTTTCCCCTTAAAAGTCTAGAACTGATTGGATCAAATTCAGCAGACTAGATTCTCTCAGTTGTGGAAGACACACCCTTATTTGATCACAAATATAATCCGCCACAGATGCAATCAACTGACTGATGATTTACCAGCCTTCTGATTTATCAACCAGCCATCAAATATCTTTTGCAATAAGGGTTAGCCTAGTGCTTGCTTGCCTGACCAGACAACTGGACACCATTAGCTGGCCAAACTGACACCTGAACACAACCATTACAGGTGTTATAGAGAATAGGGGAATAGGAATAACGATGAATAAAAGGTAGTACAAAAAAGATAGCATTAATCTGCTTCTAAGTTAAAGAGGGTAGAAGAATATCTATACCACTGTCATGGTTGAGAAGGAAAACCAGTTTGGGGAACAAGGTTCAGGTTTAAATACACAGTGTGTGAAATGGTAAGTAGCCTAATTAAAAATGTCCTAAAAGAGAACTGGAAGGAAATATAACACTAGAATACAAGAGGCTCAGACATGTAAATTTGATAGGTGTCAAACAGAAGCCACAGCTGGAAGTTTTAATGACAAGGACAAATGTTTATAGCCCTACAGAGTTTATAAAATGTTTTCAGAGGGAAGCTGAGACCATTTCAAGATGAAAATCAAGTAGCTCTCTTTTATAAGAAAAGAGCAAAGAACTTAGGGCACAGATTCAGGAGGAACTTATAAAATAATCAGACACAGACATGGGATGAATGGCTGGAGAAAAAATTAGAGAATCAGGAAAAAACAATATGGAGCAGGTATGGGGTAGAAGGGTGGGGAGACAGGGTGCTGTGTAGTCACAAAAAACAGCAGACATTCAGGTGCAAGTGTTGGAATAAAAGTACAAGAAGATCTTCCAAGACTGTGATTAGAAATAAAATAACAGGTACGTTTCAATGGAGACAAACTCAAAGAAATGTTTGGAAAGATCATTAAAACTATTTTAAAAATTGTAATATTATATTCAATAGTTTTTAAAAGGTATTAAAAACTACTCTATATATCCCAGAAACATTGTAACAAACTGTTACCACAGTCAAAACAGTAGGAATCATGAAAAAGGAGATTAAAACCTTCTGTGTGTGTGTGTGTACACATAAATACACAGACACACACAGACACACACACTACCACTGAACAAAATAGTAGACTCACACCTGGAAAACAAAGTTACGCTCTTTTCTATATCCCAGGAAGATATAACAAAGTAGACAGATACTAATAAGATGCAGAGGACTGCCAAACGGTGGGGCGGGGGTAAATGGGTTTTATACACTTCATTCCAAAATAGTAGGATAGAAGGTAGGTAGGGAAGATCCATGTAATGCAACAGACAAGAAATGTGAAATCTCAAGTTTCACTTTTAATCAAATCAATGGTCAGTAACATCCTTTTAGGTAAATTAGTTTCAATGTGTATTAATGTCTAGAGGACAGAAGTAGTATCTTAAACTTGGAAGGTACTATGAAAGATCAGACCCAACTATTTTATTCAGACCCAACTATTTTATTTTAGAAGGTAGAAAATTGAGGCGCAGAGGCTAAGCCCAAAGGCACATAGTTTGTTAATGACATATACACAAAGTGTGTGGGGGGAGGGGGGAGAGTAAATTAATTTTTACATCAAACAATGCATTTTAGTTTGCAGAATGTAAGTGAAAAAGTTTCTGATTTCTCCAATGACCAAGGCATAATTAATTCTTGTTTTGAGGACTCAACAAGTCATTGAAGCACAAGAAAGGAAGACTACAAACCAACAAAGAAAAGACAAATTAAAGAATTTCATAAAATATGTGAGCTGAAGAGAATGACAAACACACGCACATACATATATATTATTTTTCAGGGAAGGAAAATGTGACGGGAAATAAAGAACAAAGAGAAGAGAGAAAATAATGGTAATAGCCATTTAACTTTCATCTTCTCATTAAAGGTCTGAGGAAAGCTTTCATATACAGAAAACTGACTTAAAAAAAGACAATTTCCTTTACTCTCATGAATCACTTTTTTATATGTTAAAATCAGGGATTATATTTAGAGGTCTCCAAAGCTTTTATAAATATGGTATGGAGACAGCAATTGGATGTGTGTATGTCATAAACAATGTTACAATACATGTGTCATAAACAATGTTACAATTAAAAGAAGAGAAACTCTTTTAAAGCATAAAAAAAGGAAATTTTGTAATTACCACATATGCTATAAATTTACTAGTGCAAGTAAAGAAAAAAAAAACAGTCACTGGAGAAGTTCCATGATAGAGGCAATGGGATTAAATCACAGGCATACATTATTATGCCTAAATAGATCTGCACTGCAAGGCAGAAGTGCAAGCAATATTCTAACATCTGCACCAGGAGGCAGAGACTAAACATGATTCTAAAACAAAGGGTTCTTCAGTTCTTACCTGTTACCTGTGCAACAACTGCTTGGGAAATCCTCCGATTGGCAAGAAAGGCTTTGATTTCCTCTTTTATCACACTGCTGTCCCTCCTAACAAAAACAGAAGACAAGACCAACAATGTATGTTGAAGGTAGAAATCTCCATCATCTTTGTAAGAAAAGTGAAACAAAGAAGTGGGAGGAACACAAAGAACTGACATAAAAATAAAAGGTAAACAGACCAATTTTGTGTGAAGATATGAAATTAAAACAAACCAAGAAACACCAAATATTCAAGTCCTAAAACATCACACCATCAGACAGACGCTTTAGTTAATGCCACAGTAGATATAAGTCTCATACCAGAAGGATGTTTTAATCGCATGCTGTGTATAATTCACATTAGGAACAAGGCTGCCATATGGTACATACAAAGGTTCATTACTGGGGAATGAATATATCTTACACAGACAGAAATCCTAGAAAAATAAAAAGCAACAACAACAACAAAAATCAGATCTGAGTTGATTGTGGGGTCACATGTTAACTAAGCAATTGTATAAATAATTTTCAATTTAAACCTTTGATAAAGGAATAAATAAAAATTATTACCATGATTTTTACAACTGCTAAAAAAACAGCATTTTAAGAAACACTTTGTCATTAAACTTGTGTTTTTTATGCTAATAAAAAAATTAAAACAAGGTAGGTTAAATATAACATTTTAATATTTATTAATTTCCTATTGTATATAATATACACAATACTTAATATTTAAAATTATATTTTATTCTATATTCCTGGGCTTATAGATTATAGATCTTATTTTTCTTCCAGTAAGACACCTTTTATAAATCTTCATTTATTTAAAAACTCAAAAAAGTCTCAAAAAACTAGAAATGACACTGAGTGGTACGATTTGTTTCTCTACTAGAATAAACAGGATGAATTACTTAAAGTAAATTTAAAAATCATACTTAAATTATACTTAAACCTTTTAAAAAAGATTACATAAATAGAGCACTGATTTTTGTTCAAGCTGAAAAGTAACACAGAATAGTAGTAATTTACATTTAATTCAGGGGTTAGCAAACTGTGGTAAAGGGGTTAAACCTGGCCTGCTGACTGGCTCTGTATAATCTACGAGCTAAGAATGATTTTCACAGATGAACATTTGTAATAGATTTGATGATAGCTGAATCAAAATTAAACAAAATAACATCACCCATCCAAAAATAAATTCCAATCTTCTCATTAGTACACTTGTTTTAAAAAAAATTGTATTAATTATTAATAGAGCTATTTTGAATTTTGTCAATAAAAAAGTGGAAATTTGTTTTCTCTCTTGTATATAAGTGTTTACATAATATTTCATACATAATAATAAGTGTTTGTTGGCCACTAAGCCTAAAATGTTTACTATTTGGTCCTTTACAGAAAAAAAACTTCCTGACCCTGATCTAATATAGGAGATAAATAAAGGGATCATGAACCCTTTACTCAACTTGTAAAGAGTTTGTGAATGAACCAGACTATCTATAAGAATTCAAGTTTCTTTGTAGATTATTTGGAGAACTAAAGAAAAGTATTCTAGCCAAAAAGAACTGGTTGTGATATATCCTGGAATAAGTATTTAAACCCCTTGGTGAGGAAATACATTCTGCTGGTGGGTTCCATGCTCTTTTGTGAATTCTGGAAAAGAGCAAAGAGGTGATAGTGGTGAGTTTTCAACTGAAGCTCTACCATATATTCCTGATCTACTGGTTTGAAATTCTATTTAAGAAGACACCTAAAGGAAGAAAATAATCAAGCGCCTAATCCAATATTAAAATTTTCTCATAATGATCTGGATTTGAATGGATACTAGCTATATTCCCCCTCAAAATGCATTTTTATTTCTGAAATAATGCTTTGAAAAATATGCATTCTCATTTTATTTTACAATTGTATATCTGAAAGAAAAAGGTACAAAAATACATTTTCCAGTCAAACCAAATAACTAACTGACTAAAATACAGGTAAAGTAGAACAACCAGCTCTCAAATTTCCATCAATAATTAACTGAGCAGGAGATAACATCAGCATATCTATTTCAATTGGCCTATGGAAACAGAACAACCAGATCATCTGGTTTCTGATACAGCTGCAAAATTAATCTGGAAAAAAATGTCAAATAAAGCACTGCATGTCAGCGTATGGAATGTTCTAAGAAAATGAAAACTGTTTAGGAGAGTTTAAGAGAATATTTACTAAAGTTAAATAAAAAATGTGCTTTTGCATAAAAAAAGATTAAATAGTATTTTGTGGACCACTAATTTAAACTGGGACTTAAATCAATTTATTCTTAATCAAATTAACCTGGAAGAGACAACAAATCATATAGATGAGGTAACACTTAATTATTCCAATAGGAATTTCCTGTTTGTGAATTATTCACAGTTTTGCAGTATATTATCAAATACTGCAGCAAACAGAAGCCCCCAAAATTAGTAAGTCAGAAGTAATTCACTTAAACTTTCACAGACTGTATTTTCAGATACTTAGCAAGTTTCTAAGTATCCACAATGAGTTTAAAAAAACAAAAGGCATACTCCTTTGTCAGAGAGAAATTTTTTTGAGTAGAAGGGAAAATATAAGACTTAAAAGATAATGTGCATTTAGGCAAGTCACTTAATAAAGGTCAACTTTGGTTTCATCAAACAGTACAATGAGAACACTAAAATCTCCTTCATAAAGCTTATAAAACTCTTTTCCAAGAACTGAAATTAAAGAATATGTGTATATGTTTATAATATACAACATGGAAAATGTTTCAATGCAAAAATTACTGAAAGCACTATATAAACACCAACAATTACTTTTATAAACCCTCAGAAAAAATTACACATAAAGATGAAACAAATGACTAGCTATAACCACATATGTATGTATGTATGTATTCTCAGGTACCATGAGGTACCATGGAAAGATTTCAATACTATGAGGTACCATGGAAAGATTTCAACTTAGACACAAGTAGTAATGTGCCATTTAGTTGGTTTTACCAGGTATTTTCAAAATAAAAACAGGATTCAACTTTCATTGTGACCAATTTCCATTCTATTGGGTTAACTCTATTTTTAAACTTTCACATATGGCTCCTCATTCTCACTCTGTTCAGCCCTCTTTTGTGACCTGCCTCTCCTACTGTCCACATACTTTGTGAAATCACCAGTTTCTTAATGCTAAAACTCCTTCCTTTACTTCAAATCTAATTCTCTCATCTTCTTCCACTGTTACCTACAGACCTTTTAAAAATATCTAGATGTATTAACCAGTAATGTCCCTCTTCAAGATACAATTTAAATGTCACTGATTCAGAAAAGATCCCCCTGATCTTTCCAGCAAAAAGGGATCTCTTCTCCCACTAACTTTAGTATTTCAAGTACATCACTCACATTCTAACATATTACATGCTATTCTGTGTTATTCCTCATCTGGTCTTATCTCTCCTAGCCTGAAAAAGTCCTTTAGCACAAAGATTATATGTGATCCATCATGGGGTTTGCATATAATAGAGCTCAATTTGTTCAATAAATGAAGAAATCTGTAGTTAGAGATAAAAGGTTCTATAAAATAGAAACCTGACCTATAAAACAGTTTTAATATCTAATTTATTCTTAAATATGTTTAGATTTTCCAAATCAGAGTGGAAAAAGAATTATTTACACTAGCTCAAAAAGTCATTGTTTCCTTTTCTGTAATGAAGGATACCAAGTACTGCCTGTGTAAAAATAATATGCTATAAAATCTTCCATATTCTCTTAGTTATTATATACGCTACTATTCCTTAAGATCCCTTAAGTCAACTGATTCAAAGATTTATGGGATAGAGTAGCAGCTATCAAGGTAGACTATTTCACAGTTGGAATAACACTACTGCTTACAAGTTCTTAGACGTTTGAATAAAAATTTGTTCTTTTTAATTTCCACCCATGGAGATAAAAAGCATACTTCTAAATTTTAAAAGTTAACCCTAAAGACAAGCTATCCTATACAATATAAATGGCATAGTAAATGAATATCATGACCATTTGGTCTTATTACCTAGAAAACTTAAATATCCTGCCTATGCAAGTAAATACCCTATCATTAGGCCTTCAGATATCCAACTTGGGAGAAAGTCTTGGAACTGTGTACAAAAAACTGATACACTCAAAATTCAGTACATGGCTGGTTAAGAATAACATCTTTAATATTCAGATTATTATTTGACAATATATACACAATAGAATAGATACAGATTAGTGGATGTGCATATAATAGCAGATATAAATGTACATATCTCTATAAATACATATATGAGGATGTATTTTTTAAAATATATTTAAATGTGATATGGGTCTTCTTTTTAGCTCCTAGCTTTAAAGTGCTTCCTAAAACGTCAGATTTAACAATTTATGAGTTAAGTTTGAGGACTCAATAGCTTATAAGATTTGAAATAAATGTCTTATTGTTGAATGTCCCATTGATTGGGGATTGTGCACAGCAAGAGGTGAATTATATGTGTAGAAAAGAAGTCAGGAAGGTCACTCAAGTACCCATTCTTCCCAAACACAGACTATCAGAACCAATACCATAGAGCTGAGTGATCAGCTAGAGCAGTATGGCCCCCGAAGTGGACACAGAATACTCAAACATTTTCTGCTCAAAACTTCTCTAAAATTCCACCAAATTAAGTTTATTTGGCTAGTAAGTGACTGATCTGAAGTGGAAAATATTACCTGGGAGGGTAGCCAATTATATTATTTGTGCTTTGTTTTGAGTTATATTAGCTAACTGGCCTAAAATCTTATTTAAATCTATAGATATTAAAAATTTACAGAGGCAGTAGATGCCAGTGGCACATCAGTAACAAAGACATACATTAGAATTTACTATTCTCTAAGAAATGATGAATATGCAACTATGTGATGATACTAAGAATTACTGATTATATATGTAGAATGGAACGATATCTTAATGTTTTGCTTGTTAATTTTTTTTAAATAAAGAAAAAAACGCAAAAAATTTTGCCATGCGAAAAAAAAATTCACTCTTCCACTTAATATTTAAATTTTCTTGGAGGAAATGTCTGTCTTAAGTGAATTTTAATTTCTCTGACCAATTTCACGGGAAGGTTATGATGATTTATAGTGAGAAAGACACTCAGTAAACTATCCCTTCCAACATGGGAAGGGTTACATCTGTAATGTGAAAAATGAGAGGTGGGACACATGAAAAAATGCAGGTGTGGGTGAGGATACACACGGCAAAGCAACAGTTTTAAAAGAGAAGCAGTTAAATGGAAAATAAAGTTTCCTAATTATGTAATAAGTGGCAGGTTGAATGTAAGATGAAATATTGATAATGTATAAGACAAGCATAGTTTAACAGCGAGACTTGAACATGTGTAACTGTAGGATTGAACTACAAATCCTAGTAGTTACTACTAAATGGCTTTTTGTTTACTTTGTACACAGTTGAAAAAAAACATTATGCCAACCTATGTGTTAATAGTTAAGTTTATATATTCTTATTAGAATAGCCAATCTTCTACAGCCTTTTGTGAAAGTTTTTTCAAACTTCTTGTTAATCTAATACACACTTGGGAATTAACTATTATGTCAAAAATTTATCAAAATTGATAAAACAGGCTAGCATCTTAAAAAACAAATTTTGCTGTTTGTATCACCTCTACTCAGCATAATTAAAAACTAATCTTTATATATTTCAATGTTAGAAGTAACTTTATTTTGCTTAAGTGGTTTCCTCTCTCAATCCTGAAGGTGATAATATATGTTAAGTAATAAATGAAAAGCCACATTTAAGCTTTGGCCAGCTGCTTTAACAAGTAAAAAAGA